>NC_141244.1:9850307-10180307 GCF_054856555.1 Leptonotus elevatus | reverse complement strand
AGATAGATAGATAGATAGATAGATAGAACCAAAGTAAACATGTAATCTACCCAATATGATTGCTGAAAGACTGCCAACTGAGTTTTCATGTGCTAAACGACATGCGTCACAGAGATAAATAAAACTGACACTGAGATATACGCTATAATCCGATTTATGAGCACCAAGTCTGAATGTCTGTGTGTAATGTTTTTTTCTAAAGACTTTGTGTGCTTCTTTTATTGATTGATGTTGTAATTTAATTCATCTGATTTCAGTCTCCCAAAATGAGCTCCTCTGGCATTAGTATTGGAATTATTATACCATGCTATGTGATTGCATGAAAGAAAAGTCATATCCTGCGAGGGATCTCAATATGAGTTAATAGAGTTAATATGGTCCAGTTGGCGATATTTTACAATGGAATGTAGCAATATATATGAGTATACAAAAGACCAATCAGTGAAAAAAGAGAGCAGATGAAAGAAAACAAACAAAAGATTTGATTGTTAAACATTTGATTTCATGCGTGCTTTGGAGAGTTATATAAGACGGGTGCAATTACCGACATGCTATAATCATGACTACCACAAAAAAATAACTGTAAAACCCCAGTCTGACATTCTATACTGTATATTATCCCCATCGTTAGCACGAAATTTTGTATCTGCTTGAAGCTACAGCCCTAAGAAAAGTTTTTAGGATACAACTCGCTTTCAGTTTTCATGACCTTTTCCACTGCAGTCAGTTGTATTATTGTAAATGCAACTATCATCTTCTGGGCCAACTTCTGGTATCTGTGTGACATTTGGATAACTGATGTTGATCCAGAAAACACAGATAATAAATCATTTATAATTCGGTTTTGAGTGAAATACACATTGTTATTATGGAAAATAATTCCTCAAGATTGTGTGCCCTATGCTCAGACCCAGAGTAGCTATCTGGAACACTGGGAGAATTCCCGGTAGGCCAGTATGCTTTATGGGCTGCTAGAACCTACTATTTTGGCCCCGCAAAGCTAATTCCTATCAGGGTTCGAAATTAACACCCTCTAAATGCGGGATACCTCCGAACCGAAACCCCTGAAACTGACTCACCAAACTGCCTCTAATCATCTACTAAAAGTTAAAGTGGTAAGAATGACGTTTCTTGTTTTGGCTTTTAATATGTAATCATGTTCCTATATTATTACCGTCACTCTAAAGAGGAACTTTGAAATGGATTATTTGTACAATGCACCATTCCAAGCATATCAGCTTCCTTTTAGTGATGGTTCTTTTAAGCGAACAGAATCATTAGAATCAGTTCATTAAAAAGAGTCGTTCAAAAAGATTTATTTATTTATTTATTGTAATAATTGATTTCAGATACAGATTTCTCCAACAACAAAGTCATCTCCCCGCTGCTGCAGACCGGGACACGCTTATTTGTAATCATGCGCTAGTCCCAGTACTTGGATGGACTCCACATTAGCCGTTAGCTTGGAGAAACACATGCTAATGAAAGTTTGCCGGAGTGGTGTTTTGGTGAGTGGTTCCTTCCTTGGCGAATTGTGAATCACTCATAATATGACTACATTCACTGACTGAACTGGTATGGCAGTATGTTCACTCACTGGCTCGTACATGAGCGGCAATAGCGTCGAGTAACGTCCCGCCCATGTCACGCTGGCTGCTGATTGGTCGTTCGCAAAGATTGGCGATATGCGTGTAGCTGAGCTCAAATGAACTAAGAAAAGAAGGAATCACTTCTGGAAGTGATTCGTTCATTCGCTGAAAAGATTTGTTCTTCTTGAACGAAACGCGCGTGGATGACATTACAGTACTTCGTTTTTTGTTTTTGTGGTTTGACGAACTTTGACCACAATATTGCTTAATATATTGAAGAACTCTGAACTGTAAAAATGAACTGTGAAATTGATTATTTGTGCAATGCACCATTCCAAGCATAGCCGCTTCTGTTTTTGTTATTGTGGCTTGACGAACTTTGACCACAATATTGCTCAATATATTGAAGAACTCTGCTCCATTCAAACTAAAAACGGGGAAGTGAAAATAAGACATTCCCGTGTAATATTTTCCCATGATTCTATCACTATCTGTGATTCTTCAGCATCCTGGTGCACAGTCTGCTTTGAGCCAATCAGCTCAGTGGGATCCATCTGGGTGGTCCTGTGTCCCACTGAGGCCCAGACAGTGCGGGATGTTAGCTTCCTGGTGTCCGGCTCCATGGGGTGACCCAGGGGAATGCGCGGATTGTCCGTAGGCACCCACACACACACACTCACACACACCAACCTTCCACCCCAAGACTTCTGTCTCTTGCTTACTCACGCACACACACACACACACACACACACACACACATGCAAACATATTCGGAGTTCTATGGACTACAGGTAGTCAACTTCACTACGCCATAATGGTGTTTAGAACGAGTCACAAATTACAAACCCAATTGCTAAAAAGTTGATACACTATACAAATTGTGAATAAAAACTGAATTCAATTATGTGGAAGTGCCAATTTATTTTATTTTATTCAGAATGGAACATAGAGAACAGGTCAAAAGTTTAGACTAAGAAAATGTATCATTTTAAAGGAAACTATAATGATTTGAAATTCCATGGTATCAACAAATCTCAATTTTTTTTGGACAAGGCCATTTTCACCACCTTGAGGCATCCCCTCTTCTTCTTACAACAGTCTGCAAGCGTCTGGGGATCGAGGAGACACGTTTCTCAAGTTTAGAAATAGGAATGCTGTCCCATTCTTGTCTAACACGCGTTTCTCTAACTGTTCGACTGTCTTTGCTCTTTCTTTGTTGCACCTTTGCCTTTATGATGCGCCAAATGTGCTCTAGAAGTGAAAGAAGTGGACTGCAGGCTGGCCATTTCAATACCCGGATCCTTTTCCTACGCAGCCATGATGTTGTAATTGGTGCTGCATGTGGTCTGGCATTATCGTGTTGAGAAATGCAAGATCTTCTCTGAAAGTGATGATGCCGGGATGGGAGCAGATGATGTTCTCCAATCTGAACCTTTGTGCATTGACGATGCCTTTCCAGATGTGGAAGCTGCCCATGCCACACGCACTCATGCAACCCTATACCATCACAGATGCAGGCTTATTAACTGACTTGGGTTGTCCTTGTCCTCTTTAGTCAGTATAATATAGCGCCCCAGTTTTCCACAAAGAACTTGGAATCGTGATTCGTCTGACCACAAAACAGGTTTCCACTTTGCCACACTCCATTTTAAATCTGCTTTAAAAATGGCTTCTTCTTTGTACTGCTGAGTTTCATCTGGCAACGGCGGCTGGCTTGTGTTCACCTACAATATTTTCTGGAAGTATTGCTGAGCCCTTTCTGTGATTTCCCTTACAGTAAGCATTCCTGTTTGCGGTGCAGTGCCGTTTAAGGGCATATGATTTTTCGGCCTTGACCCTTACACACAGAGGTTGTTCCAGATTCTCTGAATCTTTGGATGATGTTATGCACTGTAGATGATGATTACTTCAACCTGTTTGCAATTTTTCGCTGGTAAACACCTTTCTGATATTTCTCCACTATCTTTCTGCGCAACATTGGAGGAATTGGTGGTTCTCTACCCATCTTCGCTTCTGAGAGACACTGCCACTTTTTATACTCCAATCAAGTTGCCAATGGACCTCATTAGTGGTAACTTATCTTCCAGCTGTTTTTTTTTTATAAGTGCAATTGAATTTTCCAGACTCTTATTGCTACCTGTCCCAACTTTTTTTTTTATTTGTTGGCACCATGAAATTTACAATCAACATATTTTCTCAGTTTAAACTTTTGACGTGTCATCTATGTTTTATTCTGAACAAAATATTGAAATTTGGCACTTCCACATAATTGTATTCAGTTTTTATTCACAATTTGTATAGTGTCCCAACTTTTTGGGGACTTGGGTTTGTAGACACTACACGTGTTTTCTCAAAATATGAATCCGCTAAGCAAATTTATTCCATCATCTTAATTGCTTTAAATTGCATTTTATTTCTTAATGTGCGGCTTTGGTTAGTGACAAAGAATCAGCACTTTTTCGGCCCGCAAAGTGAAAAGACAGCAGTGAATTATTCCACATAAAGCAGGTCTGAACTAACTATGCTGGACCCTCTCCTGTGGTGGGCCCACAATGAGGACAGGTTCCCCCATTTGCTGTCTATACTGTTGCAAATTGTTCCGCGTGCCCGTGATAAAAACAAAATGAAACAGTGCTCCTAGTCCAAAAATATCAATGACATCATCACCGACTTGTTAACGTCAACTTGACTTCCATCACATTCGTGTGACACAGAGAATACCAGTAATTATGTCGAAACCTTTCTCATTCATTACGATGTACAACACAATTGGGGGGGGGGGGATGGGCTTTCAAGAGAGGAAGTAAAAATTAATTCAATTCAAAGTCAGACGATGTTCACTATTTGTTGACGGGGGGTTGACCAGCTGGGAAATCAACAGGCCGTTTGGGAAACTCACCGCCCTTGACTGTAAAGACAGACAATCACTGACACTCACCGCGCCACTAAGTGGGAACTGAACCCGCGCTGTCAGCACCGAAGCCAAGTGTACCACTACACCATCAGTGACACATACGATATACATATATTTAAAAAATTCATAAATAAATAAAAATGGGAAAACGTTCTAGCATGATTTTGTATCTGAAATGAAATGAAAATGAAAATGAAAATTTGGCAAAGATATGCTGCTTCACGTCTGACTGAACTGGACACTAAAAACATAAACTGATGTAATTAATTTATTCGATGATTCATTTTATGAGGTGCGTCAACACTTGTGTTTAAATAATCTATCATGGGTTTTACAGTCAAGTTGTGTGATAATATCTTTTCCGGAAAAGATTTTTCCCAAGAGTGGATTGGATTGGAAAAATGATGTAATAGCATAGCGCTCGTTAGGCTTAACCTTCCAGACTGCACACTTGTTCCGAGCTGTCATGGAAGACTCAAACACAGTGTTTTATATTTCTAGAAGAAGTGATGGTGATTTACTTGTTAAGTCTGAGAAGGAGACAAGAATTATCTGCTGAATCTCTTATCATTGCCTCTCACAGGCGAGGGGCCAGAAAAATGACATCAATGTCAACAGTACATCATAAATAGTCATTAATGATAGAAAATAAGAGCCGAATTTGCTCCTTAAGTGAAGTGACAGATCCAAAGTACAAGCATTTCCGACACTATTCATCAAAGATACGACACATTGTATTTCTGTTTTATGTTTACACTTATTAAATTTCCTTCCACTCATAAATTGAAAATACTATTTTCTCGTGCCTCTTTCATTTCTTGGCTCTTAACCCTCATCACATTTCTCCCCTCTTCTGGCGTCAGAAATGATGACATAATTATGTAATTCACTATTTTACTACTCATGCTGTCTGGAAAATGAATTTGTAGTGACTTATGCATGTGACATAGAGTATGTGTGTAATATTTATCTGCATCATGCTTTACTCATCAAAAGCTGATGACCTTTACTGTGTCTGAGTGCAATAGTCATCCGAGCTGTCCAGTTTGAGATAATGGGGTATAGTGTTTTTCCGAGCTGTTTTTTTTTTTTTTACTACGAATTAGTGACATTAAGAATGAACCACACATTTTATTCATAAAAATGTTCCGCATCATGCACGTTAACTCATTCACTGCCATTGACGGCTTTAGATGTCAAAAATTCATTTGAACTATTTCTAGTAGTTTAAAAAAAAATTCCACTTTTGTTAACAAGAGTATGAAAACCTAGGAAAAAGTTTTTATTGTACATGTAGAACATATATAAAATGTGTGATTAATCATGAGTTAACTATTGAAGTCATGCGATTAATTACAATTAAAACTTTTAATCGCCTGATGACCTAATTTTTAATAATCTTAATTTTTTTTTGAAAAATGATTATTTAAAAAAAGAAAAAGAAAAGATTATTAAAAAATTAGGGCGTCAGAAGATTACATTTTGTTAACTGTAATTAATCACATGACTTCAAAAATTTTATATCTGGTCTAAATATACAATATTTTTTTCCCTAGGTTTTCATACTCTCGTTAACAAAAGTGGGGAAAAAATATTAAAACAATTGAAATAGTTCAAATTAATTTTTGACGTTTATAGCCGTCAGTGGCAGTGAATGAGTTAATCTATTCTCAATCGGCGACATACATGACCCAGATACATTTCTGTTGACCATTGGGTGGGGGAAGGTGGGTCTGTGGATGCCGGGGGCCACAGCCCCAATGGCCCCACCCTCTGCACACCCCTGGTTTTACAGCTTATTTACGGTCTCAATTTGTGAGCATTTGCGTACAGCCAATAAAACAACTGCGTAAATCATCGATAATTGTCTTGATGAAAAGAGTCAAGGTTTGGTTCTTGAGAAAGAGAGAGAGAGAGGTTTTTGTACTGATCTAGAGCGTTCACTCAAGGCCGAAGGACAGCCGATGCACACACACACGAAGCAGCAAGACAAGTGGGCCAGGAACCATGGAAACTATGTGGAGTAGTTTTACTGGCGCACTGAACCATCTCTGTAATAAAATGCTTGCACTATTTTGAATGGAAGCACGTCACACAAATGTTAGTTGACGCATCCTCAAAATGAAAGGTCAGCTTGCTAAAACAAACTTTAAAAAAAAAAAAATAGAGCTTAAATTGAGTTAACCAATGTGTGTGTGTGTTGAGAGTTTCTCGAGGTTTTGTGACAGCAGGCTGTGTTTTTGCCTAAAATGCTTGCATGAACACATTCGCTGTCATGGAATTTAAAAATAAGAAATGTACTTAAATGATACATTCTTTCGCTTTTTTTAAAAAAGTGAAATAAAAGTTTGTAGCAACAACAAAGAGTTCGTGAACATGTTGGAAGGGATAAGTTCAGGCCAAAAGCATTCGTAAATATGCTTATTTGGTATTTATAAGCTCGTAATGACACACAGACGCAATACAGCATAAAATGGTGGTAAGAATTTTTCTTTCCTATTGCCATTATTTTGTGCATTTGAAGAAAAATCCTAGTCCAAAGGTGTTCATACTCCTTCCGATGCATATCAATTGTTTTTGTTAATAGCGCTGTAGATCCAAAGTTACCAGGATGTCGTTGAATGCTTCATTTTGTTTTCTCCAATATTGTCAGTGATATGAAAAATTTTACTAAACAAAGACATTGCCTAAAGGAAAGGTGAGTACTGATAACAGGTATGTGTACCAGGCCGATACCCAGCTTTATTTCAAGGTATCTGTATTCGCTATGGTGGCTGATACGGTCCTCTTGTGTCTGTTTTATCATCATGAACTAGAAATTGGAACAGCAGAATATTGCCTTTAATTTGATGCAATTTGAGGAAAATGCTTAATTGGGATGTATGGGTCTTTCTGGGGGGTTATGTTTCAAAACAGTGGTATCGGTACTTTGTATTGGCATCAGTGACTACTCAAGAGTTGAATCCTTGTACTGCTATTGGTCTGGGGGAAAAAGTGGTATCAAACATCCCTAGCAAATACTTTTCATTCAATTTTTAACAAATCTAACACAAGTTGCATTCACTTAAAAAAAAAAGAAGTTTTTACGTGACCAGGATATTCTTAATCGTGCCAATAACTGTGTCCGCTTTAGACAACTATTGATGTGTGGAATAATGGTTTCATCAATGATATCAGGCCAGATCAAGCCTCCCTGCTGTTATTGGCTGCTTCCGTTGCCCCGCCTCCTTCACGAGCCTTCTGCTCGCCGATGCTGCTGCACCTTTATTAATAAGCATTGCAACCCGGCTCCAAGCACCTTAGAGCAGTTAGGACGCTAGACAAGCTGGTACAGCTGAGCTGAACCGGTGAATAAAGAAACAAAACAAGCGCACACACAACAGGCGAAGACCGCGGCTTTGGCTAAGTAAGGAACGACGACAGGCGTGAAGAAAAGAGGGAATTGGATCACTTTCTCCCGACAACCACTTCCCTGACTGCCACACTCCTTCATGCTGTCGTGGGAGCAAGACAACCGGCGCGTAAAGTTGCTGAGCTGAGTTGAACGTATGTGGAGGAGCGATCTGTTCCCGTGTGGATTTCAGACCCCATCCCAGCGTCTTTGTCCGCGGATGAGCGATGACTGTCGGATCGTAACATTTCCTGCGGAGTGTTGCAGCGAGGAGACGACAGCGTGACACATGCGCCCGGAACATATTATGGATTCGCTTTCACTATAGCAAAGATTTGCCGCGGGTTTTTAAAATATTCTTTTTTCCTCTTTAGACTGTTTGCTCCTTTTTTATTTATTTTGTTATTTTTAAGTATTTTGTTATTATTATTATTATTTTAATTATTTTTAATCGACCCCTGGGATTTTTAGACTATTGTGGAGTTACAATCATGAACTTTGTTTTTAGTTTGGTACAAATTCTCTTGGCAGCGGTTCTTCACCTATCCACTGTAAAGGTGAGTTTCCTCTTACTTTAATTGATTAATAACTACTTGACAAATTGACAACGTTTAATTGGCGCATGTTGCGAGAAAGTCTCAAGGAAGTCGAACGTATTTCTTCGAATTTGTTTGGCATGGGCTCCCCATTTCGTCAATTAAAAAAGTGATTCTATTTGTAACTTGAGGAAATTGCTTCAATGGAAACGAATGTAATTTATAACGTCAGCTGTGGCATAATATGTGCCTCGTCACCGGCGAGATGCGTATGCGACCATTATGCAAGGCTTGATATAAAATATTTCGACATATTTGCCACATATGCAATAATAACACAGCGAAAATTATTCTCTGGATTAAACTCCTCCCAGCAACCTTGTTGCCTTGGTCAAGGAACTACAAATATAACCTACGTGTGTTTGTTTAGTTGTTGGGGGGGGGGGGGGGGGGACCGGAGAACCTACCGGACAGCACACGTAGTAGGAGAAGATACAAAGAAGGAGGGAACAACACAACCCCCCACCAAATCAGGTGCTACGTTGGAATCGAACCAGGGACCGTCTTGAGGCAAGACTCATGCAGGCTGAAATGATTTAAAACAGCAATAAAAAGGCAACACACGATCCCGAGCAAGACCATACAATTTAGATTCGAACCTCAATCATCATCTACTCTGAACGGAGACATTACACAGACATGTAAATGCTTGATTGATGAGACGAGTTCATACGCGCAAAATTATTAAATCCAGTCACTCAGCTTTCAACCCAAGAGTTCAGTCCCAGTCTTTTTTTTTTTCTCTCACGGTGATCTGGCATAAGTGGACACCGAGAGGTTCGGTTTCACGTGGCCGGCCTCCCAGCAGGGTGCCAGCCTCCTTCACACCACGTTTCCCACACGGAATTTCTCACGCAATACCTTCGGCCAATTGCAGCAGCCACATGAGGTAAACGGATGATGCAGCCGTGCACGTCACCTTCACTCACGGAGAAAAAAAAAAAGAAAGAAAAAAAGGTTTGCCCACGTGAGCAAACACAGATACAGGATAATAGAGAATAATACCTACTAGTAGAAACGCCTTTTACGGTTTGGCAACGTGACTGTGTTATAGCTAATATGCTGATATGTGTTGAAAAAGGGAAATATAGGCTTACTATCAAGGTTGATTCAATCATATTCATGTGCTGCACTTGTTTTAAAATGACACACGTGTGCTCCTGTGCATCTCTTGCAGACTGCCAGCATTAACAAGGGAGTGGATAAGAGTAAAAATGAAGGTAAGTTTTCCATTTCTTATTATTGAAATGTCAGTTCGATCATCTGCAATAAGGTCAGACGAGCATAAGGCCACCTAGTGGACGTATAATGAACATTTGTATCTTCATAAATTCTTCATATATGATTATATATACATGTAGTGTTTAAATATGTGCGTATAAAGCTTTGTTTTAAATCCTAAATATAGTATTTCCCCTTTCTCTTTAGAAGAGACAGTCAAAGTTCCCAGGATGGTTAAAGGTCTGACTTGGGACTTTGGAGTCCCAATAAAAGAGGTGCAGATTACACTGCCGGGATATCTGTAATAATTTGCATTGTCAGGAAGTTAGTGTGGCTTCATTTGAACGAAGCAGCTGGCCAGCCAATACATCTGCAGTCAGCCTTGGCTCATTGTCATATGCTTGTTTGTTTGACAGTAACGCTGTTGCGCTTAGGCCAAGGTTGAACCCTTTCAATGGTGATGGATGTAGACACCGACATCATCTCTGAGCACAGGGTCGCGCGATTGTTATTGGGGTGATAGTGTCAGTTTGGTGAAGTTCAAGAGCACACAGGTGGCAGACTTCTTGCTCCTCTTCAAACGCTATCGCGCCACCTGTCAGATTGACGAGAACAACCGCTGGGTTTTTGCAGTATGGCTTTGGTGGCTGGCGAGCAAACGTTGAGCTTATTCGAGACATCCTTGGTGGGTCATTGAGGTCAGCGTTTTGAATTAGTGACTGGCGCAGTCATTCAATTTGAGTGGATTCATCAATTAGGATCTCAAGGGACCATGTAGGCGTCATGAGCATAAACTAAAAACAGTTAGCTCATTGACTCTCATTTAAGTCACTGGCATTATTCCGCATACTCAGCCAACACAGGGCTTATTGGGTCACATGTCAGACATGACCTGTGGCGCCGCAGTGCCTGAGGTGAGGCCGCTCTGACCAAGCAGAGGTCAGAAGTTTGGGCAAAAGGGGTCGCCGGGGGCTCAGTCGGGTGGACTGCTGGGTGGATTATTCTCGGCTGCTGGGATGGAAAAGCAGGGAGGTATGACCGAGTCTACATATCGCCTTAACATTTAACAACAAGGGATGTACTAAAACCAATTCCAAAGCCTAAAAAAGCTCCAATAGCGCCGCTATTTTTGAAGATAGAAATACAACGAAAACAGCAGAGGCCCCAGAATTGAACCCTGTGGAACACCATACATTCTGCTATACATGTGAATTAATATTGCACATATATGTCCGACCATTGTCGTTTTTTGCTCAAGGGATTGCAATAATAAAGAAATCACACGACGTACCAACGCAACAGTCGCGAGTCGATTACTGAGCGCACCCAAATTCCCTGCAGCACAGACTAGGCCAAGCAATGTAGCGTGACAGTTGAAATGGTCACAGGTACGAGATGTTAGCTCTCCATAGTGATATCCGGGGTTGAGAATCTCACAGCATAGCCAATGGCAGTAAAAATGATCATCATTATTGTAGTATTGAAAATGAATTTGCCCTGTGTTTCAGTTATCCAACTCACAGATGTCATCTTGAAGAGTCGGTGCCAGCCCAGGGAAATGCTTGTGGACATCTCCCAGGAGTATCCGGAAGACACGGAACACACCTACATCCCTTCCTGTGTAGTGCTCACCCGGTGTGGAGGCTGCTGCAATGATGAGGCCATGGAGTGCGTGCCATCTGAAACCCGCAATGTTACGCTACAAGTGAGTCAAGGATGGACACACCTAAAATGTCCGTTTGGTCAATGACGCAGAGTGTTTGTGTTGTGGGTTGTTATGGACTTTTTACTCAACTGATGATGATGACAATTAAACCCAACACTGCTCATCAGTGAGGACAACCAATCACAGCTTACCTGTTTTTCTGGAGCTGAGCTGTGATTGGTTGTTACCTGAGCAACTGTGATGGCATTTTCACTTGACAGCAAGTGGCAAAATGGCCGCCCCCTGAGATGGGTAAAAATGGCTGGATTTTGCTGCTTAATTCATATTCCACAAATGCAATATTAGAATATCGTGTTTAGATTAGTGGTGGCACACACAAGATATTATTGTTAATAATTTTTGGGGGGGTTGACTTCACCATTAACTCATTCACTCCCAGCAACTTTCACTGAAGCAACCCCCTTCGCTCCCGGCTGTTTTACTGGATTTTGACCAGTCTCTTCTTTCATCAGGAAAAAAGTACATTTACACCTGTTTCCGTTTTGCAGCAATTAACATTAGAATATAGCTAAGTTTCATCATTGTTCACAAAACGGTTGAAAGCAGTCTCTTATACTCTTCTGCCACCTGCTAGCCGTTTTTTGTAATAACTACCATTGCTTTAAGCGACCTCTTCAGGTCAGAGGCTGCATCAAAGCCTTCTGTAAGCTCTAGCATTAAAAAAAAAAAAACATTAAAACAAAAACATAAATATGTTTTTAAAATGGAACATGTTTATACGTTTTTGGGATAAAATAAAGTAATGGTCAGTTTTAGCTAATTTAAAGGGACAGTGTGTATATATTTTTTGCCATTTACGAGTTAATAGAATGCAATGACCTAAGTTCGAAGTACACATTTTGAAGCACTAGAGAGACCACGCTTCGAAAGCCTACCACCTATTACTATATTTACAAAGTTCTTCTCCTCTAGCCCAACCTATATAATATCATTAGCCATTACTAGACCTTCACTAGGCCTACGATTATATATATATATTTTTAAATGTACGTTGATGTGATAGAACATATTTTTTTTGCATATTACTTAAATTACTTTTAATGTGGAAATGTATCAGACCGGGGCGACAGCTTTTCTTCAGATCAGCAGAGGTGGCAAATCCAGGTCCCTAAAGTAAAAACCCTGGCACAGTTTGGCTTTAGCCTCAGTTGCTAGCTAGCTAACTCCCTAGCTTGCTCCCATGGTGCTTGTTTACCTGCTAGGGAGCTAGCTAGCCAGCTAGCTAGCATCAGGGGCTAAAGCCAAACTGTGGCAGGGTTTTTACTTTCTGGACCTGGATTTTTGCCACCTCTGCAGAGCAGAGAAAGTGAAGCAGCAACACATGGCATTTCAAATATGCTGTTTACTTGGCCGTAATGTTTACAATCATGTCCGTGTGGTCAAAGCCTCTCCGGCTTCTGAACACGCTAGCAATTTGGCATGCAAGATGGTCGAAGAAGTATCGGAAAGCGTGATTACGCAGACATTCGCGTCTTCAAGTCTTTCCATTGGGGAGTGGCGAGGTCATCGGGTTTACACACGTGGAAGCAACCTTGTGGAACAGTTGATATCGCTAAGCTTACTCATTTCTTTGTCATGTCCTGTTTTTTTTTTTCCCCCCAAGGTAATGCGGATCAGATCGATGGTTACGCAACATAAAATTCAGTTGAGCTTCACGGAGCATCAAAAGTGTGACTGCAGGTGAGAGTCTACATTTTTATTCAATTTCATCGTGAGAGAAAAAACAAAAATCACATTTGTACATGTTGTTTTTCATTTTAGACTAAAGCCTGAAATTCAAGCAAAGAAAGAATAGTAAGTACGTTGTGTGTGTGCGTGTGTTTATGTGTGTGTGTGTGTCGAGGGATATTACGGGTTGGTTGAAGATTTTTTTCTAAAGCTCTATGATTTTGCTTGGATGTCTTCTTGCGCTAGAAGAAAAGCAGACACACATATTTTCCCCACTGCGTCATATAGTTTGGCCAAAGATTAATGAATGGTACCGTCTAGCATTGACATAATACAACAAAATAATGGAAATAATTCCAATTTCAACTTTTTAAATGTGATAGACATTGAATGCTCCTCCATTAGATGGCAGAAGGTGCAATAATGATGTTTATCCACCTGTTGCCTTTAAGTCATGGCCTCCTGCGAGTATATCAGCTTTGTGTTCATCACTTAGTCAGGTTGTGAGTAAATTGAGACGAGATCACCATTACTTCAGTCATGCTTAAAGTATTGTGACATTTTTGTTTGTGGTGTGCCGTGAGATTTTTCTAATGTCAAATGGCTGCCTTGACCCAGTAAATGTTGGGAAACATCGCAATAGTTTCTTTCACTTTGTCAGGAAGCATATTTAGGACATATTTTGGTTGATCAAAAAGTGACATGTCCAGCCTTAGTGCTACAATTTAGGCATTCCAACTGATGCAATCCAGGCCAAGTGCGCTCTTAAGCTTCTTTTGTGTTAGACGTTAGGGATGGGCAATTGTCTTAATTTCCCTGATTGATTGTTCGGAACGCTGTGTCCTCGTGGAGGTATGCATGGATGCACTTGAGCTCAACTTCCCTGATCATGGCATTCTTCTTAAGAGCCCAAACACATTGCAAATGAATCAACAGCGCCTCCACTGGTTCCAACAAAGCAGCGCTCTCCATTTTGATACCGATAAAGTAGGGCTGGGCATTGATTCAAATTTTCGAGTTTAGTTTGATTCTATTTTTTTTCTGATTTGATTCGATTCACTTCACTTTAATCCGATATTGATTGTGGACAATTCCTGTTAATTATCAAGGACATGATAAAAACTCCCCAAACAATTAATTCTAAATTAAATTTTATGGCGGCAGTAAACTGGTTAAATTATAATTATAAATTACTTATGTGCTACACAAACATTGACATAAGCAAGGATGAGATCATCAAAATATTTTCAGAATTCAAATTAAATAATTTAAAATATAAATTAAAAACATTTTGAATTGTCTTAAAGTGCAATAAGTCAGGTCTTTCATAAATGTAAGAAAATACTTTTAAATTCACGTGAACAGTATATTTCAAGAAAACTGTAAGATAAAAAAAAAAGGCCTTTAAAATTCTATTTTTTTAATGAATTTATAAGAAAAAGACATATTAAAATACTCGATTCATGCTTTTATGAATTGATATTAGGCTCCAAAAGGAAAATCTATTTGATATCGATTATTTGATTTTTTTAAACCCAGCCCTACCGATAAGTAGTAGACAAGAAATGCCGATAACCAATATTTAGAGCCGATATTCACTTTCACTGAAAGGGAAAATATTGCTGTCAAAATAAATATAATCTTAACTATTAACTTTGTTGAAATGTCTTTAGGCGTATATTTGTTCAACATTTTTTCAGATTTGCAATTGTAAATTTTTTTTTTATATTAAACAATTGACGTCTTTGTTTCGAAATTCTAAGAAAAAGCTCAAGGAGAGCTCCCAAGATCATCAGCATATCATTAAAAATCAAATGAAAACCCAAACTGTTAAATAGCTCCCTATTGTTTTCTACAGTAAATTAAGTTTTCCAAAATGTCCAAATATCTGATGAAATGTTCACTTATCTTAGTTTTAATTTCAAACAAAAACAGAAGATGCAGAGAGTTTTAGATTGATCTACAAAGAATAATCGTCTGTCATATTTTTTTTTTTTTAAAGACATGTGACGATATTTGTCAAAATGTTGAATATCGGCGCCGGTATTGGCTCTCTTTCCAATTCATATTGTATCCGCGTGTAGCACTTTTCAATGCCGTATTCTGGGCTGTCACTCGTCTTTTTTTTACGGCAGCGTTGGTTTTGGGCTGTAACAGTGGGAGTGACAGAGGCACCGTCTGCAGCCTGCAGACCACCCGCTGCTGTCTGCGCTATGACTCCAGTTGCACAAATCTAACCCCTCAACTACCTCCCAGTCTAATTGTAGCAACAGGTGTCAGGCACTTAACCTATTTTTATTTCTAGCGCCGCAAATAGAGGATGAAAAGAGTGATGAGCGGAGACCTTGTCGGTTAAATCAGACGACACAAATCACCGTCTTTCGATAACTCCCCCGTCATCGCTTGATTTTCAGGTCAGGTTTTGAAACGCAGATTGTGACACGCAGCAGCAGTGGGCAGACTTGAAATCAGTCAGTCGGTCGGTGTGTTATTTAGAGTGCAAGCACGTGAACAGGTCCACATAAATCATTCACATCTGACTTCCCTTCTTAAATGACAAAGCAGAAAAATACTCTGCAAAGAAATGAAGGTGAATAAGCAATAGGTCAAGCTATATTTAAATAAAACTCCACCTCTCACAGTCAATCCATGCAGACGCATTTATTAATACAGTGACATATACATGTATCCATCTTTCCCACCTCTAACTAGGTCAGGTTTTTAAAGCAGATAAGGGCAGCGTGTGGCCGGTTTTGTATGATGCCGTCTTAAAAGTGGAAGTATTAGAAGCCAAGGAGTCAAATCCTTTTGTTGTGAGGCTGAAGTGTCCTGAGCTTCGCCTGTCTCGGTGCGCAGTCAGCTACTAAAGAGGATGCACTCATTCCATCTTTGGTCACAGGGACATACTGTACGTCCTGTTTCACCTCCACGACTCGGATCAATATCCCGCCCGGCTAATGACGAGACTCGATGAGAAAGCAGATGCACTAGTGGTTGATTAGTTTCTTGTTGATTTGATTGATTTTGCCCAGCGCCAACCTGCCAGGATGCCCTTCGTTCGACTTGAATTTCACTTCAGCGGTAATGGAGAGAAATGAAGGAAAAGTTTTCTGTGATCAAATCTCTTAACGCGTATGCTCTCATCTGCTCTGTTTTGTCCTGCCCTGATAATTGTTTGCTTCTCTTTCGGTGCATCTTATCTTCTGTCGTGTCTCCATTTGTCTTCAATGATAGGTGTATTTAGAGGCAACAGTCAAGTCTTATATAAATAGAAGAAAAATCCACCGCATGGATTTTTGTAGCCTTGGGGTTTAACTGATAAGTAGAATGCTGTGGGTCATTAAGCATCTGTTTTCAGACAGACGGTTGCGAAGGTGATATAGAATTGATCGCGATGCTTGGATGTGAGACAAAGCATTCCTCTTTACAGTCTCACCACATCCACCAAACAAGCGCAATATATCAAGTTAGTTCCTTGTTTTGTCTCAATTGTGGCCTTGCAACTTGGGGGAGAGCACTTTAACAGATAACATGACGACTTCAATGTCTAGTTCAGCCTAATTAACATTGTATGCCTGTTACAAGTATCAGCGCTGTATGATCTCTTTCTTTTCATTGGATATTTTGTAGGTTATGTACAGGGTTGGGAGGGTTACTTTAAAAATGTATTCCGATACAGTTACTAGTTACCTGGTATAAAATGTAGTCAGCAACGTAAACCGAGTATCATAATATTCATGTACTTTTAATTACTTTTGGATTACTCCAATACTAAAATACGATATACATTTTTAGATGTGTATTTTGATTAAGTCAAATCAAATTAATTGTCTCATAAAAACGATGTATTTATATTTATTTATCTAAATTAAGAGTGTGGTTGTGGGCCACTCCCAATTCCCCATTCCTGCTCTAGATTGAGAAATGGATAGCTATCTAGCTAGCTAGCTAGCTAGCTAGCTAGCTCGATAGATAGATAGATAGACATACATAGATTGATAGCGTAAGTAGATAGATAGTCTTTGTTATATCAAGTGAAAGGTAAAAAAGACGAATTAGCCTCAATCCCCCATCTCAAACACGCATGCGCACACGTACGTTCAAAATTTTGATACCGTAATACGTGACAAAAGCCGTGACAAATTTAGCAGATGATATTGATAATATGGTGTTTAATTAGTAAAGCTGTGGGTGATTGATTGGTAACAGGAAGTATTTAAGTTGCGGGCATCAATACATAACACTGGTACAAGCACCTTAAATAAAGTATGTCACTCACTGAGACAAAAATAACTAAATCTAATAAACAATTATATTGACTGATATAAATTTATTGAAGATGGCCTGGCAGTCATTTTACAGAAATATACGTCGTGACCATGTATGAACTAGTGTCACTACTGAAGGAGGTCAGACATACGTCTTGTTATAAGGATCCCAGATTTGCGGGATTAGTCCAACTGCTGAAATACAAATCTTGCGTGCGCATCCATTTTCTTCACTCAACAATCTTGATCAATGAGACGATGAGGGGCGGGGTTCGGATGTGATAAAAGCGGGAATTCAGGATTTTGCATGAGTGTCTGTGTCTGTCCTTTCTGCCAAATTCGCTCTGTAGCTTAGATCTCTCTCTCTCTCTCTCTCTTTTGTCTCTCCTTTTTGCTTCTCTTGCAGCCACTGTGCGCCTTGTTCAGAGAGAAGAAAGCGCTTGTTTGTGCAGGACCCTCTCACCTGTAAATGCTCCTGCAAATTCACACAATTAGACTGCAAGTCCAGGCAGCTTGAATTAAACGAAAGAACTTGCAGGTTTGTTTACCATACGTACGATAAACAACTTGCCTTGAAAAAAAAAAATTCTCCTGACTATTTAGATCTTCACCAGCCGATGTGCTTAATTAAGCATGCCATCCCTTGCTTTTTGATGTTGTGTTGTATTTGTACATGAATGCTGCAGTTTCCTTCTTCCCAGTGCTTGCATTGTCTTGTCGAATGCTATTGAGACTCTAATTAGCATTGAAACTAATTGCTGTGGTCATTGATTGTGACTTGTCATTTTAATTCAAATATGTTGCATAGAATTGTGGGTGCACAAGTGTGCTATTCATGTTCAGACTCATCATTTTTTAATCGCAACAATTCCAATCCCAGTTCCATTTTATGTCAATTATTATATCATTATTAAGAATCTGGTGTCTTGTTATCTGTATTCTCTGCTGATTTTCAAATTCAATTCATGCATAAACATAATCTCAGTTATGCATAATCATGCATAAACATAACCTCAGTCATCAATCATAGCTTGGTTCCACCAAATTATAAACAAATCAAATAAAATCATGTTGCCACAAAGGGTATATTTACATGAGTGTTGTAGCGTTTGCATGCATTTATGTGTGGATGAAAATGCTGATAACATTTGCCATGTGCATGTCCACCAATTGCTTATTCTCCCGATGTCATCCAAAACTATACAGTGGACCCTTGCATATTTGCAGTTTGGCATAGGCGAACCTATCCCCCATTATTCACAAAAACCTCCTCTTATTCACGGAAAAAAAACAAAAAAAAATGTCATGGCAAGTATAATGAGCATGAATTATTCACAGATTTTTGCTTTTCTCGTTCAGGCCGGTTCCTATCCCACGAATAGCGATAGTTGAAAATGTGAGTCACAGTAAATAATGTCAACTCCTCAACAAGTAATAAGAACATTATACAGACCTGAACGTAACGTACGGAGTTACGCGTGACTGATCGTAGTTTATAGCTAAAACCAGCCAAGCGTGAATGGCGCTTAATGTAATTTATCAAAGTCACTCAAGCAAAGATACTTTTGAGATTCCTGACTGTCCATTTTGAAGAATATTTACACATCTCCAAATGCAGTCATCCCCACACCTCCGTGAGGTACGCACCCAAAATGAGCGGTAGTCGGACCGCAGCCTGGAGTTAACAAGGGTACACGACCTCCTGTGACCCAGTCACTTATATGACCTCTGGGCCCCCCACACTGGGCCCCCCACACTGATCTGGCTTTAGAGAGCCACACACGTCTATGAGGTGGTGGGACGCTGGCGTCATGTTAATAACTCGTAAGTCACAATTTGGCAAATTTAATATATTTTTCAAAAATCTATACTTTTGGTCAGTCCACACTTGTGGGTGTCATTTATTGACCAATCAAAAGTGTTGAAAATGGCTTGTTCTCTTTCATGATGCAATATTAATTGATTGGGAAAAAAAATTCACGTCGTTTTTTGGGGGGGGTTTCCTGAAAAGTGACGATTTTGGAGGTACAAGGTTTTGGCCCGACACCAGCAATGCTCAATTGACATGAAGGTTTAAACAAAAAGGTAGAAAGCCATACAAGCCAGACCCAAATCCCTCTCACGCTCCATCCTTTCTTTCTGCCTTGTCTCGAAATATGTTCATTTGCATGCACTATGTATTTGCAAGACAATAGAAACTACCCTGTCTCAAAAGACTTAACCAGATTTCTGTCCTCTTCTGCAGATGTGACAAACTGAGGAGGTGAGACCTGGAGGTGCAGACTACACTGTTATGAAGGAATTGTTTATGGCACAGCACTTTGAAATCTGAGGATGCATTCCCTGAAAGGACACTCAAGGACAATGCAAGACAGGACGTTCTGCATTCTGATCTTGCCACTGTCTCTTTTCCACCTAGCGCTATTAATATATATATAAATATATATATATATATATGCGTATACTCCAAGTACAGTACATCAACAGTGTGTATTGCTGCTACTATTTAAAACGAATGCGCTGTCAGCGTGTGAATGGGAAATGTGACAGAGCTCCTGCGTAAAATTGGGGAGAAGATACTTTATTTTATGTAAGACTTCACTGGATGCTGGTCTGCTGTGGATATGAACCTGAAATACGTCGGACTTTCTGGAAAATTCGGTGACCACAATTTCATCCATTGATGCGACAAAAGCCGAACTCGCCCGAAGGGCCCGAATGGGGGCAGCTGGATTTGAAAATAACGATGGGGATACCTGCGGCACTTGAACTGTATGGCAGGTTTCCGAACTTGTTCTCCTCTGTGACACGATTAGACGTTTTGTCTGTACTGTAGGAAGCGACTACACTTAATGTGAGAATATAACGACATAGCATGACACAACTGCTGACACAGGTTACGTGCTGTGGTGACGAATAATGTGACCTTCTTCCCAAATAGAAGTTCAGTGACGATGGCAAGATCCAAGAAGGTTTGCCAAGTAAGTTTGATCAGAGTTAGCATTAATGCTAGCTTGAAAGAGAAAGTTTTGTCAGGGTTTCAAGGTATCGAACCACTACCTGTCTGGTCCTGCCTCCATCACATAACTTTTTTTTGGGTTGGAAAATATATTTTTTATTGACATGCACAGTTTATTAGAGTTGTTCCGTGCCAAATCACCTAAAAAAAAATTAATAAATAAAAATCGGAAACATTTTACAAAGCAAATTTGGATTTTAGTCAAACTTGGTGTACATGTTGATAGTGACGGCACAACACTAAATCTCTAATTTTAGGTCAATCGGAACAGGGGTTCTGGAGCTACGGCCCGCCAAATTTGTTGAAAAGGGAATTCAACAAGTATTCAGTATTCATGTTCAACTTTCTGAAGACATGGATACTTTCACTCCTTATTGCTGTTAAAAAATAATACATCTATGAAACTTATATGTTTTAGAGAACTCGTGAGAGATCACATTTTATGGAAAATTTAGTTAAGATCACCTGTTCCATTTCAAGGTCAAATTATAGGTCAACAGGTCAAGTTGCTAAAATATGCAGTAATCGGCTAGATGACTAAATATTTGGAATCCTTGTTGAATTCATTTTGCAACAGTACCTGTTTTGTGAACATTGGGTTAGGGTTACTAACCTCTCAAACCCCTGGCCCGATTGACCTCAAATATGAGATTTGATGTCATGCAAGTACGCCGAGTTTCATTATAATCGAAATCTGTTTGGTTAAACCTACTGGGTGATTTGACATTGAACAACCCATTATTTGTATTTTTATTTAGAAATTGTGTTAGTTTGACAACACGTGTTGAGACCATGCAAAAGGGATATTAATGTAGGTATACACGACAAAGGGTAGTGACTAGATGAACTGACAGGTCAGTCTAGAAACCCCCTAACCTTACTGTTTTTCTATTTAATGACTTTGTCTGTGTTCCAAAGAAATAGCCACGCCTCCACAGCAGAGCAAGTTCCTGTTAACTGTCTGTATATACTTACTGGATATCCCTTTTTCAAATAGACTCCATTTAATTTATAGAATGTGTTCAGTATTCTGTATTATAATATTTATATTAATTGTTACAGTGATTTTCGTTTCCCCTGCCTTTCAAGTTTGACTGTGGATTTTTTTTTTGTGGGGTGCAAACAAAGCTCTGACATTCCTGATTTTAAACAAGCTATGTTACTCACCAGCCAAACGGGGGCGTGAAGTTTCCGGAGGGGTTGGAGTTGGAGGGAGTGGTCATAATGGGCATTTGACCGATGGAAACCCCAGTCACAAGTATGTGCGTGTGATGCACCAGCACAGGTGCTTTTCATTTTGGACGCGGGACTCGGGCAGCGGACATGTGGTTTTGCACTTGCTTGCCCGCAGACACGTCATATGCAGGACTGAAGGAGTCTAGTTGCTGCTGCCGCTCAGCTCGGACCCAATTGTGTGACGATTCTTGTCTGGGCGAGCTCTAGTGTCAGGGTGGTGAACTGGCACTGCACTTTCTCTGGCTTTTTTTTTTGACAAGCACAAGTGACACTCGAGTATTTTGTTGAAGCAGGAGGACACGGTCACAAGTAAATGTCAACTTTGCGTTTGAACTGTTACCATATGAGGTCAACCCGCTTTCAAGAGTTCAAATAAGTGTGCTGTATGTAAAACAAAAGCAAACACTAGAAAGCTATTACAAATAGGCAACATGACATGTACAGCACGAGATGCAAAATCTGCTCAATGAGGCAAATTACACAACGACCCTTTTTCTAGCCGTTGCAAAACTGTTCTTTATCAGCCATGTGAGCCAGCAGTAAGTCCTGATATGCCACCCTCAAACTAAAGTCCTGAGACTGAGTTCGCTAAGACTATCAGCTGGGTCAGAGCCAATGCCTCTCAAGTCCTCAGTTGATGAGAACATTTTTTTTTTTTTTGTATTTAAATGAACAAAATTGTCTTGAGTTTGTACAGCCACAAATTTTTTTTAGTATATTTTCACATTAATATATTTATTTGTGCGGTAAATTCTTTTACAATAGTAATACTCTTTTTGTTGTTTCTAGTGTAACTATTAAACATATTTATTTTTAAAAGATATTGTTTTGTGTCATTTCTGCCTCGAGACATTTTCTCTTTTTCACATCTACAGTAGCTGAAAGAATATTTTCAATATAACCGTGAATACTTTTAAATCAATGAAATCTAGCGCACGTGGACATCGGCAAGGTCTGTCTTATCTCTCCTGGAGTTGCTTTCATAATGTGTTTTGGACCATTCTTCACCTGCACTATGAAGCACTGTCACTTTTGTTGCATTTGACTGAATGTGACATAATCATTTTTAATGAGCCTTAATTTCTTATTTCATAACTTTAGTAATAGGCTTTTTTAGGACTTCACCCAAAGATAATTGGAATAATTGTTTCAACTATTAGTAAGTGAGGGATCTTCCAGCGAGAAGAAAAAGTGGGCGCATATGTTTGTGCCTCTGAGGAAGCCATTTTAACAACTTACTAGAATTTATATCATACACAAGTGTTAGAAGTTTTTAAGCTCTGCAGCTTAGTAATCGTGCTGAGTACTTTTGCAACTAAATACCCCAAAGAATGCTGCAAGTGATTTGATCTGCAATTAGAAAGGATTTTTATTCGAAGTGAGGGCAACTTTACCCTCATGGCAAAAAAGTGAATGAGTGAACTTGAAACAGCTCATTTTCCAAGGCCATATACATACACACCGGTACATACATGTATCGGTATCAGCCCGATACCTGGGCTTATTTTAAGGTATCGGTACTCTGCGGCCGATACCAGTATCATCTTGAGGCCATTTTACGATAAGGAACAAGAAATAAAAATAGAAAACTGCCAAAAATGTCATGCAATTTTATGGAAATTGCTGTATTGGTAAATATAGGTCATTCTTTAAATGTATCTTTAATTATATTTATAAAATTAAAAGAAGAAAAAAACCCGAAAACCCCCCAATACCAACTTGCTAACCGCAACAGTAGCAGGAGTTTCCCAGCAACTGACTTTCCGCTTGAATAATTACTCCAGGAAATCACAAGCAGGTTCAACCACACTGACGGGAGGGAATGGAAAATGCGTTCGTAATCTCTTTCACCTTGTAATCATGAATGTGCTTCCATGGACATGTACGCCCCCCCCCCCACCCCCCAAAAAAAACCACACACACACTTCTTGTAGACAGCCAGTAGACATTAAATAGTCTCAGTTAGTCTGATTGTGTCCATTGCTTGTTCTCACTTGTAAATACTGTAGACGGAATAAATATAGTAGCCTACAAAAGTATTGGTACGGTGAGGCTTTCATTTTCGCTGTATGCTGAAAATATTAAGACAAAAGATCAACATTTTAAATGTTTCCACCCAAAACACCAAACTTTTTTTTTTTAAATTTAGAACAAATATATATATTTTTTTTTTATTTAATTTTTTTATTTTTTTTTAATGAGAATAGGTTCCTCAGGTGCCGAACTGCGAGTATGGAGGGGTCCACTGTAGTAGAGGAAACATGGGCCGTTTCTCAACATGAAGAATGCAGAGTACGGTCTCAGAAATCGCAACAACAAAAAAAGTACTGTCTTCCTTAGAACATACGTCGGAACGTTCTTCCGTAAAACGTCAGTCACTTTGTAAATTGGAATGGCTCCGTACTTGTTAACTTCGCGCCCCGACTCTGATTTATTTCCGTGATAGCAGCATGAAATGCATCTTGGGATATTTTCTTAGCCAAGCCTTCACAAGTATCCAACGGATCCTTTAAGATAGCTGTCAGGAACATCAGGGTATTCCGTCCATGAGTTCTTTTTTTTTTTTTTTTTCATAATTTCAACTGGAACAGTACTCGAGATCACAACGTACGTACGTAAGAACGGACAAGAACTCAAATTGAGAAACGGCAGTAAGGTGGAACTACTTAACTGTACTATAGAATCACATCTAGCAATCTCTGAGAGCAGCCAGTGGTGACCGCGTTGCTCCATCCTTGCTTTTTAATGAACGTCTTCTCGTGATTCAATACACTCATAAGAACTGTCGTTTTCTTCTTCTCTCTTCGTGTCTTGCTACCCAGTAAGTGTAGAAAGTAGTACAATGCAGGCAAACATTGGTATAGTTTGGACATACCTGGTTTGGCACCACTACAAAAGCATTTGGTAAGGGCGGAGCTCGACATGCCAATGTCTGTGGCTGGCTGACATTTGGTTACGTAACAATGGAAATGAAATATTTTATTGTGAGCTCGGGACAATTACTTTTGGAGGCGAAACTAATTGTTCCCATCTTGTTACATAATCGTGACATTTGACAGATTGAAGCACCAGGACAGAGGCCCACAGTACAGTTGCTAATCTTGTGGAAAAGGAGCTAGTATAATTTATTATAACTATTTAAGGGCACCGACAGTTTGAGAAGAAACAGTAGAAGTAGTGGTAGTGGTGGTAGTAGTAGTAGTAATAATAACCACTGTTTAAGGCAGGTATGTCCAATCGTTTTTATTCGAGGCACAGCCTAAAGAAAAAGCATGCAAAGGCCACTTTGAAATTCTTCGACTTTAATTTATTAACTCATTCACTGCCATTGACGGCTATAGACGTCAAAAATTCATTTGAACTGTTTCTATTAGTTTAACATTTTTGTTCCACTTTTGTTGACAAGAGTATGAAAACCTAGGGGAAAAAATATTGTACATTTAGAACAGATATAAAATTTGTGATTAATCATGAGTTAACTATTGAAGTCATGCGTTTAATTACAATTAAAACTAAAACTAAACTAATTAATTGTAATTAATCACATGACTTCAATAGTTAACTCATGATTAATCACAAATTTTGTGCGTTAACGATTGAAGTCATGTGATTAATTACAATTAATTAGTTTAGTTTTAGTTTTAATTGTAATTAAACGCATGACTTCAATAGTTAACTCATGATTAATCACAAACTGTATATCTGTTCTAAATGTACAATAAAACCTTGTTCCTAGGTTTTCATACTCTTGTTAACAAAAGTGGAAAAATGTGAAACTAATAGAAATAGTTCAAAGAATTTTTTTACGTCTAAAGCCGTCAATGGCAGTGAATGAGTTAAACACACTGAAATGAATCAAGCAAGCAATTGTGCGTTATTTATCATTATAGCTGTTTTAGATTTTATTTTTTTTACAAAACTGCTTTCTATTAAAGGTGATAAGGCAAGTAGGTTAGGATTTACAATATTTTGGGGGTGGCCTCGGCCCTGTATCCCACTAGACTAGATCCACCCCTGCACTGAACAGCAACCAAATCCCATCTTCACACTCAGAACCCAATTAAGAGCAAACTGTAGCAAGCAGGACATTTTTAAGTTACTTGAGAATCATTAATGTTCATAAATCAAACCTTGACTCAACAGAAAGTGGAAGAAACAATTTTTGCTTCTACAATTCAATTATCTTTATTCACTCCAGTGTGGTGAAGACGAATTGTGTATCATTTTGGTTGAAAAACTACAGTATTTAAACCAATTTATTAGTAGTAATGGCACGTACTTTTTCAATACCTTTTGTTCACACTGCCCACACCCATTAAAAAAATATATATATATATTATTATTATTTTAGTTTTTTACAAGCATCGATGGTCGTGTCAGGTGTCACTTTTACTAACTGAAATATGTATGGTGGGCCGCCAATGGCCCCTAGGCCATAGGTACACACACACACATTGTACACAGATACACACACAAACGTGACTGTGAATCACTTGGTACAAATGATAAAAGTCACAGTGGAAATCATAAAATGCGCTTCCTCGATTGTTTTCCACTTTGTGTTCCTCATGCCATTTATAAATGCATCATGAATTAACTCATGTGGTATATTTACTATCAGATTAATTGTTCTATCTATCCATCCATCCATCCATCCGATTTAAATTTAATAAAAAGTCAAAATATACATTCATTCATAATACTAGAAGGAGCTCAAATAAAAACAGCAAATGAAAAAAATAAAAATAATTTTTTGTCCTTTCTGTGTGGTGGGGGGGTTTATAAACATGTTTTCTCTACTACAGTGTACCACCGCCTACTTGCACCTTGGTACCCGCGGATTCACCGATTTGTGGATTTTTTTGTCAATATTTTTATTTTTACATTTTTTTCAACAACAACAAAAAAATAAAATTATATATATATGTATATACATACAGCTTAGCTTCAGAAAACAGGTGAGCTGTGATTGGTCATAGCCTGAGCCGTGAGCAACTGTGATGTCATCTTCAGTCGACATCAAGTGGCAAAATGGCCGCCCCTGAGATGGATAAACATGGCTGGATTTTGCTGCATAACTATAGTCCACAAATGTGATATTAATCAGAATGTAATGTTTAGACTAGTGAGGTCACATATAACATATTATTGTCAAGAAATGTTTAATATTGACTTCCCCTTTAACCTCATTGAGGGATTTTTCACAGCATGGTGACGATAACACTAAAGCCACGTATGCCGATATCCCTTCTGGTGGCTACTGATACAGCGTGATGACATCACAGCAGATGAATAAGACACTAAAAGAATCTTCCAAACACTGCAAAGAAGATATTTGTTATGTGATGGCACATTTCATTTCAAGGGATCATTTTAAAATGTGAACATTGGAAGAAATCAAGTGTTGCATATGGATATTTGGTTTCCTAATTATTGTGAGAAATCATCCTAAATAACAGCCAAGACAAAACAGATGGAAAAGACTACCAATGAATTTGGAATGTTGTGCAAAACATAAATAAAACGGAATGATTTTCAAATCATTTTCAACCTATATGCAATTGAATAAACTACAAAGACAATATACTTTATGTTGAGACTGAAAGTTTTTTTTTTTTTTTTTTTTAAAGATGCGGCATTTAATTGTACTGAAAATGAAACTGTGGTGCAAGACTTAACCTGCCAAAGCATTCCTTCCTTGAATAAACAATCCAGTCAAACCCTGGTGGATTTCAAGAGAATATACTTCACAGAAAAATTAACTGATGATGCTGGACCTGCGTCAGCCAAAGAGCAATTCAAAGATAAGTCCGATTTAAATCAGAATGATATGACTATTTTGATGCTTATTGTTCAAGCATGGGGTGCGTGAGATGGTCAGCTTGGACGCCTGACTTGCTCAAGATGCATGAATCCATCAAAACACGACACAGGCAGATCCTGGCCAATCCCCATGTGTAACAGTTTCCTGTGAACACTTGATAATAGCAGTCTTGCCACATACAGTAACTGCTTGGCATGTCCATTCATGGCATGGCTGAAACTATGTAGTTGCGGTTTCAAAGCAAAAGTGAAATAGTGTGTGGCTCCACCCAATAGAAATAGCAATCTCAGCCATGACCAACCGCTAACAACATCCCGGGCGTTTTTTTTTAATTGTAGTAGTAGGTAGCTAAGTCAAAATGATTTATGATTTTTTAACCAGCTCACATGCTGAAGCTTGTTCTATGCTATGTTATCAACCATTGTTGTTCACTTCTCCGAAATCTGATGTTTCCATTTCACCGGTTCAAATTAATCTCCATGATTTCTAGCAGGATACCCGAGTCGCTCTGTCCTATTCCTAGTAAATACAGGGAGTCATCGAGTTACGTCGTACACTTCTTCGTAGCACTTTCTTTTTCGTTAATTTCCCACAGTAATCACGCCATTTTAAAGTTATTTAAAGTTGTGTTGTTGTTACCTCCAGCAACAGACGTCATCGAGCAGGTGGGCTTACCATTAAGCACGTCACATTTCCGTCTTTAAGTATGAATTAGCTCCACTCTGCCGTCCGTCAGCAATGAATGTTCTTTCTTTTCTTTTTTTTGATCCTTCCTCGGGTCTCCTAACAACCTCACGACTCTAGCTGGATTCTGAAGCATTCGGTTTAGGTGAACGGTATGGGATTTTTAATAGGTTTTAGGTGAACTAATGAGTACACGCGCACGCACGCACACATGCACACACAAATACACACGCAAATATAAAATAAAAAATATATAAATAAAAAAGAGAGAGAAATGATGATGACATGTCGAATCGGTAAAATTACCGAATGAACAATACTGAGCTCTCCCAAAAAAAAAAGAAGCAATGAATGTCCGTGCGGAAACACGAAATATTGGTTCCGCCTCTTCCGAGTCGCGCAAATATGTTTTTTAAATTACTGTACAAAGTATTTTTATGTAAATGCCGACTTTAACGGTGAAATACGACTTGAGTGGAAATTCGTGTTGCATCACTAGCATAGGAACGGAACTCCGTCGTAACTCGAGGACTCCCTGGAACAACTGGCCAACCGCAACAGGATTATGGCACCTATTTACCATCCGGAACGAGGCGTCCTGGATCTTTGATTTGTCATCATCTGCGGACTTCCATCACTCCATCTCTCCAAGCCAGGGAGACCACCGGGGGGGGGGGGGGGGGGGGGGGCGCCTTTTGAGGTGAGGGGCTAACGTTATCTTCCGGTTTGTACCTTCATTTACGACTGTGGTTTGTGTTTTTCCACTCTTCCATTGTGCATTGGTGGGCAGTCTTCAGTGCCACACCTGCTCTCCATTAGTGTAGGTGGGTAATAAGATCAGCAGGAGTAGAAGGAAGGTGCTATTTGCTCATCATCAATGACTCTGCGTTTTTCATTTTCTCTGTTAGTAAGTATATAGTTGATAGAGTATCTTCAGTAAGTGTATTGCCATTGGTCCAACTGTGTTCTTAATGAATGAATTAAGTATTACTGTGTTTGCTTTGTTTGTCAGCATCTCCTTCCTTGTGCCTCCCTGTTTGTTCTTTGGTTTATACGCCTTGTATTGTTTGCTATTTTTAATGTGTAATCTTTTGTGGCAGCAACCTTTAGGCCACTGTTGTTTTTTTCATTTAACACGCAGTCTTGTTGGTGACACACTCCCTTGGTTTAAAGGTTTTGCTTGATGACTCATTGCCTCGTCGTGTCTGATTTATGGATTGATTTGAAGATATGCAACTAAATAATGCAGTTTCATTACAATAACAAAAAAAAAAATCAGAGGTATTGGAAAGCTGCGTTAACATTTGGGTACCACTGAAACTTGACTGGAGGCATGTTGGCGCTTGAAGGAGGGAAGCAATGGCATGGATTTTGGATTCAGCCAGAACACAGTGCATCATCCTGGTCAAACAAAACTCACCATTTTTGACATGCAATTCAACTTTCTTTGCTGACATAATAACTGTCTGGACCAGGGGTAAGGAACCCTGGTCCTTGAGAGCAGCTATCCTGCCTTCTTTTAGATGTTTCGATCTTCCAACACACCTGATTCAATGCTGCCCGTTGGCAAGATGTCTTCTCAGAGAACCTTAACAGTCCAGATGTGATAGATTTCATGAATGACCTAGATAAGGGAAAATATTCACAGTTACGTTTCCTGTACATGTCTCAACAGGCACACCTAAACCACAAGTCAGACTACAACATTGTACTGATGGTTCAATTGCAGCTATTGTATGCATGCCAGTAGTGGGTGGTCTATTGAGAGGAATGTTACACTAATTTCCGTGCGTGTGAGAAATTGTGCCTGTGGCCTTTCAACAATAAAAGTAAAGCAACTGAGAAAAAAGATCAAAGTAGTTAAAGATCCTGTAAAGTGAATTCCGAGACATGTTTCTACTATCAATACAATAGATACGTTTGAGATAATTGCGTAAACTGTCTAAAGACTGAGAAATCTGCAGCACTGAATTGTGGAGCTCGAGTGTTAAGATATTTTTCCAGAATTTCTATTTTTTAGATTTTTGGGGCGGGGCATTGATAAAATGGGGCCAAGTGATGCACTTGGGCTTCTGGTAGATGAGTCGCCCATTCTCCATTATATAAGAACTTGAGCTGCCCAGTGACATAGTTGGGAGACCGGCATGGGTATCTTGTTCCTCCTGATATCATTTCGACCACTGCAAGTTGGTAGTGGTTGACCAAGTTAACACTTTTCCCTGAAAGCCACAATTAACAGGTCTCTTGCTGAATTGGTGTGAAATATGGAAAAAGCCGGAAACCAAATAAAACTGTATTAAACTATTAATATTGAATCATTCTTCATCGGTCTACCAACAACATCATTTTCCACATGCACACAATATAGTCCCAGCTTTGTAAACAAGTTCAAGTGCAGCAAGATAAAACAGCCACTCAGATGAAGTTGAGCAGTTCCACCGTTACGTAACAGGGCAAAAGTCAGGGAAAACTCGTGATCCATACTAAAGAGTTTTACGTAAGCCAGGAGCAGGTGATCAGGATGCCTTGAATAAGCAACAAGGTGACGCAGCGAACGTATTGATGCTAATAATAACAGCTATAAAAGGGGTACACCAAGAAAACACTCGCCATTTCAATAAATGCCTCATTACAACATATTGCAATTGGCAATAAAACAGCAACGCAAAATCAAGATAAATTACTGCATGTTTATTCCAATGTGTTGTGTTTTTTGAGGGGAAAGCAATGGATATTTATAATAAATACAGAATAGCTATAAATAGGTGATGGGAGTGATAAGACCAAATCAGTTTCCCCCATTGCAAGGATTCCAACACAATTGTTGAGCGTTTTTAATAAAGAAAATAGCACTGCATTTTATGAAAAAATAATTAAAGAGAGTAAATGTGGATGTGGTTTTGTAAAGTCAAAACAAAACGAAAGTCGGGCAAAGTGGTGTTGTGACCGATGTCAGGAGCAGTCGGGTCAGTCGAGTGGTCCAGTGTGAGTGTCGGTCTCAATTTGTATTTTTGTTTGACTGTTTGTCCTGAAAGTGAATCCGCGATGGTGGTTCTACCGGTCCACATGCTGTGGCGTTACTGTACCTCAATTGCTCCTTTTCTATTTCACCTCGTCCGAGCGGCAGCGCAGCTGAAGCGTGCTTGGAACTCAAATTTGGGTTCGCGGCACAAAGCAAAAATTAGACAAAGCAATGGCTTGTAACTCAAAAAGTAAGCTGAAATAAGAGAAGAAACGATCATATTTCACATTGTTTAGACTAGTTGTTCTTATCCTTGTTGGGGGTACAGTACTAGTTTCCTTATGTTTATCACTGAACCCTTCTTTATTGAAAAATAAAATGTGATTTTTATTTTTTTCAAATTTAAGACATAGGTATCAGTGGTATCAGCAGTGGTGTCCAAACTCGGGCCTGATAACGACTCTGTTCATTGGAACAGGTGCGCTGGAGCAGGGAAACATCCAAAACCTGCAGGACACCACTGGTATAGCATTTACTGGGGAATAAAATGAAGAGGGAGAGTAGCCTTTTCATGCTGTAAGCAAAGTTTTTAACCTGGATTTAAAAGCATTTACACTTTATTGGTATGTTTTGAATCTTTTTTTTCTTTTTTATTCACTTTGACAATGTCTTTCGGTGCAGTATATAACCTTTGATTTCAGAGGGCAGAGAGTAAAATAAATTGAATGCTACAATATCTAAATGGACACAATGCATCTTAACGTTAGGGCTGGAAACTTTCTAAAACTGTGATCTACTTCTTGAGAACTGATTAATGCAAAAGGGAGTTCTGAAATTAACACATCATTATTATTATTATTATTCAATATTATCATACGTGCCTCTGGTGGAGACACTGATCATGTTAATTATTTCTCACAATAATGATGAAAAAATGATTTAACAAGGTAGGAAACAGATAAATAAGTATGCAACCGTTTTTATTTCTATAAATCAGTACCACAGTCCTAGGAAATCACCATGTCCCATCACAACCTGTTCATGCTCATGTTTGTAGCACCTGGTCTGGACGCTATGCGGTATGCTTTTCTTTCATCAATAAACATTTAGCGAATGAATGGCTGAATAAGCAACACAGTGAAAGTTTAAGATCCTTACCGTTGATACTGTATTGGAATCCATCTTCATTATAGTGTAACCGCTGATTTGGATCACAGCTCTGTGGGAATTCAGGGCCTGTGACATAGGGCACGTTGTCTGGTTAATGATTATGTGTATTAAGATTGGAATTTTAAGTAATGTCTAGTAAGTGTTGACTATTGATACAACATGACAACAGATGGGGGAAAAATCACAGTGTCCACATGGATGTTGAAAGCAAAGATTTTTCAAAATGAGTTGAAGTTTAATGTTTGACCTAAGCAACGACACTCTAACAACATGAGCACTCCTCATGCGTCACAGATGATAACATTTGTTGCTGTTTGAGTCATGAGATCTCGGTGAGTACATAAAACCCTGAGTTTGTTATACACATCCTTCAATAAATACGCATCAAACTGGAACTTTGGTTCAATAGGCTAAGAAAGCCCATCACTCATTTTGACAACCCCTTCCCAAACATTTCCTTTGCTAGTAGCACAACAGACTGACTGGATTTAAAAGGCTCTATTGCCCCATCAGTGAACGTTAGCAGGAACTTTTTGAGAACTGATTGATTGACGCAGAACAATCAGGCTGAGCAACTGCAATGGCAACATTTTAAGGCAGAGGCCGTTGCAAGGGGCATTAAAGGGTGCTAAAGCTACTCCTGGAATATCAATAACACCCACAAGAAATTTTATGACACCATCCCCGCCCCCAACACCTCCAATAACAATATTCATTGCAGAGGTTGATATATATATATTTATGTTAGGGGTGTGAATTGCCTAGTACCTGGCGATTCGATTCATATCACGATTCGATTCAATACCGATTAATCCCGATACGGATCTATAAATTGATTAATGCGATTTTTTTTTTACTCAAATTTAGAAAATACTAAACTTGTACATGTACACTGTAAGATTTGCATGAAAATGTATTTATTTATCTGAAATTCAGGCTTATAACTGAGCCGCTGCATTTAACAAACAGGTTGCAGTCAGTTTCATGTTATGAACAGCACTAAAAATAAATATTAAGGCTTAATGTTCCATTAATATAACATTCTTCCATGATTAATGTGTGAATCCTGACCCAAAGTAAAACGTTTTGTTTGTTTTATTTGTTTAAAAATTATTCGGCCGCATATCGAATCGATTCGAGAATTGCGCGCTGTAATATCGCGATATATTGCAGAATCGATTTTTTCTTTATATATATATATTTTTTTTTTGTAAGAATGCAGACAGAAAGCTCAATAGTAAAACACAAATATTAACAATAATATTATTACAGACTCAGCTGATGTTTACAGCAGGGTTATGTAATGTTCAGTCAGTTAATATTGTGTTCCTAAATTCTGCAGGTCCTTGTGACACTATTCAAGTGTGGGTGAGAAAGCAACTGGTGATTGATGAAGAACCAGAAAAGTGAGCGGGGTGAATGTGAAGCAGATGTATCAGGACTAATGGAGGCAACGTTAATTTGGGTTACAGCCTACAACCGCAACTGTGTCGTGATTTCTAAATCAGCCTTCTGAAAGGAATCAGCGCATCTATGCTTCTATTGCGACAACACCATTTTTACATTTAAAATAATGCTTTTGTTACGTTATATTCTCAGCTCTGCCAGCAGCAACACTGAGCAAAATATATCCAAGTTAGTGTGTCTGACGAGAATGAAATGCCGCTAGTGTTTGAAAACTGGATGGTCATTTTTCAAGAAAGTAATGCGCGATTGGATAAAGCTGCCAAAACGAAGGTCTCTTCAAGTAGTAGTGTGGATTGTGACAGTTACTGTCTAGATTACATCAGATAGTTATATCTGGGTACCTCCCACCTCACTGTGGATTTATAAATCTCAGCCAATGCATTCTGAGATACAATCATTGGATAAATGTATTTAACTTAATGACGAATTGCATATCTTCGTCTTGTGAAGTCTAGGAGCAGGTACCAATGCCCTAAAAAATTGTGTTCACTTCGTCTGGGCAATAATACTAGCAATGCACCAGAGCAGAAGACTAATTTATTTGTACATTTGTGAGGCTGATAAGTGAAAAAAAAATTTGAGTGTGCAGCACGCCTTTTATGACGTTTCCACACGAGAATATACCGTCCCCTCATTGCGTGGACACAGTAGGAGAGCGGCAGTGTGTTGCTGATGGATTCCAGGTTCAAGATAGAAAGTACTCTTTATATTTACACACATATGTCTTTTTTGGGTGCCGCCTTAGCTTCTGTGTTTGTTTGCCACTTAATGCACTAGCCAACAGCCAATCAGAGAGAACGATTATCAACGGAAAGCCTCTGAGGGCTGCCAAACTGCCCATTGAGGGCCGGATGAAGGCAAGCGGGGCGATGCTCACCGTTATCCTGGTCTTATATCCAGTAACTCGTCCAGATTTGGTATCATATGCGCAACCAACAACTTTGAGGCAGGTCAATGATCTGCTCAAAGCAGTAGGTTTATAATCCAAGGTCGTTGACACATTGGCTTTCCTGAAGCGCAATGTGCACTTGACTCCAATACAATGCAAAGTGAATGGGGAAGGTGTTGTCAAGGAGTAGCAGGGTCGAGGACTCAAATGCGGAGAAGCACGAGAAGCAAGCCAGGAATGTCCGGTGTACTGAACAAAAGTTATTACTCCAAACAACAACGCTTGAAGGGAACTAGAGAAAAATCCAAATCTAAAGTCAACAGCCCCCCCCCCCCCCCAAAAAAAAAATCTAAATTCAAAGTAACAAAAAAATTACTACAAGTGCCAAGGGTACCTGACTTATGACAACGACGACTATCTGACAGAGACTGCTTCTTCTCTTGGTTTAATGGTGGATCACAGCTCATTGGTGCATACCGCCACCTACTGTACAGAAATATGGGGAGGCATGTCTCAAAATTATTCACACACGTTTTTCAGATCCACAAATATATCCGTCATTTTTATGTTTTCTTTTTATTTTGTGTATGCATTTTTCATGACTTATCATTTGTAAATATTCAATTCTTCTTGCCCTAACCCACCACCAACATACAAACACACACACTGTATGCATACGGTATACAGTATAACTACATCCTTCTTATTAAACCTGCATCATTAAGAAAATGAAATACAGATTTAACCCTCAATGTTTATTCTCCTTGTAGGCCTATTCCATTTCTCGTTCCCTTTCACTCCACTGCCATCTGTGTTCTGTGTACTTATGATACTTGAATAGTACATGATCTACATACCTCTAGAACTTGGAAAACACAACACAGCCCATCCCTATCAACCTTAGTGTTCAATAAAGATCAGTGTGATCCAACCTTAATCTACAATATACTGTACTCCACTTTTTCGTTTTTACTTATTCCTGAGGTGACCAACCCCCACAATTTTTTCTAAATCGCATGATAGTGCCTTGAAATTTGGTTTGCCTCCCATTCATTTTGCCATTTCAACAGAATTTCAGATTTTATTGCGTTTTTGGCCTCTTCCTTCTTCATTGCAATATTTATTGTTGTATGTTCTTTTTCCAGCATTGTCTTCGCTATTTTGTCTCATGGCCTCTAACCCAACAAAACTCAACCATTATTCCATTTGACAAAGATTGATATAAAGCAGGGAGATAAAAACAAAGAAGGAACACCTGGACAAGAGTGGCTGAGGGAGCTCGTTGGTACTACAAGGGACCAGGTTAAAAAACAAAAATAATAATAATTTATGAGCTACACAGGATGGAAAACACATCATTAAACCATGCTAAATATAATTTAGAAAAAAACACAAATCATGACAGGTGTGTTCTGAAGTAAAATACAAGATAGAAAGTACTCTTTATATTTACACACATGCCACAGTTGGCCTTATTTTGGCGCTCATGAACTTGACCAAACACAAAGGAGATGTAAACTGTCCTGAAATGGTCAATTACGATAGAAGTTCAACTTGTGTTGTGTTATGGAGTTCTCAGTAATACGATATGCCTTTCAGCTGTCACACATGGTGAGCAAAGCCAGTAGTGAGGTATAACGTATGTTGACTACACTGCACTAGTGATTCCCTCACCAGAAGTCAGCTGATTTGGCCCTGGATACATAACCAGTACTGAATTTCAACGAATCTGCCCCCTGATGGAAAGCATAAACATTCATGATTTGATTTACTAATCCCATGACGATTGTTAAAAATATCAGAATTTATTAATCTTGGTTGTTCTTAAGTAAAAAAATAAAATAAAATAAAAAAAGCACACAAACATAAACAAAATTGTAAATATCGTTATATATAAAAGCAAGGTAAGGTAGGCATTGTGTTTGCTCTAAGTAGACATGACTGTGGTAGCGGCAGAGGCTGCGGCTGATGATGTAAATCCAAAGTAGACAAATGGAGTGCTTGTCACGGAAGGAATTCAGTATGAGGAACAGTAGTTAACCTTGATTTTTAGGTCTCTAGTTTGATTGTACGTCCCTTCTCATTCGTTATTAATTTTCTTTCCTTTTGGCTTGTCCCTTGAGGAGTCGCCACAGTGTGTCATCGTTTTCCATCAAATTCAATCTTCTGCTTCCTCTTCTCTAACACCAACTGCCCTCATGTCTTCCCTCACTACGTACATCCTTCTATTTTAGGTCTTCCTCTTGCACTCTTCCCCCCCCCCCCCCAACAACTCCATCCTCACAAATATACCAATATTGTAGTCACGATCTCTTCTCTGGACTTGTCCAAACCATCAGTCTGCTTTCTCTAACTTTTGTCCCCAAAACATCTGGACTTGGCTGTCCCTCTGATGAGCTCATTTCTATTCCTATCCATTCTCGTGACTCCTCAGGAAAACCTCAGCACCACCAGTTCTGCTTCCTGTCGTTTCTTCAGTGCCACTATCTCTAATCCATATGTAAGCCTCACCACAGTCTTATTAACTTTCCCCTTCATCCGCTCCAACCTGCTTGGATCAATTTCTTCTCCTCCTTACCACACTCCTTGTTGCTCTGGACTGTGGACCCTAAGTATTTAAAGTCCTCCACCCGAGCTATCTCTTCTCCCAGTAGCCTCACTTTTCCTCAGGGGTGCAGTCCAGCCTCTGGAGGATAGGGGAGTTTTGGTCCCAGTCTTTGATGTTATTATGTATGGATGGCTCCTCCAGCTGCATGGGGAGGGGCGGCCCCCCGTGTGGCTCCTGGTGCTGGCGCCGCTTGGTTCTCAGCCATGTCTCATCAGCCATGTCATAACTATACTGTTTTTACACGTGACAGGGGTTACTTCTTTGAACACTTTTAAAGTGATCTACTTTCTGTTGAGAATGCCATTTAATAGATTAGCATAATGGCAGGTTATGTCAAAGAAAGGCTGCTAGAATTAGCCTGTGATGTTAACGCTAACAAGTACAAGGTCAAAGACAAATGCAAACCAAATAGAAAGTCAACTTAAGGCACAATGATGAAACTTCAACACTGTACTGACTGTTGGTCTGGTTTAGCGTGTGCATCGTCTTCTGTGAGTAAGCTAACATTCATTCATACACTATTATACAGTTACTATTACGGACTTTTCGGCATACCGTAAAATTAGGCACAACATCAATGAACGTGTCTATTTTAAAACATTTTCATACATAGGTTATAAGGCATATTATCTCTGTGACACATTGTAGGTTAAATAGTTTATTCTAATTGTACCATATGTTTATTTGATAGATTTAGCACTATTATGCTAGGCTCAGATTGGACACAAAATTGCTTCTGTTCGTCGTGCCTACATGGGTGTTGCTTCAAGAAGAGGAGGGGGGATCCTCCGACAGACGAAAAAATACACATATCATTGTCACATGGAGAAGGTTTATTTAAACCACAGGTAACATTCAAGTACAAGAAAGCCTCATGAGAATAGGCCATAAAAATAAAAAATAAACAATTATGGAGAAATACCAGAACAGCTCATGCCAAAAATTATGTAAGCAGCACAATACAGTAGTATTGACGTGCTAGTAGCTACTGATGGAATGGCATCACTGGTCTTTATTTATTATGTGGCTGTTGACAGAAGTAACAAGAAGATAATAAATGTTTATTTTGAAGCATATTTAGCTGTCTGAGTCATGCTATCAAGTCCACCAGCTGTGGCCCTGATATTAATCAAGATGATCTTACTTTGCCTATCCCTTCAAAATGTTTATTAACTTTACTCTAATTCTGGCCCTCTTTCTATAGAGGTGTATGTTATACTACTCTGTTAGTTTATTCCCCACTCCAAACTCAAATGCCTAGTGCCAAGCGTAGGTGACATGCTGAGGAGATTTATGGATTGAGGGCCAGGGTCATTTTCTCAGTACTGAGATCTCACAGGCTCATAGCTGACCCATCCAAGATGTTTTTTATGGCGAGTTGGCTGGAAAAAGAGCTGATGTGATGCGACACACAAGTACGCACACACGAAAAATAACACTCGTAAAAGGTGCGTCAGAAAAGTCTGAGGACTGGTATCATGAAAGATATAGTGGACCTCCACTGCTCGCGAGATCTACATAGCTGGCCCACCAGTAGCAATAATTAGCATATAATTGAAACCCATTATAAATGTTAAAAAAAATAAAAATAAAAAATCACAATTTTGAAATAAGTGTGAATAAACCGCCAATAAGGACTTTCCACGAAAAATGGGGGTTGGCACGTTCCCAGCCTTCTCAACACTCCTGCACTCCTGTGAGCCTGGGAAAGAGGGTCAAAAAGTCTCATGGAGCAAGGTCGGGTGAGTAGGGAGATTATGAAACATGTGGATGTAAATAAATAATAAAGTCCTGTGTGTAGGCTGTTGGTAATGAGATCTTGTCAGTGTAAAATCATCTTACTTGCAGGTTGACTAGTCTTTGGGAGCTTCCTAGTGGTTCTGTGGTTCTTGGGGTCATAGTAATGAATTTGAGCTTGATTTGCTGTTTGTTTACTTGCAAAGCTTCAGCCAGTACACAGGTTTCTTCTGCACATCGGTGTTGTTCTCAGCCAAGAATTCTCGGATGCTAACAGCGGTCTTCTGTCAGTCTCAGACATACAGTAACTGCAGTAGTAGTCCATTGACCATGGCCAGTATGTTCAGGGATTTACGGTCTCCCCAATCAAACATGCGTCATTAACTTCTTATTAGTAGTCCAGCAAAAAAAAAAAAAAGGGCTGTACTTACTGCCGATGACAGCAGTTTGATTAATATCATCCCATGCTAATGTGAAGGAACTTATGTTTGTTCCACAGTAAAGCACTGCCAAAGTACAACGTGATATTGTAACAGATGGAACAGTAAGATGTGCTAAAATAAAAAAAATCTGTCATCTGAATCAAGCAAGCACTGTGTTAAGAATGGCACAAGGCATATCCCTACAAAATGGCTAACAAACTAATACTTTAAGTCAAATATATTTATACAGTATAGTGCAGTACAACAGGCATTATCCCCTAATTCCTTATGTGGATCAAGTCTAGAACCCCAACAAAAGAAAACCAACTGAACCCCTCATGACCTTAAACACTCCAGTAAGTGGTGGCAACATGTTTTGACTTAACTATGAATAATGACAACTATTGACCTTTTGCACGTGATGTCACAGCCCTCATGGGAACGCCCCCTACGGGACGCTGGACGGCAAAAGAGCCACTTGCCTGTATTGTAACCATTAAATCTTTTATTTAAATTATCTTATAAAATGGTCATATCTTGCTGTGTGGTCGGTTGTACAGACAGAGAAGATCATTTTTTTGCGAGGTTAGTAGATAAATGTTCAAACATTTTACTGGTAAACGTACACTCTAACAAAGATTGTAAGAGAGGTGTCGAATTGCGTGTTTCAAATCACAATAACGAGCCAGATAGTTAGCGTCCACTCCAACTGCACGAACACACAGCTTAGTTTTAAAATGCACCTTCTTCAAAACTATTACATGCATTTGACTGTTTAATAATGAGGGATCTTTGTGGTTGGAGTTTTTTTTACTCTGGAGCCGGAGTCATATTCATGAAATTACTGCATAGCTTGCCACTACGATAGTCATTTGTTCCATGCTAGTAAACATAATAACATCATCGCAGCGTTTCAATATATAACAGACTATGTAAAAATAAGTCAGTTAGCATGATAAACGAGTTTTACCTTTGCATTACGAGGTATATTGTCCCCCGGTGTGAGCGTAGCATCTTGTCCCAGAGACTCAGCCAGTGAAAACACAATCACATAATAAAGGGAAAGAGAGAGGGAAGAAATAAGTTGAGTGACAGGTTATTAACATACTACATAAACGGGGGATCAGATTGACTGTGATTGCTGTGATATTAGTAAAAAGCAGTTGAGGCATACCGTACTATCAACAAGACTACTGGAGAGTATTTTTGCATTTAACCAAAAACCAATGAATGTAAGGAAAAATGTATAGAAAATTATTCGATTCAAACAGCTGAACTTGCTGGTTTTTGGTCTTAGTTTGCGTCTCTGAATTTGGGAATTGTAGCACAGGCCGAGCTTCTTTCGGCTTCTTTTGCCAAAGCAGCCCAATTGAATTGGTAGTTCATCATTTGAGCAGGCCTAAGACTAGTGTCAAGTCGCACCCTTTGAGCTGATACATGGCAATAAATTGAAGATTGGAGAAATAACCTTATAATATCCGACATTATCATCTGGTAGACATATGGTAAGAAACATTTTGTTTGCTAGTGTGTATTCCACTAGTAGGAAGTCAAACATTATTAGGACTTGATCAAATAAGAGTGAATAGAATGACCATTGCAGTTACAATTACAGTGATGTGCCAGTTGTTGGACGGGTCGAGCGAACGAAGCGTGCATTCATGCCTATGGGCCGCTGCACACTGTACGATGCTAGTAAACCCGACTTGGACCGAACTATTGGAAAAAATGGCAGTTGGCCACTCAACACCTGACAATTTGATATATGGACACCCTGTGACTTGAACTGCACAAGCCTGTATCGGGTTCTGAAGCTCCACATACAATATGTTGTTCTGTATCCCTTTTTTTCATCCATGAAAAGATAGTGTCAGTCAATGAAGAAGCAGGTTGCTTCAGAAAGAGGACATGGGTGAGAATAAAGAGGAATGTGTGATTATATTGAAAGGAGGGTCTCGCTCTCATGACAGTGAACGTACCCAGTGTGGTACGTACCGCTACAGGCTTCGCTATTTCATCCTCAGGTGCATATGAAAATATAAGTACGGTTAAGTACAGCTATAAAACACAATATATGTGTACTGTATATACTGTATTTTCATGGCTTGGTATTGGTCTCATTCTTGTAAAACCTGCAAATGTATTTTTAGCCAGTGTAGAAGTTTCTATGCATTTTGATTAGCTACAATTTCTAACGTCACCATGTGGCGATGAGTTCGACTGTGACACAAATTTTGAATCACCGCGAAACCAGTGGCCTTTGAATCACCGCGAAACCAGTGGCCAGTTTCCTGCACTGTGTGAGACTTTAAAATGCCACTGATTGTCACACCCACCTAAGTGGGGCCAAATTCTTTCTCCATATACAACCCATCCTCTGAGGGAGCGGTGAGGAGCAGCAGGGGCCGCACTCAGGAATTATTTGGTGATCTAACCTAATGCAGAGTGTTAAGCAGGGAGGCAAATGGGTCCCATTTTTACCATCTTTGGTATGACCCGGCCAGGGATTGAACCCACAACCTCCCATTCTCAGAGCGGACACTCTACCACTAGGCCACTGAGCTGGGTAAATGGCACCCCTACCAAGCTTCCCTAGTTTCTTGGCTACTCTGGATCAGCAGGCAAACACTAGTGCTCAGCTAACAAAGTGTAAAGCGGGGGAGCGGAATTCCATCTAGAGCAGATCAGATCGACCTGATTTGACTAAAAAGGCAACCATGTATTTGAATCTAAATCGGTGGAGCTCCACTTTGCGTGGGTGGCACTTTAACAAGGAAAACACTGGTTTCAAGAAATTGTGTGTCCAGTGGCACAGTAATGATAGGCTTGTCAGTCAGAGGACATGAACAGCCTTCCGTAATACAAGGCACCCGCAGGGATACCACAACCCCGCCAAAAAATGTTTGGTATGGATAAATGCCATTCTTGTCATGTTACTTTGCTGTAACAAGTTTTAGGCTTGGCAATGTTGAGCACAGACACTGCCTTTCTTCCTCAAATTTCCACATAAAGTCTAATTAACAGCCTTAAAGCGAACGGGATATGCTAGGAGAAATTAAATATGAAGAAAATGGTCTATAATTTACTTAAGTTGCTCAGTCAATCGGCTCAAAATAACTGTGATTCTTTCTTAAAATATGGACAGTATTGTCTGCATCCAATAATTATGGCCACTTCAAATTGTAAAAGATGAGTACTGCATCTGTGTGAATCAGCAAACGACTACTGTGAGGTAGCGTTCAGATTTGCTGCTAGTCTGAAGTTTGTCTTGGGTTACTTTTTTTTTTTTGCAAGATAAATAGCAATATGTTATGTCTTTATTCTTATCCCACATACCACAACCCCACCCTTAACCAAAAAGTCAATCATTACCAAACTTCACCTGAAATTGAAGACCAACAAGTCCAAGGTGTGCGCTTAACCATTTTTTTCTTTTCATGTGAAGTCATGCTGGTGCTCTTCTTTCACAAAAGGTTTGGCTACACCCCTGTGACATGTTCGTGCTCCAGCCTGGACTGGACTGAAATGCTCTGGTTATTTTGGGTCACAACCCCTTTTTCATGTCCTTATGTGACCTCTTTTGACGCCCTCTCCAAGCTATTTTTTCTTTCTCGTCTTATGTTTGTGCACATTGTGAAGAAAAAAATAACACTGTAAAAAAAGTCTGGATTTTTATTATTATCATAGAATAACATTTTCATAGACTGACATACGTTATGATTACTATAAGAAATGTCCGACTGAGAAGGTTCGGAAACTGTGTCAGGATTATTGGAAAGACCTTGCACAGTACTGGACAATCCAACTTTCAGAATAGGGTCCACTTTTGAGTCACTGGGTTGTCTCATAGAAACTTTAAATGCACAATTCAAATCTCACTATGTGTTTTAGCTGGATCAGGACAAGTGATGCCAACAGCATAATAATCACAAAAGTAGTACTTTTGTCTTGCTGCATCTGATCCTCAAGATCCTCAACGGAATGCTAGATACTGCAAGCGGAACATTGTTCAAGTCTTTAACAACTGAAATGTCACAGAATCTGGAGAGTCATGCGCCTTCATGGCATTTGCAATTGTCGTAAGCTTAAATTAATATTTTGGAAATGTATGGAAGTAAGGATCAGGAAATCATTTCTCATCCTAGCAGTGAACATGCGGAGCGGTGTAGGTCATTTATGACGTCATTTGGGACCCTTTGTTAACTGCCTTTCCTTCCCAATAGAGGGCCTCACAACAGACACCAAATGCTGCACACTTCCTTGGGGTCAAGAAGTGCATTGGCCAAGGTTGCAAAGGTCTGAAAGAAACACTTTTTGGCCATAGTTAAAACTGCAGTGGATTTTTTTCTCCAGATTTAACAGGCATACTTATTTTTACTGCCACTAAATGTAACTCCTGCTCTTTGACTTTTTTTTATCTTAACATTTTCAGGAAGGTTTGTATTCCTGAAAACAGGATGATTTTTATTTTTATTTTTTTTAGACACAAGGCACCCAGGTCTGTCATCGACATTGGGAAGACCCAAGTTTACAAAATGTTGACAGTTCACTTCAGCCTTTGTTATATGCAAATTCGGAAGCTTTGCTTTCTTCCCAGAATTTCCGTTTTGTGTGCTCGCTAAAACTGTCGAGACATGTAATAGTCTTTGCAATGAGTATGAAATCTTGTTCATCGTCTGTTAATGAGGACAAGCTCTATAGTTTTAACTTGTAGTCTTAACCACATTTGACTGCAGCCGTGGCTCTTTCAATACCACTTAAATCATCATGCATCGTTATCATCAACCCTATTATCATCACTTGGGTTGGCAGGTACAGGGTTCGCAGCAGCAATTCCACTTGTAGTTACAGTTTCTGTATAGTTTTTTTTTTTCATTTTCCAAGGCCTAGATCATTATGGTTCTCGTCAACAGCACCAATGGCTCAGGTTACGAAATTGTGTGGCATACTATGACTATGTATTCTTATGCTGCTCACTGTTTGTGGCCTCCAAATGTATTAAGTCATAAACCAAGAACCCCATATATTTTAAGAAGACAATACAAATTACAGTAATTAGAGAAAGTTGATTTCTGATTAGAAATATTAATTAACCTCAAATAAGTCAATTTAAGCAACAGATTTCACAATCTGCCAAGGTCATAGCTTAGATCAGATCTACATGTTATCTATGGCTCACCATTAAATGCTTACAATCTGTTATCTTGGAGGTAATGATCATATTTGTAAGCCTTGTTGGGCAAATTCGTCACAAAACATCAGTTCAATGTATTTATTTTGAAGATACTATACACACAGTGTTCGCAGCATCTTTCTTGGATGCGGATCAACAAACCTGACCATCAAATGACTCCCCCCACTGCAACTACAAAACATCTGAAGAAAACCTGGCAGTGAAGCAACATACAGATATATTGAAGGGGTTTATATTTTAATTATCTTCAGGACTGAGCTGCTGTGGATTATTTGAAACATGAATCGCCAAGAGATGTAAGCCATCTGGCAAGAGAAATAGAAGAGTGTTTCTTAAAAGGACCAAGGGAACACCTTCTCTCCTGCTGCGTTCTAACATAAGTTACATAAGAGTTGTGTTTTTCCATAACAAGCCAAGTGTTGAATTATTAGCCACGTTTAAACAGAACACAGGAAGACTCATGTGACACCTCTTAGAAGTTGTTGATCTGCGATAAAGCGAGTAAAAGAATGTGCTTGGTTAATCTGACGGATCACTGGATACCAAAAACCAAACTATTACTTTAATTTAGTTCTCAGTTTTGTATTTGAGCAAGAGTAAGGCATCGTAACTAGTTGCCCTCTCTTGGGTGTTGGTCCACTTGCTTCTGTGGGGCTAGTGGACAACCCTAGGTCCCTGGCCGTGGGTGGTGTCCTCTCAACGAGGTCTCTACGGGGTGGGTTCCCTGGCGCACGTATTTCCCTTTAGGATGGCTGAGTAACCCTGCCTGTCCTTATTGTGCCAAAACAGCAACACGAGATGGCAAACATGCATGTGTGATGTTGTTAAATTACAAAGATATCTTTGTTGACACTTCTTTAGCATTTAGTTGTTTAAAGGAATACAAGACTTATAAAAAACTAAACCAGCTATTCTGTGAAATGGTTCATTTCCACTCTTTTCTGAAAACATTTTGTCAATTTATGTTGAGCGATTATGATTTTATAGCACTTTTTATGAATATTTTTGCAGTAAGTACAGCCATTTTGGATAGTCACATGATCAGCGTGACGTGTCGCATGCGTAAAACACGCGTATATGACATGGCCGCTAATGACAACAAAGCCACCCACGAGGAATTATTGCGCCCCGTGGCGGACATCAAAGGTGGAATTACGCCCTATAGCAAAGAAGCACATCTTCAAAAGCAGTACAGCCACGGAGGACTCGCCAAAGATTTGTATTCAGCCGAAAACCGAGATAAAACTGCCCGACTCATTCAGCCGGCCGGCTCATAGCGAGTCGAAGTTGGGGACCGTTTACAAGTTGCATGTTACAGAGGCTCAAATTACCAGTCAAGTCACCATTGACATTGTTCACTATGGAAATGTAATTTGTGGACGGTCACTAACCTGGACTGCAAACATCCGGGTGACTTTTACTCTGCTAGGCCAAGCTACATGTTGTGTGCTAAGCACACTTTTGCCCACATTAGGAGAGGCCACCCCCCACCGCCCCACCTTCACACAGAAGGACATGAAACCTGACGATCACGTGACCAGGATAATGGCGTTCACCACGGTACGTTCTTATTTTGATACTTAATCGGTTTAAAAGAAAATTCAGGGAATAAGATGCCAGAGATATTTGCACTATTACTTTTTGTAAACAATGCCTAATCCAATACTGGAAAATGAGTTGTAAGTCTTGTATCTCACCGGACCATCCTCTCTTTTGGATTATACAATCCCTGCATCTGTTTTGGACCTACATAGCTAGTTCCAACACGGGCTGCTACCCCTGTCCTGTGTCCCTTTCTCGCAGGGTGTATCTTTTCCTTCAAAGATAAGAATGTGTATCCTTTGTAGCATTATAGTAGTCAATATACCTGCAAGGGTTCTGTTGTTTTTTTGCTGCTGTTGTTGTTCTGTGGCAGGTGTTTCGAGAGTACGGGCTGGGGTACCAAACACCCAGATTCGGGCTGTTCAGTCCATGTACGACTGATGTAATAGTCCGCACTGTAAGGCAGTAAGTCGGATTTGTTTCCAGTGAGGATTGGACTCTGCCAAGGCTGCCCTTTGTCACCGATTCTGTTCGTACCGTTTATGGACAGAATTTCTAGGTTCAGCCAAGGCATTGAAGGGGTCCGGTTTGGTGGCCTCAGAATTGCATTTCTGCTCTTTGCTTTGATATGATGCTGTTGGTTTCATCAAGGGAGGCCACCTGCTGATGAGTCTGGGGACTCTGGGTCCAAACCACAGGCAGAGCCCGTGCCGCTCCCAGGAAGACCACGTACAGATGAGCCCAGCGTGGAGTACCGGCGCCTGGTCCAAATTGAGGAAGGCTGAATAGCAGAGGTGCCAGCAGATATGGAGCAGCAAGAACTTTTTTGTTGGTTGCAAGGCTTGAAATAAGAAGTCTCGCATCGCAGTTTAACTGTTTAAAAAAAAAAGACTTGCACTTTTACAGCGAGAAACTTTTTACTTTCACTTTGGCGAAAATGTAATTTGTGCACAGTAAAATGTCTGTTCTTGTTGCACCTTGTCACAGTAAAGGTATCTTTACAGCTGGAATGTATAGAGGCTTTTATTTTGTCAATCCTGCGGGAAGTGTGAGTGAATCTTTACAAAGCGTCTTCCAAACGATGCACTGTGCACGGCTGCTGTGAAAAAATTTTTGCCAACGCATCTGTTCCACCAAGAAACAAAAATTCGAAAGATAAGTAAAGCTTAAACACACTCATTAAAATCGCCACGTTAACACGCACACATTCTACCATTGATAAAGCAAGTCAACTTTGGTGAGTCATCACTAAGGCGGCCATTATCTACATTACTGTACTTGATGCAAACTGCAAAAAGATTAACTGTATGTTTAGCATTCAGGTTACACCCTCGAACTATCTATCAAACTACCTGTCAAAAGATTGCGGCTGTATGTAGTGTAATGTAAATGTAACATCGCTATCAACTGTGTTCCTCTACGGTCTATGTTATGGACTGCTTCATTCTAGTAGTTGGCAATGTGAGAGACCAGTCACTGCAGCTCAAAATGGGATATATGCCAATATGGAGTAAAAGGAGACATTTATGTGGCATAAATAAATATTCACAAAAATCAGTGAAAACACCCTATATAGCTACGACATGATTACAATTTCTTCTTTGTTAACTCATTCACTGCCATTGACGGCTATAGACGTCAAAAATTCATTTGAACTATTTCTATTAGTTTAACATTTTTTTCCCACTTTTGTTAACAAGCGTATGAAAACCTTTTTTTTTTTTGTACATTTAGAACAGATATAAAATGTGTGATTAATCGTGAGTTAACTACTGAAGTCATGCAATTAATTACGATAAGAATATTTAATCGCCTGAGGCCCTTAATTTTTATCATCTTTTTTTTTAATCGTGTCAGGCGATTAAATGTTTTTAATTGTAATTAATCTCATGACTTCAATAGTTAACTCTTGATTAATTGCAAATGTTATATCTGTTCTAAATGTACGCTAAAAAAAATCTAGGTTTTCATACTTTTGTTAACAAAAGTGGGAAAAATGTTAAATAGAAATAGTTCAAATGAATTTTTTACGTCTATAGCCGTCAATGGCAACGAATGATATAAATATTGCTCTAGAATATCGTTGTGTAAGGTTTATGCAGAAAGATGTATGAAGGCTGTCTCAGATTTTGCACTAGGAAGAGCACTTATTACAGGCTCTAATCTGGGATTGTTGCATGTTCAGTTACGCATGCAACTGCTGGTTGTGCAACCTAATTACTTATATAATGGGCTATTTGAAACTGTTAATTGGTTTGGTTGTACGTGCTGACTGTCAAGTCCTGAGTGTCAGTGGGTTTCTAGGTTGAGGTCCCACATCCTGCCTTGGATAAGAGTTGAATATGGCATGATATAACTAAGCCAACAACAATTGGGCAGAAAATTTAAACAGAATTTTTGGGGGGAGGATTATTATTATTATCATTATTATTATTTCTATAAAAGAAGGCGCATGTGCAGTTTGTCAGTAGAGATTCATCATCATCCTTACATCTCAAGCAGCTGCTCCACTTTTACTGCTTTTGCGGTGGCAAGTTTAAGGTCGGACAACACCAGGCATTACATCATGTCATATCCACAGCAGGAGGTTCTTGGAAAAGTAGCCTTTCATTCTTGATGGTGCACTTTCTCATGCTGAATCGGAACCTAAGGCTCACTGTTCCTGCACCTTCGCATGAGAAAGTAGGGTTGCAAGGGTCAGGGAGGCGAGGGGTGCCATATTAGTGGCACTAAATCAAATGACTTACATTTTAACAACTAAAACCTCAGCTAATCTCCTGCAGGGAAGTTTTGGATCAGATATCAACGTCTGGTCATCAAAATTCCTACGCTCAAGGCAGAATGTTTTTGAGACAGTACAAAAGAGAAAAGCGGCTTTGTAGGATTTTTGTTGTTGTTTTTCCATACATGCATCCATTTCACTGTCCTCGGCCTCACTGTATCCAGCAACACTATGTCAACTGGAGACATTTGTGGGAAACACAAATTCCCAGGCAGTAAGATTCGGTGAAATGGCACTGACTTACTCCTGGGGACATGAACTTGGATGTCGTGCCATTGGCCTCTGTTTGCACATTGATCTCATATTATCAGATATGTCTGTAATTTTTACAACCTTTAGGTGTATTGTGAGTAGCCATCATGGCCCTATATCACATGTACACTTGTACAGTATATACACACTTGGCCAATAAAACAAAAGGAGATATAAAGAGGTGGATTTGTTCTGACTGGTTAATACAGGGCAAGCATATACTTTTAGAAGTTGATACTGATGACATATGTTTGCATTGCATTGTCAAGGGATGTGACTATAACGGCGATATTAACATTGCCACTATTTATAGTAATTCAAGACGGAGAGAGGCAAACCTCATGGCATGGATTTAGCAGAAAACTCTGGGATTGAGATATACGGTATCATGAGGGTTTTTTTTTTCTTCATAATATCAACAATCTCCCCACAATATTGTGATAATATCATATTGGTTCATATGGTGATAATGTCATATCGTGACGTTTGGCTATTGTTACATCCATCCCTGGTTTAACCATGGTTTGTTGGCATTCATTGCAAAACTGACCCAAAAATGCAAAAGACAATCAAACAATGTTTGTATACTGCTTTTAATGATGTTGCTATTGCAAGTGACCTAAGTGCTGCCTGAAATGTTGTGGTACATTTTGCTGCACAGAACGCATGTGACTCTTAAAAGTCAAACTTCGCCAGCATGCTGTAAAAGCCAATAAAAACAAAGTGATAGCTTCAAAATTGGCGTTATAACGGACATGCGAATGATGAACTCTGTTATTATAGCTGGGATTCACTATACAGTGGGCCCTCGCTATTCGCGGACAATCGGGACCAAGCCGGGGGGTGAGTATGTGGGGGTCTACTGTAGTTTCAGCATTCGAGAGCAGGAAAAAAGGCTGAATTATTTTATGTTTTTAAGCTTCATTTTATATACTTGGTGGTTTTTTTGCCATTATTTATTCAAATTTTGCAGGATTGTCTACAACATTCTTCGATGTGGTGTGTCAAATGTACAAGACATTTATTTTTACTTTACGGACATTCAAGGCTTATTAAATGAAAGAAAGACAATTTATTATTTTGAATAAATTAGTAAGTGGGTAATGTTTTATTTATATAGCACTTTTTAAAGCACCCAGTAACAACTTGCTTGCAAAAGAGACACTAAGGGAAATCAACACTAGAATAGAAATGAAAGAAAGCAAACAAAAAATTAAAGAATAAAAAATAACGAGAATGGGAACAAAAGGGAGGTCTCTCGTTCTTCAGAAAGGCTTGATGAATAACAGGATCTTCAGACGTTTGAAACAGTCCAAATATTCGGGAGATCTAACAGATTGTGGAAGATGGTTCTATAGAGTTGTGGCTAAAAATGTCACCATTTGATTCACAGTTTGTACGGGGGACAAATAGAAGGCCATGGTATGTTATGGACATTTTAAGTACCTTATTTAGCCATTTAATAAACCCAAAAAGTCTTCATTTTTGTATCGTTAAAACAAGATATCAAATGATGGTTGATAGATCACTGATATTTGTTTCCTAAAATGTTCGTAGTTTATAGTTTAAGATACAGTGCCTAACAACATGGGAGTACTAAATAACAAAATGTAATACCGGCTGGTTGTTACTCTGCAAATGCACTATGGATGTCCCCCATTTAAAGGGTTAAGTGGTTGCTCTTAGACTTCTTTTGTAAATGTTTTGGCATATATGATCACACACATTTAAAAGACACGTGTATGACTCAGCTTTTTTTTTGGTGTTTTCCTCTGTGGATTCATCTGAGAATGATGGCAGCTGGCAGAAGGGTGCTGACCCACACTGACCTCAAGCGGACCAAAAGGGGGCTGCGTGGGAAAGACGTGGGTGGATATGGACCACTTCCCTTCTAACATAGCAGAATAGGAAATAGGAAGACCCGGGTAAGTCTGGAAGACGCAGCAACATATCTTCCATAGCTAGACCACTTGACCAATAAAAATATGATAACTGTCTTTAAAAGTGTAAAAATGACTCCATTACCTTTCATCTTGTGTATGTTTGCTTGTATGTGTGAGTGTGTAAGTGGTGTGGTGTAGGATTTTTATGTAGAGCACCTTTAGTACAAATGAAGTGCGGTATAAAAACAATTTTGATTGATTGATTGATTAATTGGTTGATTGATTGATTGATTGATTGATTGATTGATTGAAATGGGAGTCTACGTTGGACAGGTCAGCTGGTAATTAGTTCCAGATGAGGGGAGCAGAGTTACTAAATGCTCCCACAGTAATGAAGCGGACAGGCAGTGAGGTGTTGCGTATCGAAGGGCGCAAGACGGCATGGCAATCTGTATAATGTCCAACAGGTGTGGTGGTGTGCGGTTATGGATGGTCTTAAAAGGGAGCAGGAGGGTTTTGAAATGTATTGTAAATTTAACCGAGAGCCAGTGAAGCTATTGTAAATCTGGGGCTATGTGGTGGAAAGATGGGGTTCTAGTAATGAATAGCTGAATTCTGGACCAGTTGGGAGTTTATAGAGAGATTTGTAAGGGAGATCAAAAAGAAAGGAACTACAGTGGCCCCTGGCTACTTCGCGGTTCACTCTATCGCGGATTTTTAATTAGGTCCATAACATAAGTCAATCGCTACAACCAAAAAGCATCGGTTTATTTATAACAACCTTTCGACGAAAATAAGCATTAAAATTCACACTCATGTGCATGAAGTACACTAATACAAAACTTACGGCATTCCTGCTTGATAATTCAACGTGGATGGCAGTGGATTGCATTTCCATACTGCTTCGCGAGGATGGACCTGTTTCACTCGCAAACAGGAAGTACGTCTGTGTAAACCGGAAGTACGTTTAGGGATAATACTTTTCCTTTCAACATGAAAAAAAAGTAATTACCCATCCAAACTTCAACATTTTTTAATGACAAATAAATAGTTTTAACCTTGTTATTAAAAAATAAATAAAATTAAAAGTATAGTGCCCAGGCTATGAACAAGGATGGCTGTGCAATGGAAGATGCAATCGTGGGCATATCATGATTTTATCTGAGCTTGACAAGACAATTGTGCAGAGGGGGAATAGGTGAAATTGTTAACTGTTAGTTTTGGCAACTTAAGTTGTCCATACTTCTCACATGTGCCCCTCACCACTGAATTATCTCCTATTCTTTCAGTGGTCAAAGAATAACGCACATCTGGTTTACAAGTTGTCATTTCAGCCAAATAAAGAGTACGTAACACCAAACTGGCGCTCCATGTATCCACTTTTAAATGTGATCACCCACCCCTCCAAAGTTCTCTGCATGGCCCTTTAAATGCAAGACCACGTGCTGTGTGCACCTTGACCTCTTTGAAGCATGGATTCAGAGGCCTTCTCAATGACTCGGTGGTGCTTCTGAGAGGAGCCTTCCAATCCATGGCCCCTAATCTTCAGAAATATCTTACATACTGTTTCTATAACCTTTTAAATTGTCTTCATTTTTGGGATAGGCTACATGGGAAAGGAAGGTCAAGTCAGTTCATAAAGACCGACATGTAGGTCGGTTATGTTATGGACTGGAATGAATAAATGCCAAGCAATTACGTTATCTGAAAAAAACACTAGAGCTGGACCAGGTGGTACTCATTGTTGATCCACAGCTCCCAAAATCGATCCGATTCCGAGTTTGTCAATATGATGCTGATGCTGCCAAGTTGATGTATGATGAAGTAAATTCATTGCGAGCGAAGCTGCGCTAACAAAAAACACAAATGCACCAATTCATCAGACTTCCGTTGTTGCCAAGAAATCTTGAGCTACGGCAGCACCATGGTGTTCCACAATCAACTCTTTGCTGATAAACTGAGCACACTTAGCACTCATTTTGCACAGCGCTTTAGTGATTTGTGACTGGCTGAGCATAGAAAAGTATTTCACAACACACTTATCAACAATTTGGAAAACACAACTGCAGTGCAACGGGAGTACGACACTGTGGGGCCTGCACAGTTCATTTGATTTCAATCCTAAAGCTTCATCGACCTCTTTTGTGATTAAAGGCTATATAAATAAACTTGTGGCTCAAACGCTGTTTTTTGTTTGGTAGCACTGTATCTATATGACTGAACAGCTGTTCTCTAAAATGAAGATTCACAAAAGATCAAATCCGCCTCATCTGATGAACACCTGCAGTCCGTCCTGAGTCGCACAGAACCCTAAACATAAATGAACTTGCCAAGAAAAGATGCTAAGTATCAAGCGTGAAAAAAAATAGCATAAAGAAATTACATTTAATTCATTATTTGACATTTACACATTCTATATATTTTCATTGCCTTTTTTTTTTTATCCTCAACGTCTTGTCATACCTTACCCCGTTTTTTTTTTGGTTTGTTTTTTAACTTTGTTGTCGTTTCTTTTGACTTTGCCTGGATTGCCTCCGTGTTTTGTTTAATTCAAATAAACCCCCTTTTTTGGACTTCACCTCTGCCTCCTCGCCTTCCCTGCATTTGGGTCCTCAACACGTCAACCTTGACACCCATATGCAGAAACACTTGGACCATTTCACAAATTTGTCATCCATGTAAAACACAGCCAAATGAACACGTAGTTTAAACTTTTTTTAAATAAATAAAAAAAGAAGGGAAAAAAAGTGTGATTTGTGAAAAATGGTATCGTGCCCATTTTAAAGTACTAAATAATGTGCAAGTTTAAATTGTTGTAACAGTTACAATTAATCTAATCCACAGATTTGTAAATCAAATAGATTTAGAATGCTAAACAAAACAAGCTTAAACAAGCTTACCCATCCCAATCCAAACGGATTTATTTTCCGTGACCTTGCATCCCTTCAAAAGTGAACATGGACGCTCACTAAGTCTCATCAAGTAAGTGACTGTCTTAGAGAGGGATGAGCAAGGCCAATACTGCATGTTGGAGATGCAGCACTTTTCAGTGTACACTGCCCTTCAGTGGTGAACCACGGTACAATACACATTCTGAGCAGTTTCCAGGATTTCTCTATTATCAATTTGGAAGGCTAAAATAAATTATCCATAGTTGTCATTTAGCAAAGTAGTGAAAAGTATCTATTGGAAAGTCGTCTTTGTCTCAGAATGTACTGTTAGATTCATGAATATTTAGACTATGATTTTTTTTACCCTCAATTCACAACCACAATAAACTTGACTTAAAAAATGCAATGTAAACACATGTCTGGAGTTTATGTCAGTATATTCTCTTCATAACATTAAAGACCCTATAAGTAAATTCAGAGATTTATTTCTCAATACAATATACATGTCTCAAAATAATTGCTGGCAATATGCATCTCTCCTGTAGGTCACAATTTACCGAACTTTCTGTGTCATTGCAGTATTTAAATATCTCTTCTTCTTTTTTTATTTGTATTATGAGTTCTGTAAAGCGCTTTGTGAAAGCTGTGGCTGCTTGAAAGCGCAATATAAATAAAGATGACTTGACGAGACTTTGCGACTCTCTCTCCTTTATCTCACAAAGTTCGGAATCTCATCAATGGATCTCACTCTGTCAAAACTCAAAACTGGCCTAAACTAGATTTTTGGCGGTGCTGAATATGGGCAGGACCAATGCATTTTAAATAGTTGAAATAGTAAAAATATATGTAGCGTGTGATGACAATTAGATAGGCAATTCAAAAGTGCAATTTACTCAAAACTTACTATAAGTAATGTTAACAAAATCAACATCTCTTTCAGTTGAGTAAAAATCTATTTTTTACAATTTATGGCTCATACATTGTCATGTATGTCATGTATGATGTCATGCAGTGTGAGCCACAGGCTGAATAATATGCACACATTTACAAGACATTTACAATATTTTTACTTCACAAGTGGGTACTTGCTTTATTGAACTGATGATCCAATACAACTAATTGTAAGAAAATCTCTGCTTGGACTGCATGAAATTGTACAAGTAAAGAAATGTGAGTATAAACTAGGGATGTTCAATACCACTGTTTTTAGACCAATACCACTATGAGTACCATATTTAATACTTGAGTAATTACCAATACAAAAAAATTCCCTCCCAATTTTTTTTTTCCTGATACTGTATAACATTTTCATTAAATTTGGATTACATTAATGGCAATGTTCTATTCTCCTCATTTCTAATTTGTAGTTCCTGATCTTAAAATGTCCACAAGAGGGTGGCCGAAACTGGTATCCGTGGCCGTTGCGAGTACTAAGGCCTGGTATCGGCCCAAGGCTCATACCTCCTATCAGTACTCAACCATCCCTATTATAAACCCATGTATAGTACCTACCCTGATCCAGATATTGTATATAATATTGTATTAAATGTTTGCCATTGAAGCTTTTATTGTATCATTTAAAATGTAAAGGGGGGGGGGGGGGGACTATTGACTCTTATACTGTTGTAGTTGTTGTTTTTAACTCATTCACTGCCATTGACGGCTATAGACGTAAAAAAAATATTTGAACTGGTTAGTTTAACAATTTTTTCCACTTTTGTTAACAAGAGTATGAAAACCTAGATTTTTTTTTTTAGAAATACAGATATAAACTGTGTGATTAATTTAAATTTTTAATCGCCTGACACGACTTAAAGATTATAAAAAATTTGGGGCGTCAGGTGATTAAAATTTGTAAGCGTAATTAATCGCATTACTTCACTAGTTAACTCACAATTAATCACAAATGTTATATCTGTTCAAAATGTACAATAAAAAATATATAGGTTTTCATACTCTTGTTAACAAAAGTAAAAAAATAATAATAATAAAAAGTTAAACTAATAGAAATAGTTCAAATGAATTTTTGACGTCTATAGCTGTCAATGGCAGTGAATGAGTTAATATTTGTTTTCAATACAACGTTGTTTTCATTCACTTTCTTGCCAGACAGAATTGTCCCAATGCTGGTGGTGCTTTAAGCATGCAAAATAACTTGACTAGATAAAAACATGTAGGTCAATGGTATAAATGTGCTTTAATGCTAAATTCAAGTTTTAACAAATAATGACTGAGCATTTATTGTTAACTCTACCCAAGGAGTTTCTTTTCATCAACTACAATACATTTGGTGTTGGTCTTAGGTTGGAGGTATGTAAATGGTTTTCTTTGAAAAGAGGATTGTCAGATTGGCAGTCTGCGAATATGAACTGAGTAACTTGGTCAAGTGTATTATTTGTTGCAGTTTCTTACAATGGATTAAACCATTGAGATCTGCAAACTTGCATGTCCATACTGTTTGTATTTGCACAGTAGGTAATACACTGTACATCCTTCAGAAAGCATTAGTCATAGCAAAGACATAAGCAACAAAAAGTTGTACTCCAATCATGACAAAATGTAAATTGCCCGTGACTAATGTGCCAGTAATCACACCTGCTACAGCTCCTGAAGTACGCGGCCATGATGAACACTGTACTGCCATGGCTGCCACTGCACCCACAGACACCCCAGAAGTACCCACCACCCCCAGCAGTGCCCCGGCTTTCGCTCCCTTTCCCAATACTGGGGATAACATCTCCACCCCAGCGAGTAAAACTACGGAAATGATCGCAGCCCCGACAATGACTTTGCCCCCCCCGGCTGCATGCCTCACTAGGGGCCCCCCAACTGTGGCTCCCAAACTCAGCTGGCAAAGTTTTGCTGCAATAATTGCTGTCTTCAAAGCTTCCCGAGAGGAGCGGTCACTCATGCGTTCAATGACGCTGTCGGCGTTTACGTCCTGCGCTTGCCCTTTCTGATTCAAGGATCCGTTTCTGACCTCGTCTCCGGCCTGTACGGTGAGCAGGGCGATAACGAACGTCGCCAGCATTCCCATGCATCCCACCAACATCCAGAACTTAAAATCAGATGACTTCATAATCAAATAGCCAATGATTGCGACCAGAGCTACGAGTACGATGAACACAGAATGGTGGCCTCCGTACCCGAATAAGCCAAATAGTGATGTTACGACAGCAACCACAGCCATTGGAATTCCTGAAAAAGCCAAAAAGTCCACATATTTGATCATCACAGTTTTGATCCAGTCTTGGAGGGTCCGTTGTTTGACCTGTGCCTCTTCAGCCTCCGTCTTCTTCCTCTCGAGTCCTTCCCGCAGCTTGCGCTCAGTCGCCCATGTCGTGGCGTCATTTGCGTCAGCGGTGTTCCCCTCGTTATTTATTGTCAGGATCCTCTCTTCTATTTGCACGGCCACCCTTTCTCTCTGCTCTAAATCTGAACTCTCTAACTCTTTCCGTTCTCTGTCCCAAACCATAGAGCCTTGAGTGCAACAGGCCTCTCCTTGCTGCCAGAGGATGTTGAATACAAATCGCAGAGGTTGTTTGAGGATGCTGAAAATGGTCAGTGCGCACAGCAGGCCAGTCATGCCATAATGATTCACAATCACTTCAATAAGAAAACCTAGTGTGGCGCCGCTGATCGTGGTCCCAATCGCACCAGCAAGTCCCGCGTTTACCCACAAGTTTGCGTAGCTTGGCTGCGTTGACCCACAGTTACTCGTGGTGACGAACACTGAAGCTACCACTGCTGCCATGATGACACCGGCTACAACTGAGGTCATGGCGATGGTCAGCGCAGAAGCTCCCATGAGGGTCCCGAGTCCGAGAGCACCCACAGTCCTGATGTCGTCGATCAGCGGTTTCAGTTGACTCGTTGAGGTCATTGCAGCCAGGGTCGCGTCAACGGGGTCATCTGTCGCTCCCATTATGGAGCCTCCCACTGCTCCTAGTGCAAAACCCAGAGCTGCTTCCCCTAGAAGGACAAGATGTGAAAAATATGTTACATTTAAATGTGAGTGACTGTAGAGTCCAAGTAAGAACAACAAATATCTGATCAAGATGGTTTACCAAAGCAAATCCAGTTTAATCATTGTTGTCTTTGATTATAGGAAGCTGAGACTTCTTTTGATTTCGCCAACAGTCGTACGGTGCAGTCTAGCAAGACTGGTCGATCAGGTTTAACCAGCAAACGACCCATGCTTCTTTGTGTCACATCATCCGCCACACTAAGTTAAAAATGGTGGACATGATGTCAAGTTTTGCAAGTATTCTATTATAACTTGACTTGGAGTAACCTAACACGCTTGAAGCAGAATTAACAAATAGACATTTTTACACAGTTGATAACCCCAAGAAGAAAAACATCACGTTATCAAAGTTAGATTTTAAGAGCCAGTATCCTACCGATTTAGTTAGCGATGATGTACTTACTCAGTTTTCTCTTTGTCAACATGTTTGTTGTGCAGAAGACTAAAGAGGGAATCCTCCAGACTTGTCCACCTTTTTTCTGGACCGGGCCCTGACTAGTCACTAGCTACACTTTGTCTCCTGTTGATAATGCAACTTTAGGACACACCCACACACAGACCCACATGCTCTAATCGCCATAATCACTATGAAATACCGGTTTAGGTTTTTGTGTGCACGTGTGTAGCAGCATCCTGGTATGTGAGTTTTGGTCACAATCTGACTGTCTTTCTCACCACCTGTCACTTTCTTAAAGAGACAGTGTGTAATATTTACCACCATCTAGTGATGAACTAGTAATTTATTCATTTTTAAAACCCACTGTTGATTTAAATAATATATAAAAAAATATATGTTCTATTACGTATTGTACATTTATATACATACAAACGGAGGTCTACTAATTATAATACATAGGTGGCAGAGGTCCTTACATGAGCCTGACATGTATCTTCCACAGCTGCAGGTGGTTGTTGCTGAGCCCCGTGATTTGGGCTCCCACCGCTTATCGCTTATCCCACAGCTTTTGACTAGCTTCTCAGGATAGCCGCTTTCTTTATCCAGTCTGGCTTATGGCTCCAACTAACTCCCGCTAGCCACTCTTGTCAATTGCTCCAGCTAACTCCGGCTTGATCAGTCAAAAAATAAATAAATTGGTAGTAGGCTTGCGATGTGTGGTCTGTCTAAATCACCGTAGAGCAATGTATGTGCTTCGACTGCATTCTATTATTTAGCGACTAGTGGTGAACTATTACACACTGTCCCTTTAAACAGAATTTCTGACAAAGAAAAAACAACCTCCGATATTTGTGGAGAGAAATAACATAACAGGAAGTGAGCAAGACGTACCGTAGATGGCGGGAGAGATGTCAGATGGGATACAGTGGAACAAAATTAAGAAAGACGTCAGTTTAAAATAAGCCAGTTTACTCATTCAGAGGAATGTGATGACGGATATATTGATACTGAAGAATACAAATCAATTGTGAAATGAATTCAGTAAGGTGCTTTGTTTGATGAGTGCAATCCAAAGCAACTAACCTTTTATGAAAGAATGTTGGTAAGACACACATGACCATAGTGCACATGTGCTGTGGAATGGAGGGTTATCTGCATGGAAAAATACCAACATGATAGCATCGCAAGTCTTACCAGAAAAGCTGGAAATGCATGCAGGCAAATATATATATTTTTTTCAAACTGTTTGTGGAGTCATCTGAGGAATATCCACAAATATTACTGCTAATGAAAAAAAGTTAAATATGAAGGGTGCATATGTGCCTGAGGTTAGTTAGGTTACCTACAGTAAAATAAAAATAAAAAATAATTACAAAGGGGGTTTAGCTATATATATATATATATACATACACACACACACACACACGCACACGCACACGCACACGCACACTCGGCAAAGCTGCAAGTGAGTCTGGATTTCCAGGCTAAGTGCAAAGGGCTCCCTTGCATAAAAAATAAAATGTAAGGACTACCATTAAAACTTTTCTCACGCCTACCGCCAAGTACTACCAATTATTATTGCCCAACGAGCGACAAGTGAGCAGCCCGGTGAGCGACGGCGAGTTACCGAGCAAGCCAGCAGTCCGGTGAGCAGGAGTTAGCTGGAGCGGCTAACATGATCGGCTAGTGAGAGAAGGTACTAAAAGCTAGCGAATGCAAAGCAGAGGGAGACAACGGATGGGAGCCCAAATCACAGGACTCAGAGATGCCGTCGGCCCCAGCTGTTGTAAAACTTGTAGGTAAGCGGCAGTCGACCCATTGGGTCCGACACTAGCTGCAAGCACAACCAGGGCTAACGAGGTTCACAAAGTTCTCTTTTGGGTATCCTTAGCAGAAAGCGGCGAAATATGGCAGCCTCCTGTAAGGCGCGGCGTGAACTTTGTTTGTGATTACTAAACCCACAATTTAATTAAAAAATGTAAGTTGATGTGATAGAACATATTATTTGCATATTAATGAAATCAGTAGTAGATTTTTAAATGAATGAATCAGCGGTTCACTCCTTGATGGTGCCAAATTGTACACACGTGCAAGAACGCATTTTGTCAATTTTTTCACTAAAATGAACACTGTCACTATCACTCTAAATTTTAAAAGTATTGATGTACTATGTTTGTTCTGCATATCATTTCAAAACTGCAAAAAAGTAAAAAATAATAATAATTAGTACATGTTGTAGTATAGGGAAGTTTACAGTCAGTAAGACCTGGTTTAAATGCAATTAAGCTTAGTCTGCCATCTAGTGGTGAATGGTGATTTTACTTAAAACTGCACTCGATGTATGTATTCACAGTTCGGCACCAGCAAATTCGCATAACCACGGATTCATCACCCTAATTTTTTTTTTGTATTTTGTTTTTTTCCCCTCGTTTTTTTCTGAATAATAATAATAATAATAATAATTGGTATTTCGTATGTGCAAAATGTGCAGTTGTACTTTTTTTTTTGGGGCAATTTGTTTGGGGGAAATAGCGGCTTCACTATGTAAAATGCTATAACTGGAGGGGAACATATTAATTAGTATAAAATTATTCAGCAAAAAGAAAATCAAGTAAAGGAAAGATCATGTTTTTTTCAACACTTTATTGAACATTACTATTAACATTCGCAGAGGATAACAACATCTGAACATGGCAGCATTATGTAACCAAAAATAATATATAAAATAAACAAAAAGGGAATTCATACATAACAACTTGTCATTTACAATTCTAGAAAGGAGCGTAAACGTAACGGGGTGTTAATATTTTACATTATTAATGGTTTTAGTGTAGATAATGATATTTATGTTTTTACTTATCGACATTTCAGTTCGGTAAGTGATTCGTTAATGTTTCTGAACGCTCGTTGCCAACTGCCGAACGGTATGAAGAAGAAGCGGAACGCATTACTCTTCGTATTTGCACTCTTGGTTGCACTCGGAACCATTTCCTTGTTACTCTAACATGGCCGCCTTGGTGGGTACGCGTGTGCCGATGGAGGATATCGGTAAGTCTGTATTTCAGTCTTTTATCTGCTGTACGGTATTTTAATTAGTTTTCGAATGTTTGTTATAATTCTAAGTAGTTAGTATATAAAACAGTGCCCGTGTTGTCCGTGAAATGTTGTAAAATTTACGGAAATTAGATGTGTGTAACTATTAATAACGACGGTGTAACATTAGAAAATAAAACTTAATACTGTGGAACATTTGTTGCTGTAATTCAAATTTAATTTAATTACCTAGCTTTTCCAAGTATTACATCACTGAATATTGGCAAATTAGATGCACTTGATAACGTCAAAGTTGTTTTTGTGTTTTGGGGTCCGATTTTTGTCGTTTCATTTCTATTTTACAGTATTCACGTGTCAAATGTGAAGCATTTATACAGTACGCAAGCATTAAACTAGCTGTTATTGCCTGATGAGTGAAGTTATTTCATCGGCAGATGATGCAGAGTCTTCTTTGGAGGACACAAATGAGCTGACTAACTCAGATGGGGGCAGTGATGATCACATGTCATCTGATGGAGAAGCTGACGGAACAGAGGATGAAAAGAATGATGGAGATGATGCAGAGGATGAAGATGGAGGTCAGGAGGAAGAGGAGGATGGCAATCCCAATGCTGGTTGGGCAGACGCAATGGCCAAGATTTTGGGGAAGCCGACACTCAAGAACAAGACCACCATCTTAGTGAAAAACAAAGAACGGGACAAGGTGAAGGCAGAAGAACGACAGGAACAGTTGGAGAGGAAGGAACAGGTAATTATCAAAGTGCTTGTAAAAGTAGGAATTCCCGACTAGATAAGTTATAGTTAAGTTAAAAACAATATGTATACGCAAATCAATCTTTAATCGACAGTAGAGCATGTTGTTAATGTATGCATAGTAATATAACTTTAATTCATGCCTATCATCACACCTGCAGCTCGTATAATGGCAGAAGTTTTGGATGTGTTGCAAATCTATTATTGTGCTTCCTTTTCATGTCCACCAGACTGACAAGAAACGAGCATGGGAGATGATGTGCAGAGTGAAACCTAATGTAGTGAAGGATCGAGAGGTTGAAAAATCGCTGCAGAGGGTTGCCACGAGGTACGTTATTAAGTATTTTGGTGGTGTTCCACTGGAAGTGAGTGTAAAGGCTGATTGTGTTATTTTTTCCTTCAAGAGGAGTGGTGCAGCTGTTCAATGCCGTGAGAAAGTACCAGAAGCGCATTGATAAGCAGGTGAAGGGGGTTGGTGGCTCGGAGAGGAAGAAGGCAAAAATACTTTCCTCAGTTACCAAAAAAGACTTCATTGATGTACTAAGGAAAACAGAAGGTGGCGCCAGAGTCAAGCATGAAAAGGACACTAGTGTAAGTGATTTTTTTTTTGTGTGTGACTCCTGCCAAAAAAAAACACCTTTAAGTACCCTGTATTTTGTGCAAAACTGTTTTTGAATTGATGCAAATTGTCTCTTTGTGTGACTACATACTCCTTTAAAGCCTTTTTTTTAAAGACGGGAATTCACTGTATGTGCTGTCCTTCATGGAGAATTTATATTTTGTCGCCATTCTAGTTGTGTGTATGTGATAATTGTTTCAGAGGCAGTCGCTCAATTGTACCTCTGTTAATCAGTTTATGAATAAATCACCGATTGTGATTGCTTAAACACAGTCCTGTAAAATGTGGTCTGTACAGCATACTGCACATATTAGATATACAAATACGAGAGTGTACTTTGCCCCCGCCTCCTTAGGTGTACACACCTTAGTCGGGCTCGTCGCACACTGAGCGACTTTGCTCAATGGCAGTGAATCGTCGGGCAGAGTTCTGCCGCTAGTTTTCAGACCTGGCCACCCGTCAGCCACTAGTTTTACCGTGATTCGAAGTTTAAATGATAGTGTGGACAGTTTCATGTTTCTACAATTCAAGCACATGATTTGATCTGATTTTCATTGGTTCATTTTCAGTTTATTTGGATGATTACTTTTGCAAATGCTCGTGTGTATCTAAAGTAAATAGTAACACTTTGCAGTACATGCCAATATGTGCCTATAAGGGTGCAACTCTCTCACAGTCCATGAACTGTCCACCCATAATTAAAATGATTTAAAAGCTTCATCTTGCATAGTTAGCACGGTGGAGACCGGCAACCTTTTAGAGTGGGCATAAAAGATTAGACATTGTCACTGCATCTATTGAAGTCTGCAGCGTGTGCAAAACCTTGTACAATTTTGGCTAGACTTGCTTCAAAATATTTCCACTGAAGCACAAAAAAAAAAAAAGAAACAAACAAGCCCCTGTCTTGTTGATGAATGTCACTAGAAATATACATGTAACGTTTTTTTACAATGTTTTTTGTTACTTGATAACATGCTGTCTAAGATCTTAGGTCCACTATCTTGCGTGTTTTGTAAGTTAAAAAAAAAGCTATGAAATTACCGATAGTACAGCACTTCTCATTGGTCAAAACCGACATGGCCGTCTTTAGGGCGTCTCTGATTGGCTAGTGAATGTGAAGCTCCAGCAATCGGAAAATCTGTGAATAAGGTGCATTGCTATTTAAGATGCAGATGTTTAAAGCTGGAGCAAAAAAATGTGCGGCTCATAGTCCTAACTTGACGTTTGTTGTGTCTGTTGGTCTCCATAGACTGCTGAGGTGGTGAAGAAACCGGCATGGAGTGTCCTCAGTGACGATTACATGATGGGAGCGACTATGAAAGACTGGGATAAAGAGGAGGCCTAGGCTTTCTCGTTGGTGATTGTGATTTGGTTGAGACTGTAACACATCAACAGGGGGCAGTGTTGTATTCAGGGAGCAAACAGTACTCTGCTTGGTTCTGTGAATGAAAAATTATGGGAAATTCTTCATCGGATTGGGGCCTGCTCAGAAAGGATTGAGGAGTTCCAGAAACGTTGTCCTTTGTTGATATGAGAGAGGAAGTTCAATATTCAAAGCTTGTTTGTGACCATGTTGTGTACAGATGATTTTTATGTTGCGTAACCTTGTGTAAATATCACACTTTTGTACAGTGCCACCAAAATAAAAAGCAGTTTTGCCTACTAAGACCGCAATGGATGTATCGGTGTGGCTTAATTACATTGCTCACTGTTCACTGTTTTTGGAATAACTTTTATTTCTTCATTGAATGTCAAATCCACTCTGGCGAGACAAAGCTATAAACGGAAAAAAATAGAAAAACAAATTTTCTGAACTCAGAATATCTACTTATATATAAAATGTATTTAAATTTGAGATATACAGGTCAATACCCCCCCCCCCCCTTTTTTTTTTATCAAAGTTTCTTATACTTGGAATGCATAGATGACAAGCATGAATGTGTCTGTTGTCCAGCAATGAACTTCAGCAGGCTGCCAGTGGTAACCTGACGTGATGACGTGGCACCAGCATTTTTTTTTGCTGACTTTAATTCCTGAGCTTCCTGTGTCTGGCCCACGTCGTCGTCACAACCTGGGGAAATGTTTGCACTTGGTGTTATCAACAAAGGAGGGAGGAAAGCGGCGAGTCAGGCTGTCTGCACGGCTGCATATGCATCTGTCATGGCAACATTGTGGCCTGCCATTGTGGTATGCCGCCTTTTATCCTGGCACGTTGACACAATCTACCAAAGACACGGGACCTTCAGTCACCATCCCCATCTGTCCCACTCGGCCTACTCAAACAGTGACTTCATAAGCTAAGAACTCAGGAGTATGTACACATTTTCAGAATCTAATGCTGATCATGCTGTTAGCTAAAATGCTAATCTGTGCTCCTAGATGCAGCTCTGGGTACGTTTTGACTTTGACATGTTAGTTCTTACCTATAGTCCAGCCTGGTGTGGAGGAGACTTTTTACAAATGATTTACGCGGTACAGTACAAGCAATTTAAAACGTAATATTTCTAGAATATGTCTCATTATGCTGTGTGCAGCATTTGCAGAATTTGGACCGTTTTGTGCATATTTTGTCCGCCTGGAAGTTTACAGCTACCAATTAAACGTAGCAATACCATCAGAAACTGTGTAAAATTAGGTTCAAAATGAAACATTTCCAGAAATGTTGAATACCAATGGAAATAAATCACAATCAACATACCTTGAGGTGTTACTGCCATTTATGCTCACTGCTCAGTTTGAAACTCTTGGGCTCAAACGTACACACCGTATTGCTAATGATACAAAACAACTAAGCCTACATGTAGATATCTCCCGTACTCACGTGTCGCTCTCTATCATTTTAATAATTATTTAAGTCGAGACCTTGTCCAAAAACTTGACCGGCCCCGGTGGATTAGTTGCTGAAGGTGAACTCCACAGCACTGGACGCACCATGTAACTTCAAAATGTAGCCTCCATTGTCCAAGATTGTTCATTCGCAGGCTACATACTTTGATATCAATCAAGCATTTATGCATTATAGTTATTTGTTTATTATTTTCTAAGTTACTTTTTAATACCTGTTAAAAGGTAATAAAGCCAACATTTTTGGGGGGTGGTCTACAGTCCTGCATTCTACCAGAATAGATATCCACCCCAACAGACATCACATTCAGAATGAAAACAAAAGTAACTGGTAAAATCGTGTGATATGTTCACAAACTTTGACACAGACAGCAGAAAGAGGAGGAAACCCTTTTTGTTTCTGAAAGTGAAATAGCTTACATTTCAGTTGTAAATAGTTGTAAAGAACAGCTCCACACAAGCCAAATTTATTTTGTGATTCCACACTTTTTCTACACCCGCACCCAATAAGTGTTGCAGGCTGTGTCCAATTATTTCATACCGCATATGCCGAGAGCTGCTAGAAAATGGGCAACAGGCCGCAAACGGGCCCCGGGCCATAGTTTGGACACCACTGGTTTAGTTCAAAAAACAAATCACCTTTTATTGTGTTACAATGTCACAGGTGGTGCATCAAACCCTCCTATTTAAAATAAATCGCCTCTATTTCCCACCTAACAACAACAAAGTTGGACTGAAGCGCGCAGGGGTGGGCGGGGGGGGGGTGGTTGGGTTGGGGAGGGGGGGACACGTGGTATAATCGGTCCCTTATAAATATCATTCATGTGGCCACAGAGGTCGGCTGCCTGGCACGCGTTAGTAGACGAGCTGTAGATGGAGTGAGGAGGACGTGCGCACCGGAGGAAGATCATCAGCTGGAAGGTGGAACACTTTCGTGCGTGTGGATTTTATTGAGGAAATCACCTTCGAGCCCGTCTGAACTGTGGGACCAGACTGGCGCAATAGAACAATTCAACTAAACAAGTTGGGATTATACATTCGGGAATGGGTCGTTTCGCTGTTTTGACGTTTGGGAAGCTGCGATGAACCCTCTGATGCGGTGAAGGTGTGCTTTTGAGTCCAGTCGGCCAACTCCAGCTGGTACTTTTCATTCTTGTTTTCACTTTTGAGCAGTTTAATGGCGGCAAGTATAAACACAGCCAACACTTGGCTGCACTTTTACGCACACTTGATGTGCCAATGAGTGTTGATCACTTCCAACCGAGTAACGGACGTACTAGCGCTACATTATTGAATTTGAATTTCGCAGCTAAAGCAAAAACCCAGCCGCCTTTTATTGATGAAACGCATTTCAATTACTCGAGAGGCTGTAAATGACACTTGCGCGCAAATGCGGTCAGAAGCTTTCGATTTTTGTCCCTAAAATGTGTATTCTTGGCGTCTTCTAAGTCACCGTAGTGAATGCTACTTTTTTATCAGTGTAGTTTCAACCCTAGAGGAAAAGATGAACCTGTGCTTTGTCAGCCTTCTCCTCGCTTTGGATTTAGTTAGTGTTGCGCTCAGCTTGTCCACATGCAGCATTTTGGACATGGAGCAGTTCAAGAAGAAGCGCATCGAGGCTGTCCGAGGGCAGATCCTGAGCAAACTCAAGCTCGCCGGTCCTCCAGAGAACTTCCCCGAGCCCGAGGACGTTTCCAAGGACATCGTGGCCATTTATAACAGTACACGGGACCTATTGCAAGAGAAGGCCAACGAACGAGCGGCAACGTGCGAGCGGCAGCGGAGCGAGGAGGAGTATTACGCCAAGGAGGTGCACAAGATCGAGATGCAGCCCATCTATCCATCTGAGAGTAAGTGTATTTTATATGAACTATATAGACAAAAGTATTGAGACACTTGCTCTTCTCTTTCATTTCGGCTTTCAGTCACTGGGATAGGGACAAGGCCATTGACTTTTGTCTGCATAATCAACATTGATTATAGTTTTAAAAACACACACGCAGAATGTGTGCCTGAATTTACTTTGTCTGTCCTCTGCTTGCTGGTTCAGCCAGAAATGAGAGTCTATTTTGTGCAATCATCAACAGTGTCAAAAAACCTTTTCAGACGGTTTTGGAGCTGTCCACAGTTAGTCCAAGCTTTTGATTTCTCCGCCAACGTTTGCTAGTGTTTGCCAAGGTAGCAAATGTTGATCCCTCATTAGTGTTCGTTCAAGGTCGCAAACGCTCACCAGATTTCACCGACAGTGTTCATGTTTTTTCTTGTGCACATAAAAGTCCCCCCCCACCCCCCAAAAAATAAATAGATAAATAAATAAATAGAAAAACCAATGTAGCATTTTCCTTAAGAGTGCTTAAAAATGAATGGCAATTTTTTATTCTTCTCATTTCTTTTTTTCTTTTTTTTTCTTTAAGAGCTCAGTATTGTTCATTCGGTAATTTTACCGATTTGACATGTCATCATCATTGCTCTCTTTTTTATTATTTTTTATTATTTATTAATTTTTTTGTATGTGCGTGTGTGTGTGTGTGTGTGTGTGCGTGTGCGTGTGAGTGTGAGTGTGTACTCATTATTTCCCTTCAAACTTATTAAAAGTCCCATACCGTTCACCTAAACCGAATACTTCAGAATCCAGCTAGAGTCGTGAGGTTGTCAGGAGACCCGAGGAAGGATCAAAGAAAAGAAAGGAAAGTGAAAGCCAGCACCGACCAGACATCACCTTCTACCCACCGGGTTACCAACCAGAGTCTTTCACCAACCCCAGAAACATCTAAATTCCAACAAATTAGGGGGACCTCAAGAGACCAAAGGAGAGACCGAGGAAAGGAAGGAAGGATAGATGAAGCAGAGTAATTCTTCTCATTTCTAATCTCTAGTTCCCGATCGCATAACGGCCAAAAGAGGGCAGCCGATATTGGTATCGGCCACCGTCCTGGGTACCGATACTTTGAAATAAGGCTGGGTAGTTGTCCAACACTGATACTCACCCATACTAGCTCATAACACCAGTCATTAGCTTAATTTGTGAACTCACTTGTAGCTCACTCAAGAAACTATAAAATCCCTTTTTTTTCTAGGGATGCACCTTTTTTTTTTTAGGTTCATGATTTTTCTGTAAAAATAAAATAAAATAGTCCCAAGACCAGTATCAGGCCTTCCTCTTTTGTGACCTCTTCCTTGTTGCATCTTGTTTCCCAGTTCTTGCTATGTTTCTCCTTCTTTGTTTTGTTAGATCAATTTTGATCTCATGAGACTTCTGGCCTGGAAGTATAGATTAGTATACGTGGGGTAATACAATCATTTTTGTGTATCGGGTGCTGTGTTGAGATGATTGGAGCACAAAAGATCGAAGCTGTTAAATATCTGATTTGTTATGTGTGGGGTCTGCAACAGATAAACAAACTTTTTGTGCTCTATTTTCAAGGGCAGCGCACACGCGCTTGGCGTAAAAACTGGCTCCGTTTTGTGACAGGGCAAGTCTAGTTTGCTGTGTTTGGGAATTTGGCAAACTGCAGAACGGTGTTCACTCACACGACGGCGTAAATTAAAATTTTACCTATGCTCGTCTGAAAATATCAAAAGAAAGAAAACTCCACCTATGTGGACAGTTAGACTGCACTTTGCGCTAAACTTGCGCAAAAATAAGTTCCCATTGTAACAATAAGACAACAGTTGAGAACCAATGACTTAATCTTAGATGATGAACAGATCACATTTTATTACAAATGTATGCAGAATAGAAATCCAGGTAATTCCAAAGGCTTCATATACTTTTTCTTGTAACTCTATCATATAAAGATGCAACGGTAACATCAGTGAAAATGTGAGCACAAGAACTGAAGCAAAAATAAACCAGGATGACATTCTGAATGCCCTTTTCCTTTTAATGTTATCCTTAGCTCTTTCTGCTGTGTAAATACCTTCAATATGAGGCAATTGGGCCGGGATCCAAGTGCAGTCAGGAAAGCATTAACAGGTATAAATAATACCAATGGGAGGGAAAGGAGCCAAAATGGATTGCTATTCATGTGAACTGGTGACACTGGGCAGAGACATAAAAAGAAAGATTGTGTAGCTACTCCTTCAATTCTGTTTATTTTGTCTCCTTCATTTGATATGTGAGTGTCGTGCAGTTTGCTTTATGGAAAATCAACCACACAGCAATAGTATATAGGGACACAATCTCTGACTCTTTCTTTGTGTGCGTTCACAAGAGCCCACTGTCTTCTTGGTAAGCAATATCGCTCAAGGTCTGTGATACTGAAATCACAACCAAAAGGGGAATTCCAACAATTTTACACTTAAATGTTAACTTGTCAGTGGGAATTTTTCCAGTTACGCAAGCGGCTCTACTATACATGTGGCTCTGCAGCTACTTTGTAAACCGTGACAAAATAAACACTATGATGTCACAGTGATGTCATTGGTTTGTTTTTCTAAAAAAAAAAATATATATATATATAAAAAAATATCAGGAATGATGTTTGTGCAGTCTGTCATTGTTTGTTCAAGTCTTAACTGTTGGCTTCTTTAAAGAAAAGATTGATTCTGGTCTTGTGATATTTTTAATAAAGCAGAAAAGCATTTAAACACTAAAACGAGTCCTCCAACGTCCCACTTAATGGTTAGTGGGTCAAATCTGATTTGTGTGAACGCATGCGTGTGGATAAAATTATCTTCCAATAGGGGGATGAGAGGTGTAGTGTGTCATGTTGAGGAAAAAAAAGAAGGTAAATAGTACTTTTTACAGACCTAAACTTGTGTTAAATGATATTGTACCCTAGTTAAATACACAAAAATGGTGTCCTTCAAACTTTGCATGGAAATAAGTGGCCGTGTAAATGAGTCACATGACCAGGAATTTATTTGTTATTAGTTTTTATCTGTGTGTAAGGCAACACATAAAAGAACCCATCAGACCGTAACAAAGTTTGAATTGTCCTGATATTTGGCCACTCAAGTCGTTTGTACCCCGCCGTTTTTCACATAAAACACAACATATAATCATTTATTACAGCCGCTTCAACCTATCGTCGAGCAGACAGTGTCTTTTTGTAAGAGTAAACGTAAGTGGACAGAAAGGCTGTTTGTTAAGGCCCGTGTGTCCCCCAGTGTGCTAAATGTCCCTTGGGTGTTATCTCGTTCCATGCACAACAAAGTCTCTTATAAAACAGTTTTCATTGGCAACCCCCCAAAAGACAGCTTATAGACGTACGCTTTCAGGACCTTAGCACTGATGTAGTCAGGATTTTGTACTCTTGCTTTGGTACGTAAAAATAAAAAATATATATTGTACCCAAATGACAGTGTTGGGAAAGTTCATTTTCTGTAGTTCAAAGTTCAGCTGACACGTTTTAAAATGAGCTAGCTCAGTTCATAGTTCGTTCATATATATATATTTTCTTATACTCTAAATATAACTTAAAAGGACAATGAGAAATTAAATGAGTAGGAAAGTAATTTAAGAATACTGTGCACTAAAATAAATAATGCATGACTTGACAATTTTAAAACAAATAACAAAGACAGACTGTTTTTGCGCATGTTGGCCTCTTAGGGGCAGTGTGGTGCCATGTAGGTATGTAGTACAATGGGATAGAAGAAGGTCGCATTTGAGCTCTGTTAATACAAATAGTTTTTCACAGCTTGGGAGAAAAAATTGCGCCTTTGAGTAGTGAGTATGTGTTTCCAAAGCGTTTGTGCATCAATAGCCGTTATTTGAAGGAAACACTCCTGAAGTTGATGCTAATTTGCTGTTAGCATTTGAATGGGATCCGCCATTGAATTCAGCATTAGCGGTAGCGATGTTTTATAAACTACCGGTAAGGATGTTTTGTGTTTAAATATACGATGTGTGTATTTCTTCATTTTGTGTTTTACTCCTAGGGATGGCAGAATCACATACGCTCCGCGTTTGCTACGCAAGCAACACACAGCGATGCTGTGAGTTGCATCGGGCAAGCTAGCGTCACATTTTGATGACGTATGTGCCTTGCGACCGTTCGTCGCCGCTGGGTTGACAGATAATGGCATTTTCCGAATAATTACTGTGTCGTTACTCTGTCGAGAGGTCGCCAGCCAATCCACACGCAATACAGGAAAAAAAAAAAGGGGTGGGTAATTCCTGTCCTTGTGAGCAGGTTTTAGAGGTTTCCCTTCTCCAACACAGCTGATTCCAATGAACAAGATCATTATCAGAGCTGGCTGATGAGCTGATCATATGAATCAGGTGTGTTGAAGCAGGGAAACATGCAAAACCTGCAGGACTCCGGCCCTCAAGGACAGAGTTTGCCCACCCCTGATGTTGGCAATGATAGCCTCACTCTACTGTAGCTAAAAAAGCAAAGTGTGGAGAGCCTCTGTCGCCAAAATGCACGAGCGTATGAAATCATAAATATATGTTGTTAAGTTGGCCTTTCATATGCTGCAGCTCCTGACTGTTGGTTCCATTTTTCGACCTGGCGTGTGGGATGAGGGGCAGACAGGTTTGGCAGGGTAAGGTTTCTCTTGCAGGTTTTCACGTGTACATTCCGACTTTTTATGATGATGATGGTTTTGCGTATTGTCCTCCATAAGAATCTAAGTGACTAAGAAAGGAGGTTTTATTTACTGACACTGCTCAAATAACTGCGAATGGATGTGTAGAGATAAAAGGTTGACCACAAATATATACTATAGCACTTTTTCTTCTTTTTTTACCTTCAAGGTATAAAAGAAAGCTTCCATACCTTTATCCATTCCTTTATCCAGCCTTGGAAAGAAAGTCAATGACTTATTCAGAGTGATGAATCAGGAGCAACCTTCCGTATTTTGCCCCCAAATCGACAGCACTAAATAGGGAAACTCGGAATCACACCAGAAAGCTTCCAATTGTTGGACAGCACTACAGAAATGAAGAGTGTATTTCTGTGGGACACTGTGATAAAACTTGATCGCTTCTTATAAGTCAACAGACTTCTTCCTCATGGCTCCTTTCAAAACCAAATTTTCCACAGTTAGTAACGATACGAGTCGTCTGATTTATTCTTTTGTGTGCTTTGGAAGTGGCGTGGAAATGCACTTAAATAACAGTACACACTTCATCAGTGCTTCAGTCACTGACACAGTTTGCCCGCAACTATAAATCTTCTTACAAAAAAAAAAAAAAAGGTCAGAAGAAACCCTGTTTGTAAGACACAGTGGCCGTAGTGAGCCAAAGCCTCATGCTTATTTACAAAGCAAATGTGGACTACATGTTGCTGTCTGCTATTATTTAGTGGGCTGGATTCTAAAGCAGTAATTAGTTCCCCATTAAGCCCTTTATTCACTCCACTGGAAACAATTTAAACAGCTTTAATAAGCATCATTTGTTGTGATAAATAATTCATAAACATAATTGTGGTTTTGTATGTAGCAACTCGAGAAATTGGGCTTCAAAAGTGGTGACAAAATGCAGTACATCCGATACAATCGTTTTTCAATTGTCATTTATCGCGTGTGTGTGTGTTTGTGTGCGTGCGTACTTTATAAAGTGGCAAATTTGCGAGAAAAAAACTAACAAACTAATAAACACTGTTTATAAAACGAAAAAGGCAGGATGGAGACGAATTCATTCTTGATTTAAACTTTACTCGTCATACGAGAGCGACAACACTTCCTGATCCCCTATCAGCTGACTAAACACTAACCAATCAGAAGCTAGCATACTTAAGGAAAATGCAAGTGAATGACGGAGAGCAGCAGATTCGACACATCAATTCAGCTACTTGTACAAAAATAATAATAATGTATGAATATGTAAATAATAATTCTGGAAACCTAAATGTACAAGTAGATATTTATTTTAACAAATTAACTTAAATGCTTGATCCTCAGGAGTGGACCTTCGGAAAGCGAGGCGTCTTTGTCGCTCGCAGTACCCAACGCTTCAAAGTACGAATGCTTAACATGATATGGTTAAAGCCATTACTATCTCCTTATTTGGAAACCCGGCCGAAAAGTATTGGCACAAACATCCGACTAGTACGCTACGTGTATTTCTTGTAAGTTTTTTCTCGCAAATTTGCCACTTTAAAAAGTGGAGTTATTTTCTCTGAATATTGCCCCCGCCCTCTAAAAAAAATATTTAGACGTGGCCCGAATATACGCCATCGTAATATACATCCCAATTGGGAAAAAGTTAGCGTCGCCATGTTTCACTGTTGCTGGATTCCTTTTGACAACAAGTAGGTGTTTGCACCAAACTTGCCACCATAGACTAGAATTTTGAAGGAGATGAGAGATTGTTATGACACGTATTTAACAGTCAGAAATTCCTTCAGCTCTTTCAATGTCGCCAACCTCTTGGCAAAACTATATTGTGTAATGTATGTTGGGCGTGTGCGTGATGGATCGTGTTTACTTAGTTGGAGTGAAAACTCTGGTTTATCTCTCCCGCGCTCGAAATAAACCCGCTCGTGTGGCAGCTGATGGTTTGTAAAGGGAGGCTTGTAAAAACAACCAAAAGAACACAAACAGTCTCAGGTAGGTTTCGGTGAGGCAGGGTTAGCATTCGCCGAATGGTGCTATGAGTAGATTTGATCTTAATTTGTGGTCATGATGAAATGGAAGACAACTGCTTCATAAGATTGGAACATGAAAGCATCTCTTGCGTCATCTGCCTGCATTGTTTTTCTTCACTGACTGCATTACAGGTATATAGTGTGCACAACTTACGTCTCCCAATCTTGAAATACGGTTTTAGCAATAATGCAGTTAAAATAAATAATATCAATTTTTTTTTTTTACAGTAGTAAAGAACGCAATTCTATTCAAACAGATCTAAAACGTAAAAATTAACAATAACTGCATTCAAAATTAAAAAAAATAATGCTGATAATAGATTGGATTGGGTAGTTAATGCACTGACAATATTCTCCAATCTTGGACTAATAAAGGTCCTTAAATTAAAAATATTTATTATATAACTATTATTCTGTTAACCAAACAATCCAATTGTGAATTGATTGCCATTTAGGATTTAATTACCTGGAGAGCAAATGATTGATGAATGAATGATTGAGGATTTTATTTTATTTTTCTCTGTAGAAGAGTCCAAATTCTATATAGTACTGTTGTGCTGTTTTAGTTGTTAGCCAACATGTTTGTGGTTTTGTTGAACAGATTTATACAAACACAAACATGAATCAGATTGTTTTAGTATGTTAACAAGCCACAATTTGGATTGAGGTTTTAGCTTCTTCTTTTTTTGTATTGGAGCTAATGATGGATGTTTTAGACTGGAAGTAATAGAGACAATTGTTATAGTGTTTACATATTACAACTAATTATTAATAACTAATTATTAATAACTAATTATTAATAACTAATTATTAATAACTAATTATTTTTGCATTTCTGCAAGCATGAAGTGAATACTTTTGATGAGCAAAATGGATTGTTTTTGTCTCATATTCTGTATTGCATTCACCTTTTAGAGTGTTCCAGCTGAGAAGCATTTTAAGACCTTGTGCGACCTTGTCGCTTTGCCTGAGTGAGAGACTTCACCAGAGTTGTAATGGAGAGCTCGCTTTCTGTTCCCTTATGCAAGACCCCGGACGCTGTGGCCAACAATCATTGCATAATAGAGCATCAGAAAGTGAGCAATTGAATGAGTGAAATGAAAAACAAGTCCTGCTTCAGGACTTTCTTTGATTATTTACCGCAGTGGCAGAGTCTTGTGTAAGATGATAGGAGTGAAGGTGCAAGCAGAGGAGGGTGCATAGTGCTCATGCTCAGCTGTGCTGTGGCTCACATGCATGGACAGAAAGTCTTGGCCAGCATTTCTGACCGTGCCAACACTTCACTCAGCTTTCGGATTATACAGCAGTCTGTGATCACAATGGTGTGTGCACAGTGTCACTCACAGTTGAATCATTTGGTGGCACACACAAACAGCCTCGTGCTGGAATGTTAGCTTGAGTTTGGGGGAGATTTACCTCAACTAATGGACAACTTCCACCCCTATAAAGAACAACAACAAAAACATCCCCTGTTTGCTAACAACTGAGCCGCGATTAGAAACAGAACAAAGAGCAACTTTTCGGAAGTGCCTCAAACTGATAAAATCTGTGTTATAGTCACACTAAGTCAGGCTAGCAGTGTCGCAGCCATGGCTGACGTTGGCTTGTTTACAGTGCTAATGCCAGCTTTGTATTGCTAGCGCTGATAGTTTATGGAAGTGTTTCTGTGATCACAACAATGCACATGAATAATTTTATGCTATTATGAAGGATCATGTTTGGAAATTGCGACAGGTGCGGCTTTAGTCATACTCAGGGGAGAGGATTAGTCAAGTGAGCCTACATTCGAATCTTGCTAGCACTTCTAAAACCGCAAACTACACATTTAAGTTAGTGTCACCAGATTTTCAAAATTAAATACCAGGACACTACAATTTAGCTGAAAATCAAATACAGTATAAATAAAGTATAGATTCTCACTCGGAACTGATTTATTTGATGCTAAATGCTATCTTGGCTTACAGTTCAACAGCGCTAAATAAGCGTTAAATAAATAAAATAACCATTATTCAACATTTAATGCTCAGTCCCGGTCTTGTGGCAATGTAGTTACCCCCGAAAAAATTTGAATCCCCCGGAACTTGAGTTGACAGGCAGCTGTTCTTATTTTGGTGCGTCAAATCAATTATGAAATATTTCGACGTACTCCCTGCAATGTGCTCATGTACTAGTCATTGCTGTTTGCCGCATTGAAGTTGAGTTTATAAATTGAGTTTATGAAACTGAAAATCAAGATACACAAAAGTGTACTCTTAATGTCTTTAAATGAATACAAATGTGCCGCACCACACCAATGTGAATGTGGAAGTAAATGTAATTTCTTTTAAACTGGTTTATCATATGAATCGCTATGACAACTATGTGATTGACATACACATGGGCCAAACAATTGATTTGCTGGCTGGAAAAAGTGGGACGTGGGGTTGAGAAACTGTGGGGCTGGCGAAATCCGCCCAGACTCCGAACCTAAAGTTTATAATCCAGGACTGTCCCGGTCCAACCCAAGACATCTGCTTAACCTACTTTAAATAAAGTTCTCGTTTAGATTTTTTTTTCTTAAAGCAAATTCTACACTTAGTATAAAGCATGGTCCATAAATCCACATGAAGAGTTAGGTGAAGAAGAACTTGACTGTCGCGCATCACCTTTGGCATCATCAAACACACTTCAAAGAAGTCAATGGGGTTAAAGTTGTGAATAAACTCCATATTCATATTTCAAATTGCAGCTAATTAAAATGCTTGTATTTGCAAGATTTCCCAATACGTTTATATGCAGTCCGGAAATTATTCACAGCACTTTACTTTTTCCACATTTTGCTATGTTACAGCTTCTTGCCATAACACAATACATTCATTTATTTCCCTCAAAATTCTGCACACCTCATAATGACAATATGAAAAAAAAGAAGACATTCTTGCCAATTTATTAAACTACGGAAGAGGATTAGTGCCAGTGAAGAGTAAAAAAAAGAAAAACAGTTTGGCTGACTTTAAAGTGAGAATTGTGACGTCGGAATTCTGTGATTAAAGTGAGAATTCTGAGAATGAAGTGAAAATTCTCACTTTATAGTCAGAATTCTGAGCTCAGAATCAGAATTCTCACTTTAAAGTCAGAATTCCGACTTTAAAGTGAGAATTCTGTAATTTTTTCCGACATCTTATTTCGAGCCCAATGTGGTAAAACTCAATTGCTTGGACATTATTTAGAAAAGGCAAACACCTCTCTATATAAGGTTATGGATGTCAGGCTGCAACATAAAAAAATGTAGAAAAAGTGAAATGCTGTGAATTCTACTTTCTGGATGCTCTGTATCTGGAGACTGAGGGACTCATTGAGTCCATATGTTACATTTTAGTAAAGGGCTGTATTGTATGGGTAGGTATGATTCACCTGTATTAATCATATTTTGTGAACCATGGAAATATATTTGGCTTCATAATTCTCGCATTTTGATGCTAAAGTTACAGTAATTGACAAATGGCAGTCTTTTATTGTGGTTTTATGCTTGCAAGGAGAGAACAGCAAGAAAAATCCCGGAACCATACTGGAGTATATATACAATAACGAATTCCATCGAAAAAAAACGTATATCCTCAGCGGGGATGGATCTCAACGTCACCTTGAGAAGAAAGCTCACCTAAATATGATCTCTATTTTCGAACCAACTCTTTGTTTTCCTTGCTCATAGTTCAGCATGCCAGGTGTTCCTCTCATGTGGTGGAGAAGCCCTAATAGGATTCCATGGCTTGCTTCCAGCCACGGAAGCTTTTGTGGTGAAGGCTGACTTGAAATGGCTCCCCTGACCCAAATGAAACATTCAGCTGTTAAACGTGTAGCAAGGATAGCAGGCTGAAAATTAGATTCGCTCATGAAGGACGTCGGCCAGCGCATTCACTTGCACCCACAGGGTTGTAGGTTAGGTGTGAAAACGATGCTACAGCTTCACTTCAAGCGGCCACAGTAACACCAATGCTGCCTGATTTAGAGGCAAGCTGATTTCGGGCATCGTTCGAGATGTGCTCACGTCTGTCTTGTGTGTCCGTGTTGCTGAGTGATACTTAAATAACATGTACAGAAAGAACCTGGGATTAAGCGGGGAGTTGTTTTCAATTTGTTACTGGCAGGTGAGTGAGTGAGCGGAGATATCTGAAAACCTCCATCCAAGTGGGAATTACTCCCCCGGCCCCTTGTCATCTTCTTCTCAGACTTTTCTTGTATTCTCTTGTAGTAAGGACCCCCCCCACACACACACATCCCCAGGCCCTGCTATCCCATCCTTCAGTCGATCCTCCTTCATTTCCTCTTGGCTCCGATGCGTTTCAAGCTGTCTGCTCCTGTCATTTCCACTCTCATTCTTTCATTCCTTGCCCTGTTGCTTGTCAGAATCACTTTAATAGTGTCTGCTGAGTTCTTTGAGATCTTTCATCTCTCGCCTGTCTGCTTTTATGGTTTTGTATTCACTAAAATGGGAATCGGTTTCTTATCTCATTAGCGATACCATTCTGATTTCTAATATTTTTCTTATTCTGCTTGTTCTTAGCAGCTGATTTATACCCCATTAACACCTATCTATCATTGATATAGGTATCATATACTACAGGTGTACTGTATATGGAGTTTTCCCCAATAATATGAATGTAATGATGTCAAACTATCATGAAACATATGGTACATATTATTTTATATTGTATTTTTACTTAAAAGTGCATTTGTCTTTTCCTGGATGTCGAACCATTTTAGGTGCAACTCCATAATATTGCCATTACAGTTAAAAATCCTATAAAGTGACCAAAAAAAGTCTTGTCAATTTGAATGACAATAAATAAATAAATGAATAAATAAATAAAATCCCCATGTAGATAAAATAACGCTCCAAAAGCATGAAAAATAGAGCCCGCCTTCCACCAGCAGGGCTGTGTGGGTGTGTCCGCTGAAGCCAACCTTCAACTGTTAACCTGTTAACCGTTAAGTTTATATACCCTTTTTACAACGGCTCACCAAACTGCAGCAGCTCCCAAAAACTGAGTAGGCCAAAGATGCTAGCCAGTTGTGGCTGCTGGAATTTTCCTGGTCACGTGGGGTTGCGATATAAGTCAATAAATAAATCAGTGGTTCTTAACCTGGGTTTGATCGAACCCCGGGGGTCTCGGTGAATCAGTCTCGGGGATTGGGCAGAGGTCAAGACACCCACCCGACTCATATGATTGGTGATGATACGCCCCTCTTGGCCTATCTGTGCTGCAGGAAATTGAATGCGCTCAGTAGTTGACTTGTGGCTGTAGTGATGGTACGTCGTGCGATTTCTTTATTATTATCATCCCGCAAAAAAAGACACCCACACAGCCTTAGACGTGTATTTTCACGTGTCAGTGTTTGTCGTTGTTTTGCTGTGTAACTCCCTTCCGTCTTCTATTTAGCTGGTAAAATGCATGCTGTATAAGGTGGAAGCCTAAGTTATCGTCCACCAGTGATTTCTTTCTTTTTCAAGGCACTTCAAATGGTTATTTTGGCTATGACTCTGGTCGTGCCATGGCTATGATTGATTTTCCATCATTCTCTCAGCTTCACAAGAGAGGGCTATTTTTCCCCTCACAAGCTTTCGGTTTTTCACGCTGGGTACACCTCTATCAAGTACAAGTGGAGTCCTCACCCAAATCCCCGAAACCCAATTTTGAAACTGACCATAGATATTCAGTACTATTTATAAATAAACACACCTCAGGTGCTATCTTCTAAATTGTGTTTCCGGTCCAGATGTAAATACCTGAAATGTTGATCTCATCTCATATTTATCTTTTGATGTCAATCCCAAATGATGTTCATGTTCGGCAAAAAAATAAAGTAATTGACCTCATTGTTCCTCTACTCTTGGAGGAGAGTGCATACTATACGTATGGCATGATCTTATATAAATCCATCCACATAGCAACATTTACCAGCGAATAAACGTATCGTATTTACTCGTGCGCAATACTTCTCACCTCTGTGCAGGTCTTACTGCAGTGAGAAATATTAAAAAGTAGGTCAAATAGGTTTACTCAAGTCATTCCCAGAACTTTGCTCTTGCAGACAAGTATGCAGTCTGTTTCCATTATAAAATTCTGAGGTTGTAGACAGTTGCATCCGGTAGTAAATCACAAAATCCATGCACATTGTCCAGCCTAAGGAAAAAACAACAGATAATCTTCAAATGAAAAATAGAGTTACATAATGTTATGCATATTTCAATCCTATATATTCTACTTCAAGGCTCTTCACAATTGCTACAAATGATTTGAAAACACAGTACACCCAATAAAACTCGCATGTGTAAGAAGAGAAAGATGATAACGATCAGGATGTGGAGGCCAGAAGCCACTAACAGCACCGAGGAGTCGCAGAGCACATGTGGATTTCTTCAGGCCAGTCCTTCTGAAACATCTGCAAAAGCAGTCACAGCTGAATTCCTAACAGCTCGGGATCACAGCGCAATTATTTCACTGCAAATGTTTTCATTTATGTATTCCCACACTTTCAATCTGTTTTTGTTAAGCTCATGGTTTGGGCTGAATTGTACGGCTGTCACCTGTTCAGGTCATTGAGGGGAGCTGAGGTTTGGAAAATAAAACTGGAAATGCTACAAAAATGCTCCCATGGCCTGATGTCAGTAAAAAAAAAAAAAAAAAACGCTGAAGGGGGGGAGTATAGTGGCTGCCTAAATCCTCATATCAAGATTCCAAATGAAACAGTTTTACCTCAAATTGTTCTTCATGTCTTCTCGGTCAGATATTTGCCCACTGCAGGTGTCCTGTAGCCAAGGTTATAATAATCCTTTCATGTCGCAAACTCCAGCTCCCTGACAGTACTTAAAATGGCCATTAAAATTGGGGCCAACTATTCCACAGAAACCATGAAAGTGTGAAAAGATCAGAATTTGGTCAGCTGCAAAATGAAACACTAAACAACTCTGAAAGTGTGATCCTGGTGAGTATACAGTAGGTTACAGGGCAACTGTGTTTCCACGCTTGCGTACATTTGATGTGGTATTGACCCTATCGGTAAACCTTTTCGTAATCAAAGCATTAGACCAGTGGTTCTCAACCCGGGTTTGATCGAACCCCTGGGGTTTGGTGAGTCAGTCTCAGGGATTTGGTGGAGGTCAAGACACAACTCAAAGGATTTGTGATGATATGCCCCGCTTGGCCATCATTGGCTGCAGGTGATCATGCTACATTGGTATACTCGATAATGGACTGTTGTGATGGTATGTCATGGGATTTCTTTATTATTGTAATGAATTCATACTATGTCAAGCAAAAAAGAAAGTGGTCAGACGAATATGTGCAATATAATTTCACATTTATAACGGATGTAGGGTGTTTCACAAGGTTCAATTCTGGGGCGTCTGCTGTTTTAATGTCATGGTTGACGTGAGTGGTTGAGGGATGTTGGACCCAAATGCAGGGAAGTAAGGCAATGAGACAGGAATCAAGTGCAATACGTGGAATTTAAATGAAAAATAGGAAAAAAGCAGACAACCACGACTTGATGGGCGTGGACAGGACGTAACTGGACTAGTTCGACCGGACAAGTTGTCGTGACTGTACAGGACGTGACGTGACGTGACAGGACCGGACAAGACTGGGATGGTCGCCATGACTGGACAAAATGTGACTAGACTGGTTGTCGTGACTGCACAGGATGTGACTAGACTGGTCGCCTTGACTAGACTGGAACGAGCGTGACGTGACAGGACCTGACTTGCCTTGACTTGACTAGCTGTGGAGTGGCTGTGACTTGGCTGGGCTGTGACTTGGCTGGGGCTGTGACGAAGGCTTGGCTGTGACGAGAAGAGACACATGAACTTCCACACATAACGTTGACAATGCATCCACACCGACTGAACAAACCCCACAAACGAAATTCACCTCTGCTAATTACTTGACAAGACACACCTGGGGAAGACACAAGCGGCTGAGGGCACTGATAGGTTGACAAACAGGCGAAGGGAAGACACACAGGCGACGTGGTTATACAAAAGGAGACAAGGGGAAAGACAAACGAACACAAAAACACTGAACACACAGACAAAAAAGAACATGAACACCCAAAATCAAACAAAAAACCCAACCCTACAGAACCAAAACATGGCATTTAATTGTATCTAGCTATCGAGCAAAACTAAATCGACACTTCCTTAAACTGCATAATACAAGAAGACAATGCTTTCTGAATTCAAGGTGAAGCGAGCTCGATTAGATTAGTTCATTTTGATCACTAGGAAACCCTGTACAGTACTAAAACTACAGTATGTTTTGAATTTGAAAAAGTATTTTCTGTTTCAATAAATAAGGGTTTGGTGAATGTGCATAGGGAACTGGTGAGGTTCAGTACCTACAACAAGGTTAAGAACCACTGTAGACACAACATTGTATTTGGTGTGTTCATGCTCACGTGGCTTCATTCAGGGTGCTTTATGAGCTCACTCATGTAAGGTTTTAAATGAAAACAGATATAGTCAAATTAATCAACAACATAGAAATGCAAATGTGCTCATAGTGCTCTACAGTTGTGTATTTATTCTGGATTATGCTGTATTTGCTGCGAGTTTCTTGGCAGGGATTTCTACTCTATTTGAACTTCTTGGTCAGTGAAGTTTCCCTGGCTCTTGCAAGGGCTGTTTCTTTACTTAATCTTTGAAGACATATTTAAGTGCTGTAATCATACCAATTCATGCCCATTTCTGTCCAAAAGTAACAGTGAAATAATATGTGGCTGTTAATTTTACTCTACCGAGAGCTTATTGTTAATTAGCACAGTTTCCTCCATGGTGGGCTCACCCAAGAATAAGAATAATACATAATAAAATATACCAAATACTTTTAATCAAAGAGTTGTATATTTGGGTTGGAGGATCCCTTCAAGAGTTTAAAATTAAAGCTGTTGCGAATGTCACATGCACCGCTTTTGAGTGGTGGAGTGTGAGTGTGGAAACTAGAAGTGGAGGGCCCAAATGTGAGGAAGCGGGAGAGACAACACCGGGGAGCGAAGAGTAATATGTAAAACGATTTTATTTGAAGGACTTTAAAGATTTGAATGTAGCCTCATGTAACTTGTTTCCTCGTTAGGGTAATTGTCTCCACTTGTGATGTCTTTGTGTAACCCTTTGTCAGATTGTCTTGACAAGAAGTGTTTTGTCCTTTCTTTGATATTACCAAGTGTCTGTCATGTTTGGGTTATGTTTTTCCTTGTGTGTCTCCCTTGGTCTTGTTAAGTGTAATCCTGCCCTTCCTCGTGTCAACCAATCAGTGCCCTCAGCCACTTGAGTCTTGCCCCAGGTGTGTCTTGTTGTCTCATTAGCGTCTCCTGTCTCCCCCTTGTCTGTGTCGGTTCATTGTCATTTTCCTCCCGTCATGCTACCAGTTTTTGCCTTGTTCCCCCCACGTTTTGTTTTCACTTGCCATTTGGAGTTCGCTTTTGTTTTGTAGTAATTAAAGTCCTTTTTTATACATCACCTTTGCCTCCTTGCCCTGCTTCCCTGCGACTGGGTCCTCCACCCGTACTTTGCCTTCTTGACAGTGTCCATGCCTTTTTTTGTTCCTTGTGCTTCTTTAGTTAGTTTTCACTTCCAGTTTTTGCTGCTGATAAGAATTCCTGTTTCAATCAGTGTAGCTAATCTCTACATGTTATTATGAATTACTGGATAGTAATGTGTCACACTACACCAAAAAACTATTTATTGCTAATACCATTAAACAAATAGATGAACTTTCAGTGCTCCTTTAACACTTTGCCAAATAACAGATGCTTTAGTACTTTACTATTGGTCTGTGAGGTAATGGGAGTGATGAGTAATGAAGTGACGGATTACAGGAGTCAGGGGGCCCAGTGTCGGCAGTGTGACAGCGTTTAAGTGACATCAGCCCAAAGGGAGGAACTAATAGAGGCGTAGCAATGCCATCTGTCATGTGATGTCACCTGCCTAAATTCTTGCTTAGAGCCGTCAGTTTGATGTAGCAATTCACACATAAGACTAAATGTCACTATTTGCTTTATAGTATTTTCATGACAAGTGTAAATGTAATTGGTTAAGAGTGTTCTGAGGACAGTGCAATGACCCGCGTAAAGCCCACCGCTCCCACGAACGCTAATTTCCATGTCGCTAGAACCAACTTCTGTCGTCGTGGATCAAATGAAGTACCCAAACGTCATGGCTTCCCATGGGTGGTGATCCCATGTCATCTCTTTGGCATTCCTGGCCATCTCTAGGCCTGGTTCTAGAGAGGAACCCCAGTGACCCATGTCCACTGAGCGAAAACGTAGTCTATTGATATTCATTGTCCAAAGGGTTCTTGAGCCATGCGTTTGCTGATCCTTCATCTACAACTTGTTTGACTTGGCTGGCGCTACCGGGCGCACAAAGCCCCTGACAAATTCCTTGGATTAGATGGACATGCAACACCCTCCACTACAATATTATGACATTTCGAGTAGGGCCACTTGCTAACTAAAATGTATGATTTGCTGTACCAAATTATTTGTTTTGGTTTTGAGAGGGCAACTGCTGACCCAAATTCATGTCCACTAGATTAACCCATGCTTATACAGCAAAACTTTCAACACAATCTTACACAGTCTAAAGCCCTTTTCACACTGCACTGGCTCAGTGTGAAAGAGTCGTGCAACAACGCGAAATGAGCACCTATTTAGAAGTGCTGACATGGCAGCCTACCAGGAGTAAAGACTGAGATTTTTGCCGCTAGTTAGACAGCACCTAGGCAAGAAAGCCATAACTTTGCACAATTTAAAAAGGAGGAGGAGCAGCAGAGAAAAAGTAACGGCTCTGCGGGATTTTGGATAGTTTAATCATGCCATTACCTGTAAATAAGTCTGCAAAAATAACACTAAATCACTCTGCCATCTCCACTCCAATTTGAGGAGACATGCCGGCTTGCTGCACTGCTCCATGCCTCCATTCCGTGGTCTCGGCCCCTCGCCACATACACAATGAATTGGTTTGACAATGGCGTGCTGCGCCCTGCTAAATGCAGGGTGAAAAGGGTTTAACAGTCTAACATTTGTTCTACCACAATCCACTCTGAGACTACTAGTTGTACAGTAACAGTACATTATAGTGCTACTAACAGCTACCCTTACTTTGCTTTGCTTCTCATTAATCCCTTGATGCAGTGGTAACTTACTTGTGAGACATCGTGTTGGCCGACGCAAGTATTTGGTCGATTTCTGAATTGTACCACACTAATTTTCATTACAATAGGGGAACTTAAGCCATATGTGTTCTTAATATGTTCTATGTGCCCCTACTAAGTCTAAACATAATATTCATAGTAATATCAGAGGTGGGCGTGGCAATTGATTTTGAGCATCCATCAATATTTGAAGCCGAACACATTGTAATCGTCAATCCGTCATTCCTAAGCCAAATGGTAGTCCATAAATATTTTCGTCTTTCGAAATGGGAATCCATCAATGTTTCTGTCATTGGTCAAGCAAACTGGGCATTCTGCCATTGACAGATTGACGAACAGTCAATAGTGACGGAATGTCCACCTCTGTATGTGTTTTTTTAATGTATTGACAATTACATTGAAGGATGAAAACCCACTTGGGGAAATGCTTAGTCTTAGTCAATATTGACGGAATGCCCACCTCTGACTAATATTACGCCTGTGGAATCTAGAATTAAGCAGATTAATCCACCCTTTTTCATCCATCCCAGGGGGCTGACATTTTATCCTGCACCGCAGTCCGTTCTGTGGACTAAAATTGACGTCAAAATGCCCTCAGGCTTGCATTGCTTATGTCACGGCTCATCTATTTTCTGGGTTTTGGTCACATAACGTTCTTGAATTGGACAGACTCCCGCATAAAATGCAGAGAACTTTGGCATTACGTCACTGGCCGCCACTGGCAGTCATTCAATGTAGTTTGTATTTACACTTAGGCCTTTTTTCCAAAACTGTGTGCACTATTTGTCATAAATGTTGGGGCTACAAAGCACTGAACATCAACATGTGTCCGCTACCACATCAGTGTGGGTGAAACCTTCTAGGGAACCTCTGCTCAATGTAAGCAGTGTTGTGTCAAAGCACAGTACACTCTTTCACAAGGGTCTGAAGCGGTTTGTGTAAACGGTTTTCATTCAGGTCCCCTTGGAGCTGGAAGTTGAACTTTCTCTGTTGACAGATTGGAAGGAAACGAACAAGAGCATCATTAGTCTTGGCTACTGCTGCTCACTTTATAATGGTGAAGGGGTGTCAAGTGATCAGCATCAGAGGATGAATGACTTTGAGCGTGTGAAAAGAAGTGCTTTTCACATAAAGTAAGCAGTAAGGGTTCTGTTCAGAGTTAATGCAGGTACAAATTTTCATTGTTTTTGTTAGCTGTCGCTGTTCAAGTCAAGCCTTCCCAGTGTTTGATACTTTGTATATGCTTTTTGGACAGAGGTGGCAAATCTAGTTCCAGAAAGTAAAAACCCTGTGACAGTTTGCCTTAAGCCCCTTGTGCTAGCCAGCTAGCTCCCTAGCAGGTAACCGAGCACCTAGGGAGCTAGCTAGGGAGATATCTCGCTAACACCTGGTGCTATAGTCAAACTGTGGCAGGGTTTTTACTTTCTGGACCTGGATTTGCCACCTCTGTTTTTGGACTCTATTTAACATCTTATTTAACAGTTATTTTGATGGTTGCTTGTTCTTTGACTTAAATGTTTTATAATTAAATACTTTTTGATTATGAACCTGCATTGCCTCCCTGCTTTCCTGTACTTGGGTACTCAACTTTGCCATAACGTAACATGACAAGACAGAGAGACCTACTGTATTCCTGGTTAGTGGAAATATTGAACAATGGTTAAAAGAATGCGAGTGACTGCCGGATTTGTGCATTGCTGCAGAAAATGTAAGGATAGAGCGATGGACACTCTGGCAGCAGAGATATTTCACAGGTGTCTGTAAGAAACCCAAGACTTGGCTGGACAAACACTCCGAAGCTGAATCAGTAAATCTGACACAGTAAATGCTTCTGTTGCTATATGTTTGCCCTGCAGTCTTCCACATGGAAACTTCAATTCCACTTGAATAGTAATGATTCTCATTGGATTGTTGGGATCCAAGACAAATGTATGACAAATTAAAACGATTTAGTACATAATGTGATATGGGTTTTGCAGCAAGCACGCAATTTGTGCAATTCATTTTGTGTATTGTACACAGACTACAAGGAGAGTTAGGGCGCACTCACACTAGGCCAGTTCAACCGTACCATCAATCACCGCCTGTGTCCCCCGTTGGTCTATACTCACACTGTGCTGGACCGATCCATGCTTCACCACATTTACTCGTACGTGTGAAATCGCTTCATAATACCACACGGTATTACAACTTTCCTGGCTTTGTGACTTATTTAAAATCCATCCATCCATCCATTTTCTTAACCATTGGGCTTATTTATAATACTTTGCACATAAATAACCTTAAAGTGAAAGTCAACCTTAAACATTTCTTGGCAATAATATGTTATATGTGACCTCACTAGTGTAAACATGACATTCTGATTAATATCACATTTGTGGAATAAGTTATGAAGCAAAATCCTGCCAATTTGATCCATCTCAGGGGGAAGCCATTTTGTCACTTGCTGTCGACTGAAGATGACATCAATGCTAACGGACAGTGGAATGAACCAATGAGCGAAGAGCGGACGTGACGTCAAAAAAGCAACTCGTTGGAAGTCTTTATTTATTTTTTGTTTTTTGCGGAGACGGAGTAAAAATCCAAAATGGCTACTAGCCAAAGAGAGACAGTAGTGAATGACTTATGTCATTGTTGCGGATTCACCAGTAAGCTCGCAGCTGTAGAAACGACGTCACACAAATAGACAAATTTGATTGGTCAGCCTGTTTTTGACCAGTGCCGAATTGCTGTCTATGGGCGCATGTCCAGACATGAAATGTGGCTTGCCAGGCTACCAAAATACCATGTTTAGACTAGTGGAGCTGCATAGAACATATTATTGTCAATAAAAATAAAATTCAAATTGGGGTTGACTTCCTCTTCAATGATTGGTACTAAATTAGCTTCCCAAAATGTAAACGTGTATGGTGACTGCACATACTGTATGTATGTCAGTGCTACATGTATCTAGCCTGGCAGGCCACACCCACTTTCTTGAAAATGAAAGTGGGTCTGGACAGGCGTCCATCGACAGCGATTCTGCACCGGCTGAAAACAGACCGGCCAATCACATTGGTCTATTTGCGTGACGTCGTCTTCGTGAGAATATCAAAGCAGTGACTCGTGACACCATGAATCTTCATGTTTTTCCCGCAACAACGACTTGAGTCATTCACTATCGTCTCTCTTCGGCTAGTAGCCATGTTGGATTTTTACTCTGTCTCCGCCCATTAAAAAAAAAAAAACTTCAACGAGTCACTTTTCTGACGTCACGTCCGCTCTTCGCTCATTGGTTCATTCCACTGTCTGTTAGCTCAGGTTTGCCCCGCCTCAGAAATGCGACTGATAGGGTGATTGACCAGACTCACTCTCCGGACGTGACTCGTCAGATACACAGAGAACGGAGCCGGTGGGCAGAACTCCGTGGGATAAATAAATAATAGATATAGTTGAAAATGGATTACGCGACACAAACACACTGGAACAATTTAGAAGCACTTTATGCTATTTTCACACCAAAATAGGGGGAGGCCAAAAGTATTTACCCACGTACAAAAATTGCATCCCCTGCCATAAAATATTATAACTTTTACCACAGAAAAGTAGAGATTCTTCAAAAAAGTTCCTTGTAAACAGATATTTAAACGTCTAACATCTGGAACAAAACAGAAAAACGGTAACATTCAGTCGTCTGAGCTTTTTCTATGTATATCTGAGATTTCCTACTGTGTGTGTGGTCATTGAATGCAGCGCGAGTGTTTGCTTTTCTTTTGCTTCCCCGAGATGAATACTTTTTTCTTGTTTCAAAACAAAGCCCACGTGTGTGTTTTCACGTGTGGATTCGTCATAGGATATGACTGCTGAAAATAAAATATGAAGTCAGCAAATCAGTTCTATTATAAACATTGATTATCACCAACTTTCTGATTTCCGCTTGTCGACCACTTTGCTGAATCTGTCTCTTTCCTTTCCTTCTTTGTGTTTCAGATGTCATTTCTCCCACTTTCTTCAACCCTTACTTCCGACGGCTAATGTTTGATGTGTCCTCCATGGAGAAGAACGCCTCCAACCTGGTGAAAGCTGAGCTGAGAATCTTTCGCCTTCAAAATCCTACTGCAAGAGTATCTGAGCAACGCATTGAGCTATACCAGGTAATACAGCTACAAGGACCGTCTCGAACATTATTTTGCTGAGATTGCTGATGGAGTTTAAATGAAGAAAATGGCCTGACCTGGTTTATAAATTTAAAATTCCCTTTATCTAGCCTCATTTTCACCAGTTCAATTCATTTTTCCCCCACAGTGCTTAACTCATTCACTGCCATTGACGGTTATAGACTTTTGACATGACATTTGTGAACTCATGATTATTCATACATATTTTATCTGTTCTAAATGTACAATACAAAAAATTCTAGGTTTTCATACTCTTGTTAACAAAAGTGCAAAAAAAATGTAAACTAATAGAAATAGTTCAAATGAATTTTTGACGTCAATAGCCGTCAATGGCAGTGAATGAGTTAATTGTAATTAATCGCATGACTTCAATAGTTAACTCACGATTAATCGCAAATTTTATATCTGTTCTAAATGTACAATAAAAAAAAAAATTTTTTTAGGTTTTCATACTATTGTTAACAAAAGTGGAAAAAATGTTCAATAGAAAATAGAAATAGTTCAAATGAATTTTTGACGTCTATAGCCGTCAATGGCAGCGAATGAGTTAAGGGGGACACTACTTGATTAAAGAATTGTTTCCAACACAGTAGAGAATTTAGATGAGTGATTTGGTTCTGCAGCCACCCGGAGCTGGCTGTCGGTCAGCCAGTGTGCAGCAGCCGGTTTCCATGCTATGTTTACATCCAGACAAGGGGATGACAGCTGGGCTAAACACAGCTCCAAACAGGGAGACTCTCACGCCTGTAAATGTGTGAGGGAGGAAGGGACAGGCCGGTACGACGAGGGAGACTTGATAACATCCACCTTACACACATATATATCTTGTACATACACATACACACTTACTCTTGTCTGTATACATAACTAAACACAACATGTAATCGAGACGTGTTTGAAAATATACGAGCTCCTGAATTGCTTTTAAATATTTTGCCGTAATAAATACAATATGTCGAGGTTGTTTCTAAGATCGATAGATCGATATTAAAATGCTGGAATTTGCCAACTACTATTTAGTTTGTATTTGAGATTATATTTGACTTACTGGCTTGTTCAGCCTGTTTGGAATCTATCCATGTTGGGTAGACCAAGGGTGTTTTTTTTCTTTACATGCCCCCGGCGCACTTTGGCTGCTGAAAGTAGTCTAAACTTTACATCTGCTGAAACCAGGTCTAAATAGTGGCGCAGATAGTGTAATGTGATTTTAGTGATTTGATCAAGGTGCAGGCAGACAGGTTCGAGGCTAATATATTGATACATTGTGTGTGTGTGGTGGATGTCGTCGTATTGTCACATGAATGCAATTTGTTGTTTTATAAGTCTCCATTTAAAGTAATGTTAATCATGAGGGGTGTCAGGCGATTAAAATTTTACATTGTAATTAACCGCATGACTCCGATAGTTAACTCACAATTAATCGCAAATTTTATATCTGTTCTAAATGTACAATAAAATATACTTTTGTTAACATAATAATGGAAACAAATCTTTAGTAAAAATATTGCTGCATCTTTTAGTCATACAGTAATTTCATAATAACTCATAGAATTGAGTTACAACTAAAAATATGTACTGTACAGTAAAAAACAAGTGAGATATTGATTCGTGTTGAGGCCATTTTTCTGCCACTAGATGGCATAATTGCATTTGTAAGACGCTGACGACAAGCATTTTTCTTTTCACATTATCAAATCAAACTTTATTTATATAGCACCTTTCATACATTAAAAATAGATACCTAATCTTCAACATGAAGTAACTTTTTCTGCACATTTTTAAAATTGTCTCCACAAATATATGCACTATTATTAAATGTATTACTGCTAAATTTTGACGAGGATGTGTCTGCTGCATTGCGACTGGACTTCCCCTCAGTACAGGCTTTCCAAGTAAGGGGCGGTCATTAATTGCGCGTAAAAAAAATGTAGTGCCGTTTAAGGAACTTTGAATTAACTCAGAATTAACGCACTAATTTTGACACCCCTATTAATCATACAAACCAGGGGGGAATCATTGAGTTAAAAAAAAAAAACTTCAATAAAAATGTATAACTACTAACATAGCAGTCCCATCTAAAAAAATAAATAAGAAAAAAAAAAGAAAAAGAAAAAAGAAATCTGAGTTGAAGCTACAGGAGTTGTGTTTTACACATTCATTTTGAGAGGAGTCAAAATAAACATACGGTTCTGAAGGAGAGGACAGCTGAGTAATAATAGAGGCCTGTCTGCCATCTGGTTTTGGGTTCGCTCTTGCTCCTCGACAATCAATCAAAGAGAGAGGAGGCTAGGCAGAGCTCAATTCAAGCTTTGGCTTCTTATTTCTTATCAATTAAGATATTGCATTTTTAGAAGCAAAATGTATTTCTTCCACTTTCGACTGTCTTTCAAGGTCTAATATGCTTTAAAATTTGTCATGTTATTACCATAGGCAATTACTCTTGAATGTGGGGCAGGGGTGGATCTACTTAAGTAGGTTGCAGGGTCGTAGGCCACCCCAAAATCATGAAAATTCCCAAACTGTTTGCCTTATGATCTTTAACAGGTGTTTAAAACTAACTAAAAGAACAACAACAAAGTCATTGCTAAAATAATGAATACATAACTGCTTGATTGCTTGGTTTAAGTGTGTTTAATAAAATCGGACAATATCAAAGTGGCCCTTGCATCATTCGATTTTTCTGTATGCGAAAAAAGTTTGGACACCCCTGCCTTAGAAGATGAGTTAAAATCAACTCCTAAAAAATTAACCCTGAAATTTTAACGCTGTGTATCATTAAGACAATTAGACAAATATACAATTTTCCAATGATTTCGTATCCTCTGCCTTGGATTGAATGTCTCCTACTGTGGTCAGATTTTAGCACACAAAGACCTGACATCTCCAACCCAACGCTACATCGACAGCCGAGTGGTACGAACGCAAACGGAGGGCGAGTGGCTGACCTTTGATGTGACGGAGGCAGTGAGTGAATGGATGAACCACAGAGGTGAGTGCAGTCCAACACCCATTTTTTATTACTGGATATTATTTAAGCACTTGATGTAACATTTGTCTCTTTTCAGATAGAAACAGTGGATTCAAGCTCAGCCTACATTGTCCTTGCTGTACTTTTGTTCCGTCAAATAACTACATTATTCCCAACAAGAGTGAGGAGCTGGAGGCACGGTTTGCAGGTTATTTGATCTGAAAGCTTCATAAACAACGTTAGGTTACGATTGAATCTCATTGGCGGGTAAAGTTACATTCTAATCTGTTGCGTCCCTCTGAGATCAATTGCTTCTGCGTTTGTGCTCTAGGTATCGACGACAGCTTCATCAGCGGCGGTGATCTAAAAGTATTTAGGAGGCTGCGCCACAATACTCGAGCGCCACACCTTCTAATCATGCTGCTGCCCTCGTACCGATTGGAGTCGCCGTTTCACCACAAAGCACATCGGACAAAGAGAGCCCTGGATGCAGCTTATTGCTCCAGGTACTCCGATACACTCGATCATATGCATGAACTTGCTGTTTTGATAAAAGTTGACTTTCGAATTGTTTGTATTGTATCGGTGATGGGTTGGATATTATTGTTTGTAGATGTGTCTGCTGCATGTGCAGATCACCACACTAATTCTATAAATCACTGGCTTGGGAATGAAGTGCTGCATCCACAAGTGAAAACAATAATGATGTTTTTGCTGTCATTGTGGGGACTCACCTCTGACGGCGTATTAGGGCCACGTATAAATATAATTTTTTAGAGGGTGGGGGCAATATTCCAAGAAAAAACGTGCAAATTTTTGACTTTATAAAGTGGCAGATATGCGGGAAAAAAACTCAGGAACCTATGAGAAATACACGTAGCGTATTACTCGGATGTTTGTGCCAATACTTTTCGGCCGGGTTTCCAAATAAGGAGATTAGTAATGGCTTCAACCATATCATGTTAAGCTCTTTGAACCCTTGGGTACGGTCAGCGACAAAGACGCCTCGCTTTGCGAAGGTCCACACCTTGAGGATCAAGCATTTAAGTTAATTTGTTAAAATAAATATTTACTTGTACATTTATGTTTCCAGAATTATTATTTACACATTCATACATTTTGGTAATTTTTTTTGTACAAGTATCTAAGTTGATGTATCGAATCTGCTGCTCTCCGTCATTCACTTGCATTTACCTAAAGTATGCTAGCTTCTGATTGGTTAGTGTTTAGTCAGCTGATCAAGAAGTGTTGTCGCTCTAGCTGCTGTGTATGTCGAGTAAAGCTTAAATTAAGAATGAATCGTCCCCATCCTGCCTTTTAATTTTATAAACAGTGACCCAATAACCACCAACGAATCCTCTACATTAGACTATAGTTAAATCTGCCACATTATAAATTTGCAGATATCCCACTTTATAAAGTGGCAAATTTGTGAGTTTTTTTCCTCTGAATATTGCCTCCGCCCACAAAAAAAAAAAACCATATATCCATATATATATATATATATATATATATTTATACGTGGCCCTAATACGCCGTCGTACTCACCTGTACCTTGGAATTGATATACTATACTTGTTTTGGCTCAGGACTCAGCAGGAACAGCAATGAATCAACACAGAGGGGAGACGAGAGACTATATACACACACACTGATGACATAACGAGAGACACCTGAGACTCAATTGGCTGAGGGCACTGATTGGTAGACACACGAGGAGGGGCAGACAAACACAAGTGGGCAGGACAATGCTTGACGAGACACACTTGGAAAAAAGAACATAACGCAGATCATGACTCACTCACTTAAAGAAACATGAGGACAAAATCAAACAAAATCCAAACTAAACCTGACCATGACAAAAGTAAAAATTAAAAAAAACAAAAACAAAACACAAATCAAACCATGACAAATATGTTCTATAGAGCACCAATAATCTAAACTAAGCATTCTGACTAATATTGGGTTTGTGGAATATAATCAACACGCTTTTATCCTTCTCGGGGCGGCCATTTTGCCACTTGCTGTCATTGCTTAGGGCTCAAGTAATGACCAATCACGGCTCACCTGTTTTCTGAAGCTGAGCAGTGATTGGTCGTTACCTGAGCCCTGAGCAACTCTGTTGTCATTTTCTGTCGACAGTAAGTGGCAAAATGGCCAATGGATGAAAATGGGTGGATTTTGCTGCTTTATTCTCATAACACAAACGCAATGTAATGTAATGGTGGCGCATGCAACATATTGTACAGCTTTTTACGCCTTGGTACAGTAAATGTGTGTGATAGAAAAAGGCCTTCAATATCACATATGAGCAAAACTGTCAAAATGACACCCTTTCTGAATTGTAGAAATGTTCAAGACAACTGCTGCTTAAGGACCCTCTACATCGACTTCAGGAAGGACCTCGGCTGGAGATGGATTCATGAGCCGAAGGGCTATGAGGCCAACTTTTGTGCTGGAGCCTGTCCTTATCTATGGAGTGCTGACACACAGCATGCCAAGGTACAAAAAAAAAAACAACAACAATCAACTGTGAATGAGGAATTGTTCACAATAAAGTCACCGGTTTGATTATGTTTGCAGGTGTTAGGCCTATACAACACCATTAACCCCGATGCGTCAGCGTCACCCTGCTGCGTGTCCCAGGACCTGGAACCCCTCACCATCCTCTACTATATCGGCAAGACGCCGAAAATAGAACAGCTCTCCAATATGAAGGTCAAGTCTTGCAAGTGCAGCTAGAAACGAAAGCCAGCACAGGCCACACCCACCTTCCTTCGCACAATAACGCGCGCACACGCCAATCGCAACCATGCTATCTCTTCTATTTTCACTCACACGGGCCAGTGTCATGTGTTCAAGATTAGAGGTACTGAACAAATAAACCTCATTCCAAAATGGCACTGCAACACTCTTACAACTACACGACGCAGACCGTGATTCCGTGAAGACTTTGACGCCACGTGCCTCGTTTTTTTTTTTTTTCCCCATGCTGTTTAGCAGACAGCAAATCTGGCTGGTGGGTAAATATTTTGATGATGAACATTAGTTCTAGTAGAAGTGCGCCTCCAGTTTGCGGTGCCCCGCTCGCCTTGCCAAGCATCGGCCCCATGTCGGCTATCAGATGTCAAGATTCAAGCTGCCATTTCCAATCGAGCCTCTTTCTCCTGGAAGGGTAACAGGGCAGTTATTTTTGGTGCTGACAGAGATAGGCCGAGGTATTGTTCCCATGCAGCGAAACGAAAGGCTAGAAGAAAATCAAATCCGTAGTATTTTTTTTAATTTTTTATTTTTTTGGGGGGATGACATTGACAACCGTGAAATGACTGACATATTTATAAGACAAAGGCAATGTGTGGTACAGCGGCATATTAGGGCCACGTATAAATATTTTTTATTAGAGGGTGTGGAATATTCCGAGATAAAAACTCACACATTTTCGAGACAAAAAAAAAAAACACAACCAGAGCTATATATATATGAATATTCATTGGTTGTTAATAGAACACTCTTTCTAAAATGAAAAGGTAGGATGGAGGCGGATTTCTTCTTAAACTTTACACGTCACACATGGCAGCTACAGCGACAACACTTCGTGACCCCCTATCAGCTGACACACTAGGGCCATTTCTTCCATACCGTACAGAAGCCTGATTGCCCCGCCTCCCCTGTCCCCCTTCGGTCTGCACTCACATTACTCTAACCGAACCGTGCCCCGGGCCCAGTTGCCTCCAAAATATACGTCATCACGTTGATTCACGCTAGAAGAAGATGTCATCTTAGGGGGATAAACTGGGGATCCGAACCGTACTCGGGCGCGGATCGAATGCGCTCAAACTACCAGACGTGCTTGGACACGGTACAATGGCCCTAGTGTGAGTGCGCCCTAACACTGACCAATCAGAAGCTAGCAGACTTTAGGTAAATGCAAGTGAATGACTGAGAACAGCAGATGCAACATATCATTAGTCAGGTTTCCATCCAATTGTTTGGATTTTTTTTAAAGCAAATTTACTGAAAATGCTCAAAACTTTTACCCGTTTCCATCTGTTCTTCTTTCGCGAATTTTGAGTGGTACCTAAATATACCTGTAGGTGGCGGTATACACCATAGAGCATAGAGATGTGATCCACCAATAATTTAAAAGAGAAAGAAGAACTTTGGTGTGCGATATTCGCTTCTTTAATTAATTCCAAAAAAGATTTCTGTTTCGTCCCCCCCCCCCCCCCAAACATACTTTATTGTCCGCCATTGCTTTGTGACTACAAACGTACGCGTGACGTAATATCCGGTCAAAACGTGACACGTGTATCCAGCCTTGTCAGCGTTTATTCGCATAGCCAAAATTAGCATTTTCCTTTTTCGATATGTTTCAAAATCCACCCCCTCCAAGCGTAAAAACTTTTTTGCAAATTTTATGCCCTTTTTTTTTCTTTTTCTAGCGTTTCCATTCAGTATTATTTTCGCATTTCTTGAAAATTTGAATAAAAATGGGTGGATGGAAACCCCACTAATTTAGCGACTTGTACCCAACACTTCAAAGTATGAATGCTTTATATGATACGGTTAATCTCTGCTAAAGCAATTACTATCTCCTTATTTGATAACTCGACTGAAAAGTATTAGCACAAACATCCGAGTATGTAATTCTCACAAGTTTTTTTTTCTTGCAAACCTGCGGGCTTATTTGTTGTGAATTTGTGAGTTTTTTTTTCTTGCAAATTTGCCACTTCATAATGTCACAAATTTGCGAGTTTATTTCTCGTAAATTCGTGAGATTTTTTTTTTGTAAATTTGCCACTTTGTCACAAAGCTGCAAGTTTTTTCTCGAAAATTTGCCACTCTGTACTGTCACAAATATGAGTTATTTCTCGTAAATTTGCGAGTTTTTTTCTCAGAATATTACTCCCCTTTAAAGAAATATATATATATATGTATATATACATATATATATATATATACGCATTCGTCGTAATGTGCGGTATGTTTGCCATACAATTATGATTAATTACCGCTGTATTTTAGAAAACACCATAACATTAATGGCGATCCAGTTTTAGTGAGATCCAGTTTTAGTGAGATCCAGTTTTGACTCGCCTCACTTTACCTAAAAAAAAAAGTACCCCTCACCACAATTGCTGTATTATACAGTTGTGTTCGTAAGTTTAGTTTTGCCTGATTGACAAAACAGAGCAGTTAGAAAAGACTGCTGACATGTCGCTACATGAGCCATCATGTATCTTTAGATGACACCCGACCTTCAATGGGTCAAAGCACAAGTTTTACATTGGAAAAATCTCACGAAACACAATTTCGCAACAAGTATGAAGACTGAAATGATCATTTAAGGCCCTATTTACTGAGAGATCAAAAACAGCTGCATCTTTATTTTCGTGCCTCCAAGTACCCGGGGGAGCCGCTTCGATTTGCCGGAAGTCGGCTGCATTCCCTCCCACAACGGCACAAACGCCCATTTCTACCTACACTTCTCTAGGAAAATACCAAACGAAAAAAAAGCTTCAAACATTTTGCCCGACACAAAAATAGGACCCATGGTCTGAATTTACTCCGAATCACAAAGCTGATATACTCATTATTCTGTATATGAATAGCAACAGGTGGAAATTTTTATCGTACCTTCTGCCGTCTAATGGAAGAGCATTTCATTATTTTCCCTGCCACTATACGTCACTGGCATAGATAGATGAACAAAGATACGTTCATAATTAATAAATCATATTTTTTGGGACAAAATAAGCGTAATTGTTACATTTTGTGTGCCACAGCCCCCCCCAAGACCCCCCTTTTTGGGAATCATTGCCCTCGATCACCTTGTCACGTCAGTGATACTGCCATGAGCACACATCCTTTTTTCTTTTTTCTTTTTTCTTTTCCCCCCATTCGCCTTCTAAAGAAGGCCCAGTCAACATGAATCACCTCACGCACTTGTCACATGAGACAGAATAAGGCAAACACTGGAAGTTTATGTGATACGTGTCTATATGTGAAATGCGTTCTGAAAATGACACCGATCCACCCTCAATCCATCTTTTGCGCTCTCCTTTATTCATTCACATGGCATCCTCATTTGCATTTGTCTTTGTTTTGTGTCCTTTGTATTTCTAATGTATTCATTGTTTTGCTATTTAAGATGTTCGTTGCTTCAACAAACTTTGATTATATTTGAGAAGTGGACAGTTAATTTAACCTCTTCAAACTTTTGTATCTTTCAGGTGCTCTATTAAAGATTATTTTTGTTGTCAAATGTTGTTTTGGAAATAACTGCTGTCGGCTTATCCGGTGAAAGCGCAAGCAGCTTCTACTTGTGTTCCCGAAGTACAGCTGGATTTCCAAACCCTGTTTTGTTTTTTGCCAAACAGCTGACTCTATAAGATAAATATTTCTGTCGTAACAACGCTGCGATATGATTTTTCATTGTTTTGTATTACAAAACAAATAGCAGCTTTGAGATTTGAGGTTTTTTTTCTGACAGGCCCAAGACCTTTGCAGGTCGAGTGCATCTTACGAAAAGGCTAATGACATCGAGTTGCTGTAGCTTCCTCATGACGGAGGAAGAGACTCTTTTTTTTTTTTTTTTACAGCAAATATTTCAGACCACTTACTGTAGTGAGCATGTTGATAACATGGGCATTAAAGCAGTTATTATGATGCATGTCAACATTTGACATGAGCAATGCTGCAGCATTTGTTAAATGCGAAAAATGGAAGAAGCTACTGAAATTCTTAACATTCACAATTTCACATAATGTAACATCCAGGTCTTTTCCAAGAAATGTAAGTTTTTTTGTTTTTTTTGTTTTTGCTGAACTCATATTTTCTGTAAAAAAAACAACATTGCTTACTCATGTCCACTTGTACGTCAATTTGACTTGGAGGAAATACAGTTGCAAATTCCAGGATTAAATATAAAAACTTTCCTTGGGAATACGTGAACATTTACAGAAATCAAACAGAAGGAATAAATCGTATATTTGCATATTAGATATTAATCATACAATTGTAGGGGAACAATGTCTTGTGGCAGAATATTTCTTCACAACTGAATTTGCATTTTCATACTTTGAATCTAGTCATCATTGAGGAAATTTTCATGCTAGTGTTTTTTTTTTTCAATGAAGTACTTCTTTAACAATATCTAATCTGGATAAGAGAAAATGTCCATTTCATTTGCATCGATTATCCTTTAATTTCAAGGAAAGATAACAATTCTATTTCCAAGTTCCTCCCTAACAAAACATGGACACTTTAACACAATTTAGCCAAGGTTGTCCAGCCCTTTGCAACCTAAATGTCTGTGACTGCCACATAACATATTATTTTTCAACCAGCAACTGAAAAGGGACACTATTGATGAGTATTTCCTCCCCTCCCTTATAATAAATAAATAATAATGATAAAACTCAAAAGTTCCTGGGATTACGTTTTTAAGGAACTCTGTTAAGGAAGCATTTTGAATATATTGTGGGTAAATATTTTTGATTTTTTTAAAAAAAAAATTTGGTGTGTGTGTAATTTTGATTGTTTTGCTTTTGGGCCCGATCACAAAGAGTCGAACCGTCAGCCGTCATTTGCGGAACAAATGTACATAAGTGATGACATTTTCTACACATTGGGGTGAATACTGATGTCACGTTTCGTCCACAGTGGTTAGGATTTTTTTTTTTGGTGTTGTCTTTTGGCAGGTGATGACAGTGCACAACGCTCAGTACAATTATTGTGATTTGATCAATTGTTAAATGTTATTTACTAGAAGTTGAGGCCACTTTGATTGAGCTTACAGTAATGTTATCACTGACGCTTACTGTCCACAATTTCTGTTGGTCATTAACTTTTAAAACAAATTGCACTGATGCCATTTTATTTTTATTCTTAGTATCTTGGGGGGGGGGGGGAGTTCTTCCTTTTATACTTTTTAATTAGTTAAACGCTCTCCACTCTTCATCAAACGAGGAGTGTCGATGACCAGCCCAATTGGGCAATTTGTGCCAGTGGACATCCTGACTAGCAGGAAAAAAAGATTTCTACACACCTTTTTTTTTGTCATGGCGGAGCTGTTGTTGTTGTTGTTGTTGTTTTTATGTGTATTTGTTGTTTTTAATGATGTGATTGTGACCCGCTATATTGTACAGCAGGTATACTGCGGCACTCTAGTGGTAAATAAATTATTTATGTTTCAACGAATTCTCTATTGTGTCATTATTACAATGCGTTGTGTCTCCCGTTAAAATCATTCCAGCTCATACAGCACTACTGTATTAACACTGCAGCTATATTTTTCCTCTCTTCACATTTTGCACACAGATAAGCAGAAAATGTGAAGACAAAGTTCACTTAATCCTTTCGGTTGGCCTCCGCCATTCCAACCTCAGTCTGAACAGTCATGTATTTTCTTCCTGCCAATGCCTGATTAAAACTGCAGTTAAGTTCAGACCAACTTAGTGGGCTCTATACCTCACAAATCAAAGTTAAATGCCAGTGCTGGAAGTTGCAATCAGTTGCTTAACCATACAAGTATGACTAATACAGTGGCAGGGTTTACTCAAGAGTAAATGATAGTACATAAATCTGCAGCGAAACGTTCAGACAATTTATGTCACATTCAGAGTTTCCATCTTTATCTTCTGAAGGGAATACGTCTTCTGTGCTGACCTTATAATCATCTTTTATTTGAGGACGTCAGAAATGAGGGGGGAAGTGCCAAATGGGAATTTATTTTTAAAGCAACATGGTGAGAAATCTCATTTTAGTCAATTGTCACCACATGGAATTTATTTTAGTCCACTCGTGTCTAAAAGTGGTTAATTTGAGTGATATACATGAATACCAACCAGTGGTGTCTGGTAAACCACGCCGCCCTACTGCTCAGTTGAGTAACCCACTGAAATGGTGAGAGAAAGAAGCTCGTACCCTCATCTTTCCAAGTTAGCACAGTGTTACTTGGCTGTACCTGGAACCTCTGTCTCCAATGAGAGGGTGTCTAGTGTCACTAGAAAACAACAAAACCTTCATTTTTCTAGGGTAAAACATTGAAATTGAGTGAAACAGGTTTTTACGTTTTTTTTAATTATTATTATTTTTACTAGGGGTGTTCGATACCACTTTTTTTAGACCGATATGATACTCAAATCTTCAGTAGTCACTAAGGGTGTTAGAAAAAATCTATTCGGCAATATATCGCGATATTACAGCGCGCAATTCTCGAATCGATTCGATATGCGTCCGAATCGATTTTTAAACATCAATTTTTAATGAAAATATTCAACAAAACGTCTTACTTAGGGTTAGGATTCACACATTAAGCATGGAAGAATGTTATATTAATGGAACATTAAGCCTTAATATTTTATTTCAGTGCTGTTCAGACATGAAACAGACTGCAACCTGTTTGTTAAATGCAGTGGCTCATTTATGAGCCTGCATTTTCAGATAAATAAATACATTTTCATACAGATCTTACAGTGTGCATGTATACGTTTACTGATTAGTATTTTCTAAATTTGAGTATTTTTTTTTAAAGATTTGAATCGGGATTAATCGGTATCGAATCGAATCGTGACCTATGAATCATGATACGAATCGAATCGCCAGGTACTAGGCAATTCACACCCCTAGTACCCACCAATATCGATACCAAGTGCCGATACCATTAGTACTTCTGATACATAAAATTTCCCAAAAAACAATGACAGATATTAATTTTTTTAATGACACATATATCCCAACTACATCAAATTTTCTTAAAATGTAATGAAATTAATGGCAATTCATTTTTTCAATTTGCTCATAAAAGTCATTTTGCATAGAGCAATAAAATAAACAATAAAATATATATTTTTTTAAATCTATAAATAAGATGAAACAAATAATCCAGTGGCCAGGGGGAAAAAAAGTCCCAATCAAAATATGTGGTTGTACAACTTATTTTTAATGAATACAGCGAAGTGCAAAGAATTCAATTCAATACAATAGGGCTTCAAGTAATTTAGTACTATCTACCATGTTAAGAATTCCTCAAGCTGTTTAGTGTGTGACGTTTAATTAGATCTTGTTTTGAAATCCATGCTTTTAATTTGGAAGGCTGCTCTGTATTTTCGTTTCCTGTTTCGTCATTCATATCTTTTAGTATACATAAAACCCAAAGGGAAACAAAAAAGCCACATTACAAATATAATGTAGTATGTATAAGAGCTATAATTAGCGTCTGCGATGGCTGCAAACGACACCGTTCTACAGGCAATTAAATATAAACATTATATGACACACATTGAACCACAGATATAGGTGATATTACTCACAACAGGAGTACTTACTTATTCTCAGTAACGCACGCCGAAATGGCGCTGCCGGAAGTAATGAAATGAACAAGTCTTACCTCATAAGGAGACACACGGGAAACGAACGATTGGTCACGTTTCCCATAACAAGGTAGTGACGTGCATATTTTGTATCGTGACAAGAGCCAATTTAAGTACCGAGAATATTTAGACATCCATAATTATCTTTTTTTTCCTCAACGTCACATTTTGTCACTGCACCTACAAATACAAGTTAAAACACTACTATGCATAGCAAAAAAAACATATATCAACATATTTCAAATTGTTTTTATGGACACAAACACATATATCCACACACAAGTACACACACACCAATTTGAGGGGGAAAAATGTGCTTAGGAAAACAAAATTCCCGTTGTACTCTTCCAACTGGTTGTAAATGGTTGACTCATATTGGGTTCCAACGCATGGTTAAAAAAGTAGCATTACAAAGAAGTTCACTGGGTGATAATTATCAACAAAGCAGCGGTTGGTACGTTTTTCGGCCTGATAGGCTGAGGCTATTTTGCTTCGTTGTCAAACTAAACACTACGCAAACCAGACAAACAAGACAAAGATGGAAAGTATTTATCCCTTAAGTCCTTGTTCTACCGCAAATGAAATGCAAAGCAAATAATATAAATGTGTTTTGAGCATTCCAAAGGCTTGGCAGGCATTAACCCAAGTGAGAATTATATTCTTGACCATGTAATGATAAATGTAATGACATGCTGCCACAGACAATTGAGAAATAGAGAGAACAGAAAACCGCTCGAACTTTAGCTTATCATGGGCCCGTCAATTCACTGCCACTGCCTACCGTTTAAGGAAACTAACGATAATATTTAAGCGCACGGCCTCAAAATTCAAAATTATAAAACATAATTCTGAACAGAACTACTGTAGTTGCAAACGACCGGGCATGACTTAAAAACCTTAACAATATGCCTTTACTTGTTCTCTTCCCATCTTGTTAAATGTTAGCTCAGCTTCTATTAGCATGTTAGCATTCTAAATATCTCAGGATTTCCACTGAGGCTCCAGGAATGACACAATGAGTCTACGCCGGGTGTTAGAATTCTTGCTAAGGTTAAAATTGATCTTACCAGACCAACTCCAGATACATCTTTCACAAATGCAGGGTGATCATTTAAAATGTTCACAGGAATGTTTGTAGTTAGCTTACTGTGTTTACTTATTGTGTTATGCTTTACCACCATACATATAGAGTCAATGTTGTCCATTAGTTCACTATTGTTCTTTTTATCCAGTCCGTCTCTATCTCTCCTATACCCTGCTTTCCTCCAGCCCTTCCGTTCTTTCTTTATCCCGCTTTTGCTGATAAACAGGCAAAACAGCGGAAAGCTTACAGGTCAGGAAACCATTGTGGCTCAGCGAGGGGACCTTTTCCTACTTGAGGCAGGAAATTCTTGTTAATGTAAGTGTCTTTATGAGCATTTTAAGAGTAAGACAATAATATACATTGTTGTCTTGTTTTGACCCCTGGCAACTCTTAAAGGGGGACCTGAAAAAAAATGTTTTTAAGAGCATGCAACTCAAATTCCAGTTTAGAACGACCACCATAATCCATCCAGCTCTCAGGTCAGGTGTATCAGCTGAAGATGATTATTAGACACACAACGGGGGATTAACGTTACATGTTGGTCATATCCATGAATCCATTCATCATCAATAATATACATGCCCAATGCTTCTCTGTTGGAAAGCAGCGTGCAACCTAATGATTTGCTTAATGCAGCAGTGACCAATTAGTTGGGAATGTTCTTGATGGTTGCCTGCGAAGGGAACTCAAATCATTTGTACAAGGCTGGCCTGCTGCCAAAATACTAGGGAGCATTCAGGAGGAAGTCCATAAAGAAGCCACTGTTTGCTCGAGTTGATTGAGCTTTTCCTGCCGACAGCTCCTTCAGTTCACCCTTCAGGTGTTTGCATAGGATCATTTCAATTAATTTGGAATTTCTTGCTCTCAAGTGGGCAATGACAGAACATCGGGGCACGCAGCCTTTACATACGACAACCGTTTTTGCCATCTTCATTCTGTCAAACCTGGAGGTGGACTGCCTTTGACTTTCTCCTGAGGATAAATGTTGGACACATTTTGGGCGGGTTGGAAGTCTTTGAAATATGTTTTGGTCTGGAAGAGGCAGGACTACCTCGTAGAAATGAAAGGCTTTAAAGAGAGAGAGAGAGAGAGATTGAGTTGAACCTAGTGTTGTTATCTGAGACCAAGACTTGCCCAAGACCAGAACTCATCAAGACCAAGGCAAAACCAAGAATGCTGGGAGTCGAGACAGGGCCATGACCATAAAAAAAAGTTGGGCATTACGTCAGTACTGACGGACTGTCTGTCAGTCACCAGTGTCGGGAACGTTACTCTAAAAAAATATATATAGTTAGTTATAGTTACTCATTACTTACTTTTAAAAAGTAACTGAGTTCGTAATTGAATTACTTCATGATAAAAGTAACTCGTTACCAGGCAAAGTAACTATTTTCACTACTTAATTTTTTTTTTTATAGTAAAACACTTTTTTCATTATTATTATTATTATTATTATTATTATTATTATTATTATTATTATTATTATGTACAGAAACGTATTGCATTCACGTGAAAAAAAACCCTTGTTTTTCTGATCAATTTTTCGGGGGAGCTTTGGTTTTTTGAGGGGTGGGGGGGGGGTCTGAATATTGTTTTCTGTTTGACTGAATATTTTTTTTCTGTCAAAAAAATATTCCGAAAAACAGGCTGAAAAAAATTATTCAGAAAAACAGGGAAAAAATTATTCCATAAAACAGAAAAGAGATTGTTCCAAAAAACAGGAAAATAAAATTTCCCGAAAAACAGAGCTGGTGTTGTTTTTCAGAGTAATTTTTTTTTAACGTCTGAACTCCAAGTGACTTGTTGAAGGCTTGCTAATAGCGGAAGCAGACACTTTCTCGCATACCTCCATATGCAATGAGATGGTCATGTTTACTTACTGGCTCTCAATAAAGGAATGAATGTGTATACTGTATTGTGGTTTGTTCTCTGATATCTGAAGGGAAACCCCTTTGGAAAAAAAAATCAGAAAAACTGAAAAAGTATTATTCTATAAAACAGGGAAAAATGACTCCGAAAAACAGAAAAAAAAAATCTGGAAAACAGAGGAATATATATATATTTTTTTTAAACGGGGGAAAAAAACCCTCAAAAAAACAAAGCTCCCCCCCAAAATTAGTCAGAAAAACAGGACTTTTTTTTTTCAAGTGAATGCAATACGCTTCCGTAATTATGGATTTTTTTCCCCCAGCATCTTGATATGCCACACCTGTGAGGCAGATAGAGTATATTGGCTCATTAACACAGATACATACAGATTTGTGTACAATATTTGAGAGAAATGGGCCTTTTGGGCACACATAAAAAGTCCTAAATCTTTAGCTCATGAAAAATGGGAGCAAAGAGTAGTCTTAACTCTGTTTATATTGTCAGTAAATACCTTTAAGCTGCACCCCATCACACTAGCACTATATCAACTTTCTTGTAAATGTATATTCATGTGCCTTCCTCTGTCAGGTTGCAGCTCTCAGCTACAGCTAAGCTTGTCACACTGATGGACAAGGACAGTTGGGTTTCCTGGCAGCAAATCAAAGCCGTCTTGAGGGACAATGCTCCATTCAATAAGGGGGGGTTCAGCCTTCAGGTCACGTAGCCTTGCCCAAACAAACCACAATCGAATAGCAAGTCAACAAACATTTGGCAGCGCTACAAAGATAATTGGATCACAAATCATCTTGCTAAATTAGATGAGGATTCTTGAAGGAAACACAGTAAATATGCTGGGTTGAGATATTATGCCATGCATGTGCTCAATTCCGGGGGTTTATTTTGACAGCGCAATTGTCTGCTTTCATGCATGCGTAATTTCGGCGCTACTGTCATATAACACCAATATGACATCAAACTTTCAACTTCCAAAAACGTTTCACGCAGAGATTGTTGCATGGATTGAAATGAACAAAAATAGACAAAGGATTGTCGCAGCAGTTAAAAATAAAAAAAAAGGGGCAAAAAGCAGCACAGAAGGCTTTTACTAATGAGAAGGGTGTTTTAAATCGTACATGAGCCCCCCAAGCAAAAGACACTGGCAGCTTGTCTTGGCTGGCAGTACATAGTTGACTCTTTCTCCTTCTTTCAATAGACAGAACCTCGGGGTCATATCTAGAACATCCTTTAAATTGAGATCTGGGGGCATAAGTGTAGGGATTTTTTCTCTCTCACTCAGACATAGCCAAAATGTCGATATTCATGTGTAATGTACAAAAAAAAACACAGGTAGAGTATAGATATGTGATTATTAATTAAACGTTTGCCGCTGTGGTTAAACTCTATAGTGAAAATCAACTTTTTTTGTGCCATGCACCACATTCACATAAATACAATTTTTGACAAATCAACATACGAACAAATAATAACAAATACAACTTATTATGCTGAACGCTTTTGTAATTAATGCTGACCCTGCGCTTGTTTCTCTTCAATGGCCGTGTTATTATATCCATACTCAGTCTTGGCCTGGTAGCTGTCATTGCATAAAACTTTACTTTTCGCAATGATATGTTGGCAATAGAAACAAGTAATGAATTGTTTTTGGGCAATCACTGTGTAACTTGCCTTGAATCGAATCCAGAACACAACTCCATGCGCCAAAGCACTTTTGAAGGCTTCATTGCATCATTTGAGAGCCTGTTCCAAAATATGACACTGAGCAGGCTTGGTGCATGATAATCATAGAATACAGTAGAATAATGCCATTTATTGTCACTATACACACGTACAATGAGAATGAAGCAGCTTCTTGTGCAACTATGTATGAAAAATAAAACAAACAAACAAACAAAAACACATTTACAGCAGAAGATACATAATGTAAGAAGTACTACACATTTTAGTCCAAGATTCACTTTTGTTTAGAAAGAAACGGGGGAAAGATGAGGCTCTAAAATGATGATTTGGATAATGGCACAAACCACCAGTAATGAGACAGGACCCTTACATAGTCTTACATAGATGGCATCGTTCACAACTCTCTCAAACGAAGGCATCAAAGTTCACGAGGCGGAATTTGCATTTTACACCTCATCAAAACACAATGAATAGCAAAACTGAGAATCAACCAGCAAGAGGGTCCCAAAAAAGTTTGCTGGGCTCATGTCAACAACGAGAAGATACTCGGAGGTCGAGGGAAGTTCGGTGCTACTTACGCCGCAGCAGCTAGCTAGCAACGAGCTTCGGTTGCCTACTAGAGTGCGCCTAAGCAGGTTGCGGACTCACTCCGAAGTCAGGAATCATCGCCTCCATGGCGGGGAATAAATTTCATTCATAAATTTCATTCTCACAAAAAGATGATGAAAAAAAGTCATAGAAGCCATACTAATTGCTAAGCTAAACTAAGATTGACACGGCTAGTGCATTTAACACCGAAATGAAGTGCTTGGGTGATCGAGTTCGCTTGACTTTTCGCAGATGTCTGGCTGGAACAGTGTTGAAGGTAAATTAATAAAAAGTGTCTCGACTCTGGAGAGAAAATCATAAACTGAATCGGAAGCAGGAGTGAATTAACGTCCATAACAATATACGTCAGCCAGGAGTGACCTATAAGGTTAAAAGTGTAATATCGGTAATTTATAAGTTATTTGTTTACTTAAATTCAATCCTGAGTTTTTGACTTCTACGCAATAAATGTTTTCAAAATTATATTACCGTAGAATGTATCTTCTTTTTTCTTTTTTTTATCAAATACATTTATCTTTGCTTCTAGACAAGAAAATCCAATTTGCTGCTATACACAATGTCAAGGTTAAACGTCGATTTAAAAGCCTTTAAAAATTATTTCATTCATGTTACATTCCATTTCCCATTGAAAAATATCTGCCCTGTGACCTGAATAAAACGAAGACGGTTTCCTACCACAGAACGTCAATAAGGTACGACGAGAGGAGTTAGTTGTGCGTGTGTTCGAAACATTCTGGTGGAAAGTTGAAGGATTGTGGTCAGAGTGGTGGATAGATTTACTGCTAAATGTAGACGACCATCTACAATTCCAACTCAAATAAGATTTGACTTCACCTACATCAGCCAAACGGTCTTAAGTGTCGTCTGATACTGTCAGTTGCGACCAAAAGTGGCATACAAGTTACTGCCTGTGGGAAATGACAGTACTAACACACAAAACATTGATTAAAATCAAAAAGTCACACATTTGAGAAGAAGAAAAAAAAAGCGATAGAGTGCGAATTAAAACAGATGGGGAAAACATTCACAATGATAACGCAGGCTTGGGCAGTAAACCAACACAGAGGCACAAAAACAGAACAAATCTCACAAAGTACTATACGTTCTTTGGTATTGAGAAACAGCCAATGAGAGGAAAGGCAGGAACAGGACACATCACATGACACCATCGAGGGGTCTTGCACAGGCCATTCAAGCTAGCAGCACCGCTGGTTGTCCCTGATGTGTCTATTGATATTATTTTGTATTTTGTTCACGTAAGGTTGCCCCTATAAGTTGCCTTGTTGAGTTGAGAACATTGCATCACCTAGTAGTATACAAAAAACATGACGGATTGTCACCAAAATGTATTTGCATTATAAATATCTTAATCATAGTCTGAAAATATTACAACTCTACTCACAATATTTGGGATTATGTTAACATTGTAAGCGTCAATATGCATATGAATGTGGCAACGACAACCAAATTAAAGTTTGAGTAGCAGCATATTATTGTGCCATTTCGAGGTACTATTGTGAATGCAACACATAAATTCCACTCTCTGTCATTAGCCACGGTGGGATTTCTGTTCCTTCCAATTTTGCTCTTACTCCTCCACGTTGAGTCCTCTCAGTTGAGGTGGCTCGGGCATCTGGTTCGGATGCCTCCAGGACGCCTCCCTGGAGAGGTGTTCCGGGCATGTCTCACCAGCGGGAAACCCCGGGGACGACGCAGGACACACTGGAGAGACTATGTCTCTCGGCTGACCTGGGGATCCCGCTGGAGGAGCTGGTTGAAGTGACTGGGGAGAGGGAAGCCGGCGCTTCCCTGCTAAAGCTTGTGCCCCGACCCCGGATAAGCGGTAGATGATGGATGGATGGATGGATGTTTTTGTAATAAATCTCCTTTTGAGTCCTTGTTTTGTGTCTACGTTTTTTATAGGGTTGGGAATCTTTGAATGTCTCACGATTCGATCTGATTCCGATTTTTGGGCCTGTGATTCGATTCAGAATCGATTTTCGATTAGGGGCGATTTTTAATGAAAAATGATTCGATTGCCAATGATTTTTGCTTCAATCTATAGATGTGCAAGAAATTGTAATGATCTACTCCAGTCTGACTCGCTAATGCTAATTAGCGCGCTACTCACGGCACTTTTATCACGCAAAAGAACGGCTCCACGCTGCATAAAAACTACTTTTATTGGAATAACTTGATCGGGACTTTTTCCTTCTACTCTCTAATGTAGCTACAACTTAACAGTGTATTAGACCGCGTGGAAACACACTGCCCCTAAGTGGCCAAATCGGGTACAACATGAACAGCGCTCCAAATAAAGGCACACACAGACAAAGGCAAGACAGTATAAAATAATTTAAATAAAATCGATTTGGGGACATTTAAAATCGATTCTAAATCGTACTAAATGAGAATCGCGATTCTTATGAGCATCGATTTTTTGACACCCCCCTAGTTTTTTGTGACCCTCTTACTCCCAGTACACAACAAATATAGCAGCCAATTACTATTCACAAGTTGAACTCAATTCTACTTACTTGCTCAAAGTGCATTCAAATGATTACTTGTTCTTTCTAGAACTATAAATTGCTCTGCCTGCTCAGTTCAAAATCAGCTTTTTAGCAATAGATGTGTGGGCCAGCATACCATGATGTCAATACCAGATCTTTGTCAAATGTTATGAGCCCCCCATGCAGAGCATAATCCTCCTCAACATTATTCCAAGCTCTCCACACACCTCAGGGCACCAATGACGATCTCCAGCTCTGTTTTAGCCCAGATTTCCTCCTAATTACTGTCCGTTATTATCTTTAGTGAGATTTTAAACACACAGAGCTGAGGTTGCACAGGGTCAGCAACCCTACGTAGAATGGTGGTTACTTAATCTCCATGTTCTCATCCCTGAACTCTTGCACATGTAGTTTATAGTCGATTTAGCCTGCGGTTGAAGCACTGCCCCATGGCCCACCCACACCACTTCCACACGGTACTCCATGTTACACATTGGCTCGGTAGGAAAATAGAAATATAAACTGTAAAGCAGAATCTACTCTGCACTGTACTTCCCACGCTTCAAAAATAAAAGGCAGCTGTCGATACTCAAGGGTGTTTGACTTTCTTTCATTTCTAGGAATTTCTACAAATAGCCCCGTTGACTAATATTAAGCCTAATAATACGGTGTGCCGAATGGTCCAAAAAATATGGTGGTTTAAAAACACGTGATTGGTTTGGGCTGAGTACAGCCATGGACGGGCGGTACTGGATAGCCAAGCAGGGAGAAAAGAATCGGTTGAATGTCCACATTGCTTTTTTAAAAGACAACAACAACAACAACCGCGGTACACAACCACTCAGGTCCACGGCAAATTGGCACAACAAAACAAAGCGGCGCCACCATGTGGCGCGGTGCCATACTACGGATTGTTACAAGTTGTGGTGTATCGTGTCATGGTGGTAGTCACAAACGACATCCTGAAGCGCTAGTCGAATTGCAACACTAAAAGCAGCATTTTCCCATTTAATTATGAATTTACTTTTACAGAAACGAGAGCCAATGGTGTCCTTCACTCCCCAAAATCCTCCCAGATATTATTAAAGTCCCAGCTGTTTCACTCTAATCTTGTTTTACATTACAAGCCCCTAGTTCACTAAAGCTGAGGTCAATGTAATGAGAGAGTGGAAAAAGTGACTTGTATCTCTTTCCCTCATTCTTTCTCTCATTTTGACTGTGATGAACATAACATGTTGAAAACCATGAAATCCAACCGAACATGGAAAGCCTGCCCACAGCTCACCAGACTTTCCAGGTTTTTTAACTCACTTTAGTAATTTTCCCATAGTGTTTGATAGGCAACCATGGGTGATAAGTCCCGTTTCATTTGATTCTGCAACCCGATAACCGTGGCCACTCTACTATGCTTCTGAAATGTCCATTTCCTGTCAAAATCAGCCTCGTTTCCCACCAATAATGAAAGTATATTCCCCAATCTGGAGCTGTCAAGCACTTTCCCATATTGTGGTGATTATAAGCATCCATTTTCAGTCATAGTAAATCAAGACACCACAACACGTGAGCTTGTTGCTTATGTACGGTGTGATGGAAATTCGCTCGGTTTGTTGGCATTAATGCGATCCATTTCTGTTTCCAACTAAGGAAAAGTTGATGGTTGTTTGACAGCTAATGTTCTTAGTAATTACAGGTGCTCCCAGTCTAATACTGTAATATATTGTATGCTACTGTAAAAAACTCATAAAATAATCTGTTTATTAATTTGACAAATTGCTGCTCTTGCTCTTTGCTCTTTTTTAAAAACCGTTTGCAAAGAATACATTGCAAAAATACTGACATTCATCAAGAAATTGTAATATTTAAAATAAAATGATTAAATACAGAGGATAAAGGGTTGAGGTTAAAATACCTGTAGCGGCTTAAAGATTCACCCGCAGTAAAAACGTTTTGTTTTCATTTCATTATGATAGTAAGAGTACAGATACTTGAATATAATGTTAGTCAAATACAAGTAGCTGAGTACTGTCCACTTTTGGTTATAGGTTTAGGTCATCTTGTAAAACATTCAATAGGGTTCTGTAGCTCTATAGTAATTTTCACATCTAAGCACAAAGCAGCAGTTTATGAGTTTTTTATTTTATTAATTTTTTTACAGGTACAAGCTATTGATCGTATGTTTACACTGGTAGGCTTCAAATCTTGAAATAAAAATCGTGACTTCAATGTGTTCAGTTTTCGTGACAATTAACAACATGAGATGAGCTAGCTAGCACCGGATTACAAGCTATGATCGTACAATAAATCTTACCTTCATACTAAAACTTCTTTCTTTCTGCCCACTTTGAGTGCTCTGCACGTCAACCAACGTTTAAGCTGTTCCACACGGTGTTTGTATATTGAACCGCGTTGAAATTTTCCCGCCTGGGACGTCCTCTTCTTCCAAAATGACGCGTAAACTGGTGTGGCTACTCTGTTTGTATGGAATTTCGGATTTGTGCATATTAATGATAAAAACGTGGCGTCATTTGAGTTCAACTCAACCAATGAGGTTGAGTTTTAGCCCGCCCAAATCCTCCAGAGCCCGCCCTCTTCTTCTACGAGTACAAATCACGGTGCTCTACAAGTACGAATCAGTTTTGCACCATTTGTAGCGAGATATTTGGTGCAAAACTCACGTGACTGGACAGCAGCAGAAAAAACACTTGTGACTCCTAGTGGCGACTTCTTTGACTACAAGTTGTCATTTCTACAGGTAGCAATCACAACTTTTACAGATACAAATTTACACTTTTTTGTACAGGTACAAATTTGTTTTTACAGATACAATTTTTTTTTACACATACAAAAAAATAATTGACAGGTACACATTTTTTTTACAGGTACAAATCACGACTTTTACAGATACAAATCACGACTTTTTTCTAAAGGTACAATTTTTTTTTACAAGTTAATTTTGCACCATATTTACCTCCATAGACAAGGTATTTGTGTTGTTTTATTTCTTTTATTGTGATTTTTAATGGCGTGAATTACTTCACAATATAATCCGTGGTTGGAACCATAGCATTATAAATCCAAAATGTTTCTATAGTCAGGAACCCGGCTGCTGCCAGCGGGATCGAGCGGATTCGCCTCCGATGGGCACTAGGGGTTGATATTCGGATTCACGGCATGCCAGTGGGTTAATTCTGTGGGTGCTGTCCCCCCCTGGCTGGGCGTGGGCGGGTCTGCTCCTCTGTTGGCTGCTGGGCGGCCAAAAATATATATATATTTTTTTTTTTGTGTGTGTGGGTGAGTATGTGTATGTGCGTGCGTGCGTGCGTGCGTGCGTGCGTGCGTGCGTGTATTTGTTAGCTCACCAGAAAACCTATTAGAAAAAATCTCATACCGTTCACCTAAACCGAACACCAGGAGACCCGAGGGGACCGAAGAAAACCAAGGAAGGTGAAATCCAGCACCGATCAGACACCCCCCACCAGAACTCCTCCCCAGCCCAAGAAACATCCAGACCCCAACAAATCCAAAAAACATAAAATCAGGGAGGCCTCAAGAGACCAAAGGAGAGACCGAGAAAAGGAAGGAAGGACAGACGAAGCCACGTGAGATCCGCAGACACCAGCCTCCACCGATTCAATAACCTGAGGAGGAAACAGATTGTGTCTGAGTTTCGGTAGATGCTGGTGTGGTGGATCTGGCATGCATGAAAATCTCCACCAAAGAGGGGAGCCGTCGACCCCCGCCGGAACAGAGCAAGCGCAACACCTCAGGGCCCCCCAGGCCGCGGCAGCGCCAAAGGACGACCCCCGGGCCCCGCCAGGGCCACCGGCCGGAGAGCAAACCCAGGAGCAGGAGCGCCCCCCGCCCCAACACGGCCCGCGCCCCCGGCCCAACGCAGCAGGACGGGGCACTGCAGGCCCACCAGGCACCCCACCGGCCCCCAACCCCTGCCCCCCACCACCCCCCGCCCCCCATCCACCCCCGCCACCCACCCCAACCCAGCCCCAGCCGCCCCCAATCCCCCAGACACCCCCCACCCCCAGCACCCCCCCACCCCGCAACCCCCACCACCGCCCCCCCCCCAACAAAGCCGCCCCCCCCCCCCGACCCCACCCCGACCAACCGGCAGCCCCCCAACCCCCAGCCCCCGGGGACCACCCGCACCCAGGCACCGGCGCCGAAGAGGGGCCGGACAGCGGAGCGGAGAGGGCAGCCGCGCCCACCCCACCCCCCGCCGTGTGGAAGGACGGAACACCAGGGGCAGAAGGGGGAGATGGGGGCACCGGAGGGCGGCCGACACCCCCGAACCCCAGGCCCAGCGGGGGAAGGCCCCGGTCGTCACCCCAGCGTTCTTTGTGAAAATTAACCCCTCTTACTGAGTCCGCCAGCTCGCGGACTGGCGAACTCTACCCCTAAACCGTGAATGTGACCCCACCCAGTGTATATACAAGTGTGTGTGTGTGGTGCATTAAAATTAGGAGCAGGTGAACCGGAGCCGATGGAAATGATATTCCCACGCTCCGATCCACCCGCCACCCAAGCATGTTGCTGAGTGTATGTGGTGCATTAAAAAAAATAGATAGGGCGGGGGGGGGGGGGGGTGGCGACACGGACAGGGGACCGCAGCACTGCTCTATACTGCGGCCCCCAACCGATGGCACCCCCACAAGCCCCCCCCCCCCCACAAGTTGTGTGGTGTATTAAAATTGGAGGGGAGTTGTAGGGTGAAGACGGTGTTTCCACCCTACCCCACCCCCCAAAGTGTGTTATGTGCCCTATATGTCTATAAAAGTGTATTGTGCAAACCTAGTGTAGTGAGTTAAGAGGAGTGACCAGCGGGGCCCTCCCCAACCGGGCGGGGACAGGAGGCGCACCGGCCCACCAAGCCCCCACCCACCCCACCAGGACCCCGGCGGGCATATGGGACCCGTCCGGCGGGGCGATAGGGCTCGCCCCCCGGATACTGGGTCCCGCCCGAGGTGTCAGGACGCCCACCGGAGCGGGGCGGGCACGACACCAAACCCCAGCCACCCCCGCCGGCCCCCATAGCACCGAGACCCGGGCCATGGATGGAGCCCCCGGCCCAGGGGAGGGGAAGGAAGGCGTACCGGGGAAGGGGAAGGGAGGAGGGAAGGGGACGACAAGAAGGGCAGGGGGCAGCGGCAGGGACGCAAGGAGAGGGGGAGAGGAGGAGGAAGGGTGACGAGGGAGAGGGGACAGGGAGGCGGAGGACGGGCGGGGAGAGGCGAGGAGGGAGAGGCAGCAAGGGGGAGGAAGGGGGAGGGGAGAGGGAACCACCGGGCACCCCGGCGGCCCACAGGCCCCGAACCGCGTCGCCGGGCCCAGAGCGACGGACCGCGCCGGAACGGCGCCGCCCCCGACACCAGGGAAAGCCCCGCAACGCAGCACCCCCCAAGAGACCCAGGGAACGGCCAAGACGCAGCCGCCACCCAGCAGCCAACAGAGGGGCAGACCCGCCCACTCCCCGCCAGGGGGGGACAGCACCCACAGAATTAACCCACTGGCATGCTGTGAATCCGAATATCAACCCCTGGTGCCCATCGGAGGTGAATCCGCTCGATCCCGCTGGCAGCAGCCGGGTTCCTGACTATAAAAACACACAACCATTAGTTACAAATTGCCAAATACAGAAACATCAATGCAAGTTATAACGCTGCTGTGGCTCTCGCTAACAGGCAGAATTAAAATCCAAGTTTAGGTTAAAAAATTCTATATACGTAGACCATGTTTCTTTAAATTTTGACATTTGGTTTTTATTTGAGGCAGATATTTTTTCCATTAAAATATGATTTATGAGGAGGTTAGACCATTGGTCGATATTCAAAGTTTGTTTATTTTTCCAGTTAACAAGAATTTTTTTTTTTGCGATAGTAAGGGCTACAAGTATAGATTGAAATTGTTTATGTGGTAAGTCAATTGTTGTTAAGTCACCTAGCAAACACAAGTTTGGAGAGAACGGTATCCTACAGTCCAAGACAGCGGAAAGTTTTTCTAAGACTTTAGTTCAGAAACACATAACCGGAGTACATAACCATAAAGCATGAAAATAAGTGTCTGTAGTGTTTTGTAAACACTGGAGACAAATGTCGGAGTCTGAGAGTCCCATTTTCTTCATCATATATTGAGTAATGTATGTTCTGTGAATAATTTTATATTGGATAAGTTGTAAATTTGTGTGTTTTGTCATTTTAAAAACATTTTCACAAACTTGAATCCAAAAGACAGATTCCGGAGCTATAGACAAGTCTGTTTCCCATTTTGAGATGGGTAAAGACGTTTTATCAGTATATGAAAGTAACTTATATATTTTTGAGAGTTTTTTTGTTGTTGTCGGAGAAAGCTTGGTAATATCTTTAGCTAAAAAAAAAACAAAAAAAAAAAACATCCTGTATCTACGCAGACTCAAATTTTAATACTTTCATGTGGTGAAGACTTGAACTTAGTTAGTGGTCATAGTTGAAATGCCCTCCTTCCTGGTATTGACACTCCAAATTTGATGTTGGAAGACCAAAGCAATCGCATAAAGTGGAGGCTTGTTGATAAACAGAGAGAGGGCTGCTATGTTGGTCAGGTGCACACAAACATGCCAGTCAGCCACGAGAGTACCACCTATTTAATTACGCATTATACCGTCTGTTTAGGAATGTGTGGATGATGTCAATGAATAAATCAATTATATTAACTCTGAGAGTGGCTGGAAAAATAAACTCATCGCCAGCACTGTGTGTTGTTTCTGGATTTCTACTTGTGTCAATGAAAATAAAGAAGTTAAATGAATTGTGTTGAAACATTTTGAGAAGCTGCATAGTCTTGGCTATCACAAAAAAACAAACATGAAATCAATTGAATAACAATTAATTAGGATGATTGGAAAATAACACGTTTGTTATTGCTAAAGCATGCTTGTGGTCCAAGAACATTTGTGATTTAAGGATAAGATCTTTTTTAACAGACAAGGACATCATGACATCAGTGTTCCCGTTTGCACAGTTCAACCTATCTATCTATCTATCTATCTATCTATCTATCTATCTATCTATCTATCTATCTATCTATCTATCTATCTATCTATCTATCTATCTATCTATCTATCTATCTATCTATCTATCTATCTATCTATCTATCTATCTATCTATCTATCTATCTATCTATCTATCTATCTAAAAGAAAAGTACCGTAGGTGGTTTTCACATTTGTGACGAATATAAAGAACTCCTTGAACACTGATGCATTATTCCAATTTTGACACAGTTTTGTTTCGGTTTTTGTACTGCCAATTTACGTTGATAACCGTTAAAAACGGGTATTTTAGGTCACCATCTCTCATCACATTTGCAATTTTCCCTGATGTGTTATGCTCTCACTTATTTTCATTGATTGCTTGTTTTCTTTGTTATTATTTTTGTGCACTGTCCTTGAGTGTCATGAGCCATGTTTTCGTAAATTTTGTTTCATTTTTTGTCATGTCTTGTTTTCATGTGTCCCGATCATGTCTTTCTAATCCCCTTATATTGTTTTTATCCCCAGCTGTTGTGGTTCTCTTACTGAATATGTCCTTAAACTGACCCTACGGTGACAAAGTGAAGCAGCATTCTGCTTCGATGCTCCTCAAATGAGAGTAAATCTGACCTGAAAAAATTGTTGTTAGACAAACACAATATATCGCCCACAGACATCCTACGTGTCATGTTGGTACCATTTACCAATAGTAATATTCTGTAAAACCAAGGTTGGTGGTATGACACTAATTTCCACTTTTTCCAAGGATAAAGGAAGGTAACTATAACTATAACATATCTGGGTTACGTCATGCAATATAACAATATTTAGTTTTATTCTGGCCATTATGTTCTACATCCCTGGGCCAGTTCACATTTTATAGACTGAACGTTCTTCAGGAACAACATGTGGTAGGAAGTGATCTAATGGCTGAATGGCAGAAATGAGAGGACAACCAGTTATAGAGAGTTACATCACAATGCTATTCAAAAGATGTTTTTGTCAGTAAAAAAAAAAAAAAGATCATGTTTCTCAATACAAAAAAAAAAATCCTAAGAGTTTGACTACTGTATGTCATAACGCTCACAAATCTCTGTGCACAAAGCAAAACAAAATGTCTGATAACCTCCATAAATCCAGTATGTGGATACAGTTCAGCTTGACCTTCACAAATGCTGATAAAACCTACCGTGGATATAAATAGTCTACACGCCGCTGTTCAAATATTCTCGTTTGCGAACAACAATGAAAATGGCAGCATGTTCGATCACTGACTTGTTGAGGAAGGACAATAGCATGGCAGTACGTTGAGTAAAGCTGCTCCCCCTACTGACACTGGTTGCTGATTGGTCGTTGGCAAAGATTCACGAGGGAGTGACAGACTCTGAAAATCCATTTCTGCTTCCAGCCGACAATTGTAACCAGTGAATATTCTGCCAGGTGGTAGATGTACTCTTGTCCTAGAAGAGTGCCCATTCATACAGTTTTTACTCTCTCTTTTTTCCCATCGACATAAATAGGCTAAGACAGAGTCTTAGCACTAAAATTTACAACTGTATCAATCATTCTTACATCACTTTAGCCTTAAATCATGTTTTGGCAACATACTTTTGGTAATTGAGCCCTTTGGTCATGGTGCTTGTGTGAAAATGTTCGGACAGAGCAAACATCATTTTCTCCAACAGGTCTCAGGAAGTGCCATGCAAGTCATTTAAATTTATAGCACAATGGGCAGAAACCAGAGGCAATTACGCATTCACCAGCTGCCTCAAACCCGGAAAACTCGTCACGGTGCTCCTTGAAAATGTGATTTCACTTTTAACAGGTGCTGTCGGAGGGTGGAAAGAGTTGTAAATAGTTTGCCTCCTGACTCGAAGGCTTAATAGTTATTCTACTTTTCAAGTTGTAAGACATAGCAGTGGTCACTCTGTTGTAGCAATCTAGTATGAGAGGTTCATTTCTGACATCCGCACAAGATGATCAATCACCTCATTATGCCTTTTGCTGACACAATCAAGTATTGCTGAAATCGACCATCCTCTCAGAAACAGGACGGAAAAGGTGTCGTTACTTTTTGAGAATTTTTATAATACAGTATTATGTATAGCAAAAGAATTATAGAATGAATAAAGCAAAAGCAACAACACGCTGTCAAATGTAGGCTAACAACTGTACAATCAGTTCAAAAGAAAATCTTTTCTTACGTCAGGACAACATTCATGCTTCACCAGCCATAATTATCAAAAAGCAAAATAAGTAATTTTTTTAATATACATTAAAAAAAAAACATAAAATATTTATTCTTTATTATTATTTAGTATCGTCTATAATTTTACTATTACCTAGAATTTAGGACGTAACATTTATCATGGAAAGCTTTCTACAATGGTTGTATCATATATATATATATATATATATATATATATATATATATATATATATATATATATATATATATATATATATATATATATATATATATATTAGGGGTGTTAGAAAAAATCGATTCGGCACTATATTGCGATATTACAGCGCGCAATTCTCGAATCGATTCAATATGCGGCCAAATCGATTTTCAAACATCCATTTTTTATGGAAATATTCAACAAAACGTCTTACTTGGGGTTAGGATTCACACATTAAGCATGGAAAAATTTTCTATTAATGGAACATTGTGCCTTAATATTTTATTTCAGCGCTGTTCAAACATTAAACATACTGCAACCTGTTTGCTAAATGCAGTGGCTCATTTATGAGTCAGAATTTTCAGATAAATAAATAAATAAATGTTCATACAAATCTTACAGTGTACATGAACAAGTTTACTGATTAGTATTTTCTAAATTTGAGTTTAAAAAAAATAGCAATAATCAATTTATAGATTCGTATCGGGATTAATCGATTTATGAATCGTGATACGAATCGAATCTCCAGGTACTAGGCAATTCACACCCCTAATATATATATATATATATATATATAAAATCACTTGCTAAAATCTGCTAGCTGCTCCAAATGTGTTCTTGACGATGATACAAACTGTATTGTATTTCAAAATAAAAATTCCAAATATTTTTTTTTCTTTTTGGTCGCATAATAATTCATAAAAGGGCCATCATCGGACAAACTTATACCTCAAATGACCCATAGAATGTGGGTTATAGTCCGAATTGTTTGACCTCTGTATGATTCGAATTCAGTCACCCTGCATCACTCATGCTGTTATTGACTGCTTAATATGTGCCTTAAATGTCTGACCTATCGCACTGTTTATTGAGTGTACCAAAAAATGGAGTCTCCTCCGAAGCCGTCTAATAGGCATCGGGCCCACAGATCCCCCTCCCAAGCCCCTCCAAGGATCATGTTCAAGCTTATATGACTCTGGAATTGAACCAGTGTCTGTTTATTCACTTACCACACACATTTTCCACGGAGCTGGAATGTCTTCAAAACATTTTCAGATGGAAAATAGTAAAGGATTCATCGGACTGCCGTGTTCACACCAGATTATTCATGACCTTGTTTTTCTTTCTGTGCCAAATCTGATTCTCCCCTGGGAGTGTTATGAGAGTGGGATGCGTGACTGTCGGCCTTATGGTGTCCATTAATCAGCATGTCCACCTATGCCAATGCTATCTTTCCTCTGTCTTTTCCCTTGATAAAATGGTCAACTCCCACACATTCCCGACGGTTAGAACCTTCCCTCTGTGATTCTCACCTGGACATGGGACATTAACATAAGATGAATTTGTCTTGCAATGTAAACACACTACATCTAAACACCGCTTGCGTCCACACACTGGAGTCTCCTTTAAGGACAGCCTTTTTGCTCAGAACAATAGTCCTTGAAATCAGGGCAAGGGTCACAGATTGTTGAACAGTCTATTTGAATCATTGAAGCAGCCCCTGAATCATTCGTGCTGTGTTAACAGAAACAAAACACGAGACACTAATACTAATAATAAATCATAAAAACGGTCAATTCTATCCACATGCATCCTTATTTATTCTGCCTTTAGAAGCAAGAAAAAAATAATCTGGTCATTGCTGCGACTTTGGCAAAGAACTCATCATCTGTCATAAAGAGCACATATAATCGTATAAAATAAAACGTACAATCCTTCATCATGCCTCCCCTCAAATGTTTCTCAGTCTCATATTTCTCCATCACACAACCATTGGCTCTCTTTGAAATGTATCCCTTCCCTTGAAGATCTCAGTCCTAATCCAGTCCTATTGGAACCTGGCAAGGGGGACTTGTCTGCTTCCTTTAACGAGGTCCGCTGCTGCCCAGTGGTGAAAATGAGAAACAGTCTACCTCGGAAACAGTAGTAAACCCTATGCTCTACTCAACTCATCTTCATTTATACAGCACTTTGACAAAAACCACAACTGTGGGTACCCGGCGAATCTTCTCCGGTGGTTTGCCGTAACACAAGTTTGATGGATGTCTGTGCAGCTTTTTGTCCACAAAATGAAAGAGGAGGATATGTACAACATTTAGGTGGTCTTTTCAAATTAAGATTTTCAGACGAAAGTTTCTGTGTTCTTCACATTCTCACAACAACATTTTCAAAACGTTGCTCTTGGAGCCACAAACTCAACGGGAGCTTATGATCATTTACAGAAGGAAACAAAAGCTGTTGTAGCAAATGTCTCACTGCTACTTTGGTGTCTTCTTGTCAGAGTGATTTTTTTTTATTATTTTGTTTTACAATAATATGCTCTATGCAGCCCCACAAAGTCTGAATATGGCATTCTGGTTAATATTACGTTAGTGGAATATGAGTTAAGAAGCAAAATCCAGCCGTTTTTATCCATTTCAGGGGGCAGCCATTTTGCCACTTGCTGTCCACTGAAGATGACATCAATGTTGCTCAAGTCTCAGGTAACAACCAATCACAACGCAGCTTCAGAAACAGGTGAGCTGTGATTGGTCGTTGGCTGAGCCCTGAGCCAGATTGATGTCATCGTCAGTTGACAGCAAGTGGCAAAATGGCCGTCCCCAGTGATGGATACAAACAGCTGGATTTTGCTTCGTGACTCTTATTCCACAAATGCAATATTAATCAGAATGTCATGTTTAGACTACTGAGGTCACATATAACATATTATTGTCAAAAAAAATTAAGGTTGACTTCCACTTTAAAGTGAAAGTCAACCCATAATATTTTCTTTACAAAAACATGTTCTATGCAACCCCACTAATCAAAATACAGTAATATTGCACAAACGCAATATTAGAGTTAAGCAGCTTCAGAAAACAGGTGAGCCGTGATTGATCGTTACCTGATACTGAGCAACTGTAATGTCATTTTCAGTCAACAGCAACATGGCCACCCCCTGAGATGGATCAAAACGAGTGGATTTTGCTGCTTAACTCATATTACACAAATGTAATATTCATCCGAATGCGTGATTAGACTAATGGAGGCCCATACAACATATCATTGTAAATAACAACTTTGGGTTGACTTCTCTTCTAATTGAAATTTGCCACCACTTACTTTTTAGTTTGGAAAACAATGACCAAACCAGTGACTGAATCAGAAAGCACTGCTCTCAAGTTTAAAATCGCATCTGCCTGTGAATGCTCAGTTCAAACATCAGAGGAGCAGCAATGTACAGTATTGATGTTTTTACTGACACCCAGTGGTCTGAATTTCACCTCAGGGTGAAATTCAGACCACTGGGTGTCAGATTGTACCTTGGCATCACTCCTGTATGTCAATAAAAACTCAAAGTGAAAACTGTAGGGGGAAAAAAAGCTTTTTTGAAAGCAGATCAAGCATACGTCGTTATCAATTAGGCATTTGGGAGGGACTAAACAGTTTTGTGGGGCCAACCAAATTGTGTTGTATCATGTTGTTCCTGTTGACCTTTGTACTGACATGCACACTATGCTTTTCATTTTCCAGAAAGTATAAGTCCGTCCACATCAAAGTAAGGCCTGAGAATAAAAAGATACTGCTGGAAAATACTTTGGCCTCCAATAAGCATTCCTCTAAATCCAAAACTTCTGCTCCTGTCCTGGTGGTTTTAAAAAAAATAGCTGATTTCAAACAAAAAGAGAGAAGATGAAAGTAAAGCAACATAGAAAATCAAATCAAAACGCAATAAAAAGCCGACTTAAAGCTTACTGTGTCGATTCAAATTGACCTTGATAGAAGTGCCGGTACTGTCTCTGCAACACCCGCTGACCAACTACCAAGTTATCTACTACATTAAAGGTTCTGCATGTTTACTTTTTTCCTCTCCATAAAAAATTTACACTCAAGAGTACTTTCATGTTGGTTGAGTTATGTGGCGCTCTCTGGCAAGGCAGCAGGAGGGGGGCTTTCATGTGAAGCCATAAAGCTGGAAAAAGCTGCTAAGGCTGCGTACTTCATTTGGACTGAGGCAGGAGGTCAATAGTGCTTACATTAGGTAGGGAGGGGGGTTAGACAGGTAACCATGGCGCCAAATTGTACATTGTAGGGCAGCAGAGGAACACTGATTACCATTCAAAATAGACCAAGCCCTAAGTCCCAACCCAACAAGTATAGTATGACTCACTTGATCGGATTAACTGATGAGTCCTGTAGGTGGTGATGAAACACATTTCAGTGACAAAAAAAATTGACATATTTTTCCACATCTAGTGTATATGGCCCCAATGCAAGCAGACAGTAACAATGAAAAAAAGTCAGTTACCATTTAATATTTTGATCAAATAGGACTTTTCATTTGTTGGACTATGAAAAGTACAATAAATAACCGATTCAAGATGATTTGAGATTCGCTCATTAACTCATTCACTGCCATTGACGGCTATAGACGTCAAAAATTAATTTGAACTATTAGTTTCACATTTTTTTCCCACTTTTGTTAACAAGAGTATGAAAACCTAGAAAAAATGTATTGTACATTTAGAACAGACATAAAATGTGTGATTAATCTTGAGTTAGTAAAGTAATGTGATTGATTACAATTAAAAATGTTAATCGCCTAATGCCCCTAATTTAAAAAAAGGAAAGATTATAAAAAATGTGTTTTTTAATTGTAACTAATCGATTAATCACAAATTATATGTTATGAATGCACAATAAAAAAAAATCTAGGTTTTCATACTCTTGTTAACAAAAGTGGGGGGGGGGGGAATGTGAAACTAATATAGTTCAAATTAATTTTTGACGTCTATAGCCATCAATGGCAGTGAATGAGTTAAAGATCATGAGAATAGCTAGTGCTGATTTTGGAAGCAAGTCCAGGCACTAATAATTTCTGTCAACATAGGAAACTTGTACAAATACAATAAAATGTGATAGATTTTTTTTTTAAACATGGTAATACTGTAATTTGCTCCGTTCTAGGCTTGTGTGAGTAGTTATCTGCCTCTATTTATCATTTTTTGAGTTGGACTAGTGCTCTGTCCAGGGTGTACCACACACAGCATCGCATACAGAAAACCAAGTCTGCCTAGATCCCTGCTAAACTTCATCTCTTCCCATAGACTTCCTCAAAATTACCCAGAATTAAGAATATCAATTATTAGGAATTTGTCGGTTTATCAAATAACCTCTTCCTCTGGATGATTTGTGACCCGAACAGCATTACTTATCAAGAATCCTCTCTGTTTTGGCTCATTTGTGGTCAAATGAACTCTCGGTGAAGTTCAAAGTTGATTTCTGAGCGCTCTGATGGTGTTAGTGCCGTGGTACATGCTGCTACCTTTCATTCATTTGGTGTTAAATTCCAATGTCTTAATTGCCAGCCATGGATGGTCCCTAGCCGCCGGGATTAAAACAAATAAATAAATAAAATGGAGGGATTTTTCAGAAAGGGCAACAAAACATAACATGAGAGTGACTCGTAGTTGGGCCTTCTTCTGTCTACAATCCATAGGGTCACACGAGCATTATGACACCGTCAAATCTCAATTCAATGAGTACAAGCGGTAACTACGATATATGTTTTCTTTAGGCCCATTAAAGCAATACTTTCCCCCCAGCTCATTGTATTTTTTAGAGGGGGTTCAGGGCAAGGACACACTTTGTGTGGTCCAATGAGCGCATGGCTTAGGAAAATGACCAGAATTCAAGCTAACGAGACCAAGGTTTATACAAGATAAGATGCTCAAATGTGTTTAAACTGATATGCAGATCCAGACATTCCATTAGGTCACCACACAGTATGACACAGTGCTGGAAAACATGTTGTATTTATCAAGATAACAGCAGCAGCGATGTGGAAATCGTGACTTTGCATGCTTAAACCACGGCAGACCGATCTGTTTCATTTAGATATTTCATGATATTCAGTTCATAGCATATTGCACTGCTGGGATTTGATGTCTTGACTGGGGAGGACTGTAATGGCAAAGTTAAGGTGAATCCCTTGAAGAAGCTAAGCCGAATCCTCAATTCCACTCTCAGCTTTGTGGAGACTGGCTGATCATAGCTCAGCTTGCAAGTCATGCTAGAAGTGGCGCCGCACAACCTCTGACCGCCTACGGACAATAAACACTGCTCAGAAGAATTTGGGGGACAGCCTCCCCACAACTACAGACATCTTCACCAGCAGATGCAGAAAGAGGGCTCTGTGCATCATCACATTTCCTCTTGCATCCTCTTCTTTCTGCAAGCTGTTAGACCAGGGGTGGGCAATCCTGGTCCTTGAGGGTCGGAATCCTGCATGTTTTCGACGTTTACCTCCTCCAACACACATGTATCAAATGATCAGCTCATCAAGCAAGCTTTGAAGAAGCTTAATTATGATTCTGATCATTTGATACAAATTTTAAGTATTTCTATGATTATTTTTTTTTTGCCAATAGGCATTTTTGCCCCTTTTATTTTATTTTTGAACATTATTATTATTATTTTTTTTAAACAGTCAGTGAAGGCACTGTCAAATGTAATATGTATTTCATTGTATTACGCTTGTCAAAATTGTATAGTAAAATGTGTTCATTTGTCTAGTAAGTAGTTTACATCAAAAGTTATGTCACCCTTTACTGTTTATCCTAGAGTATTTGGATTTTCCAGGTTGGGTTGGATGCAGTTTGAAGCCTTTCAGTCATTATTTCAAATTGTAACCTTGCAGATTCTGAAAATAGAAATGTCCATCCATCCATCCATCCATCCATTTTCTGTACCGCTTGTCCTCACAAGGGTCGCGGGGGTTGCTGGAGCCTATCCCAGCTGGCTTCAGACAGTAGGCGGGGTACACCCTGAACTGGTTGCCAGCCAATCGCAGGGCACACAGAGACGAACAACCATACTCACAATCACACCTATGGACAATTTGGAGTGTCCAATTCACCTGCCATGCATGTTTTTGGAATGTGGGAGGAAACCGGAGTACCCGGAGAAAACCCACGCAAGCACGGGGAGAACATGCAAACTCCCCCCAGGAAGGCCGAAGCCCGGACTTGATCTCACAACCTTTGCACTGGGAGGCGGACGTGCTAACCAGTCAGCCACCGTGCCGCCCAAAATAGAAATGTATAAAAAAATTAAAAAAAATGATATACAGTATTATGACAACTTGTTCAACCATTTTGCATCTAAGGGTTTATTGTATAGACTAATGTGAAAATGTTGTGGGGTGTGAGACAATTCAACAGAGACCCATTACAATACATGGCAGGCAATTGATAATGTCGGATACCCCAAGTAATTTGTATAACTATGTGAATACATTTTTTTATTTTTTTATTTACGTGATTTCATTTTGACAATGCCAAAAAGTGTGTTTGTTTGTATGTATTTTTTACAGTTGTTCAACAATAACAATAATAATAATGGAGGAATCAAAATAAATACAGTACATACTGCATTCGATTATTCAATCCCATTCTGCATCACGCACACTCTCGCGAGATTACGTCGCCGCTGTCATGGCTGCTATGCAGAAGCTTCGGAAGTGTGTTGTGTCTCCCACCGGCAAGCACTCCGCTTCGGTTATCTTTCTGCACGGTTCAGGTGCGTTGCTTCGTAAACTCTCACGTATGCAACAACAAGTGTTACCGTTTGTTTGTGTTTTTAACAGACGTACGGTTCAAGCTCGTCAAGAGTGACTTGTTTACGGATACTGTTAGAATGACTTTTTACACGTTTTTGGCTCAGAGATTAAGAACTCTGTTAGCTCCTGGTTCTCATTAGATGTATAAATAAAGTAGCAGCTGTTGGGAAATAAGTGGCCCTTTAAACAGCTGTATGAAATGTTCATGGAGCATGCGTTCTAAAGCTAATCTTACCGTGTAAAATGATAGTAGCGTGTTGAAAATATGACATACAGGATACAGTGTCAACATATAACTCCCAAGATGATGCCCATAGCCAGCATAATGCTCTTCGTTTTCATGACTAGGTGACACAGGGCAAGGATTAAGAGCTTGGGTTCGAGATGTGATGATGCCTGGTCTGACCTTTGCCCACATCAGAGTCATTTACCCCACAGCTCCAGCAAGGTATGGTTTGTAATTGTGTTTGTTTGTTTTCAATTGACCATAAATATCTGAAACACGCCACAGTATTCTTTGAAATAGTCGTCTAGGAGGTGTTTGGACCAGTGCAAATGTCTGAATCAGTCAGACAGGTTCAAAGTGGATATTAAACAGTCGTGCCAGCTTCCTAGTACAAAGTCTGTGTAAGATCCGATTGAGTCCATGTGTGAACTGAATAGGTCATTGTCGAGAGAATTCACAGTGAGTGAGTGGGCGTGCTGTTTTGATGTTTTGATCATGTGCCTGGAGCAAAACCAGGAACTTTGGCGGGCGCGGATGTGGAAATCCTTTGCTACTTACTACTTGGTTGTTGATGACAATATTATGACCTAGCCATGTAACATTGTACTTTTTAAAACACATTTAGAGCAGAATATTGTCTATTTACAATTTTCTTGATTTATATGCAATAACTACAGGGACAGTTTTCAACTGATCTTAAAAATGACATGGAATTCGGAGTCTTGAAGCGATCACTGGTTTCTTTATTTTTTTTAAGATCATTCAATCAACCATTTATTTCATTCATTTGTAAAAGAAAAAAAGACCATTAAAAGCAATATTTAATTCAAAGTAAATAAAATAATTGAAAGGGGACAGAAAGAAGTAAAACTTGAAACTTTCTTAGATACCAAACAGTTTTCATTTTAGACAAAGCACAATACAGTGGAAGCAAAAAAAAAAAAACGGTCCAAAATTAATGTTATTCAAAAGTGTTACTATCTTGCAAGTTGTCACACAGGAGCAAATTTATGCGCAATAGAAATAAACCAGCAATACAAAAATGACCAAATGATAATTATACATACCAAAATGACCAAAAGTGTAATCATGATTATAGAACCAGAAACTGGACTTTTCTTATTCTAAAGAAAGCAGTAAGGTGTTTATGCTGAAAAACTCAACTGTTTACATCTGAGTGCCAAGGAACTATGTTGAAGTGAGTTGAGGAGCTTCATGCAGTGCCTTTCCGCCCTCTTGTGGCATCTATTGAAATTTAAATCCATTTGTCAGTTGCTCATATCAGTGAGTGACTTCATTATTTGCGGCAGGGCTTGTTCTCTATTCCCATAAATAGTGATGGAACACCATATGTCTATTGTCAAGTCATCAGCAAAGTCTACAGATTCTAAAAAAAAAAATGTGTCAACAGCTAGCATTCCAGAAGCAATTGTGGTCTCCCATTAAAGTTCTGTAATTGCAAATATTTTGGTGAACAATTATATACTGCAGGTGGTAGAGCACTGACAACTTACTGTCATTTGATCTGACCTTTGACCCTTTTCTTTATTCCAATCAGACCATGCACGGATCTCTGTCCACTGTTTGGTTCGACCGTCATAAGATCTCATACGACAGCCCAGAGCACCCACAATCCATAGATGCCATGTGCAGCACCTTAGGGTCTATCATTCAGGACGAAGTCAGTGCTGGGATCCCCAAACATCGGATCATCATCGGTATGACTTTGCTATCATCTGATCACTGTCAATATTGGTACATAATCCCTGTATTGCGTTTTCTTTTTTATCGGTATGTTGCCTGTCATTGCAGTGATTTGCATTTGACGCACAAGATTGATGCATTCATGTTGACCAGTGGAATAGGATGTCCAGGTTTACCTAGCAACTGAGTGGCAGAAATCAATACACAAATTAGATTGTAGTTGCAACAAGTATTATTCCCCCAGTTTCTCCTGCAGGTGCTTCACTTTTTCCAAATTTGCTTTGTTACAGAATTTATTCCAAGGTGGGTTAAATTAAAATTTCCCTCAAAAGTCTACACAAAACACCCCATGGTAACATGAAAAACGTTTTTAGCATGTTTTTTTTTTTTTCCCAAAAAAAAACTGCAACAACTACTTTGTAAGAAATCATAATTATCACATGTACATAAGTATTCACAGGCTTTGCCATAAAACTCTACACTGAGTTCAGGTACCTTCTACTTTCAATGGTCATCCTTTAAATGTTTTTACAGCTTAATTGGACTCAAACTGTGGTAAACTCGGTTGATTGGACGTAATTTGCAGAGGCACACAAGTGGCCATTTAAGGTTCCTAAGTTTACAGTGCATGTCAGAGCACAAACCAAACATAAAGTCAAAGGATTTGTCTGTTGACCTCTGAGACGGGATTTTCTCAAGGAACGGATGTGGAAAATGTGGAAATGTTTGCTGCTTCAAAGTTCCCAATGAAAACAGTAACCTCCATCATAAATGGAAGACGTCTGGAAAAACTGCAAAAATAAAATAAAAATACTGAAAACAAGTAACCTTTCTTCAAAATCGGTGAGATTTTCTCATTTTAAACAAAATTTACTTAGCTAGAATTCTTAAAACTAGCTTGTGAACGCCCAAATTAGCAGTGATCTTAAACGTTACCAATTGGTGTTAAAATTTCAGAGCATTATACTTTGAATTAGGGGTGTGAATTGCCTAGTACCTGGTGATTCGATTCGTATCACGATTCATAGGTCACGATTCGATTTGATACCGATTCATCCCGATACGAATCTATAAATTGATTATTGCGAATTGTTTTTTACTCAAATTTAGAAAATACTAATCAGTAAACTTGTACATGTACACTGTAAGATTGGTATGAAAATGTATTTATTTATCTGAAAACTCAGGTTGCAGTCTGTTTCATGTTTGAACAGCACTGAAATAAAATATTAAAGCTTAATGTTCCATTAATATAACATTCTTCCATGCTTAATGTATAAATGCTAACCCTAAGTAAGACGTTTTGTTGAATATTCCCATAAAAAATTGATGTTTAAAAATCGATTCGGCCGCATATCGAATCGATTCGAGAATTGCGCGCTGTAATATCGCGATATATTGCAGAATAGATTTTTTTCTAACACCCCTCGTTAAGCATTCGCTCTTTGAAGTGTTGGGTACGGTCAGTGACAAAGATGCCTCGCTTTGCGAAGGTCCACACCCCGAGGATCAAGCATTTATGTTAATTTGTTAAAATTGACTTATACATTTATGTTTCCAGAACTATTATTTACACATTAATACATTTTAAAAAATTAAATTAAATTTTTGTACAAGTATCTAAGTTGATGTGTCGAATCTGCCGCTCCCCGTCATTCACTTGCATTTACCTAAAGTATGTTCGATTCTGATTGGTTAGTGTTAATCAGCTGATGGGGGATCAGGAAGTGTTGTCGTTCTAGCCGCTGTGTATGGCGAGTAAAGTTTAAATTAAGAATGAATCAGTCTCGATTCTGCCTTTTCATTTTATAAATTAACCACCAACGAATCCTCACGTTAGACTATTGTAACGCTGCATGTATTTGTCGTAAGTTTCAGAGGGTTTTTTTGCTCGCAAATTTGACACTTTATGAACATTTTATAAACTCGCAAATTTGAGAGTTTTTTTCTCATAATACATATATATATTTATATGTGGCCCTAATACGCCATCGTCACACTCTCGCCTATGTCAGCTTTTTTTTTTTTAGGCAGGAGAGTGGCGATGTAATCTGTCAAGTCCCCACAACGACCACTCTGTCCTGTTCACTCACTCCCTTTCTCACAGTATCTATTTCCCTCTAATTCCACTCCCCTTCACATACACAAACTCGCACAGTCACAAACCTTACTTATTCCCTGCCTCCCTCCGTCATGATATAAAATAAAGAATGCAACTCCTCAACTTACTTAGGCCTTTTATATTCTGCCAGCATGTGTATAAAACGTTTGTTAAGATATTTCTCTCCCCTAAAAAGCTTTTTGCTTCAAATATTCCTCTTATCAAGCCCATCTAAATCACTGTGAAATACAATGAGTCGGATGAAGCACTATAAATATTATGACTGGAGTAAGGTAAGAGTTCCCACAGGAAACGCATGGGAGGCCATCAAGTGTTTTAATTTCACCGAAGGCCGGTCGGTCGCCCATGAAAGGAGAAACTACCGAGAGCAGTGGAGAAAGGGTTAGCCTTCAAGTGGTGAAAGCATGAAGGTAGTGCTGCTCGGGAGGGAGGGGCGGGGGGGGGGGGGGGCATAACTGTGTGAAAGACGTAGTGTTAAGGGCCAGGAAAGCTCCCAATCTTGATTCCAAAGTACGGTAAATGAAAAAACACACGCTCATTGGGAAAGTGCTGAAATACTTTCTTACTAAATCATAACATTTTGTCATTAACTATAAATACTCCGTGCATTCACTTGGCTGCTCTGTTGAAATTCCGCCTTGTGTACCCAAAGTGCACTTCCCTGGCTGACATAGACAAGCGCTAGCACTTTCTATGGAAGCCGTTATTGAGCGGGTCGGCTGCCGTTTCAGTCAAACACTACACACACGTTTGGTCATGTGAGTATCACAGTATGGCACTTTTTGCTCCTCGGTATCGCTTGTTCTTTGTATTTAATTGTTTACCCTTTTTAGTGGACTAAGTAGTTTTGATAGATTTTTCAAATATACATTTTTTTTTTAATTATTATTTTTTTGCTTGATTAGACGTTCCTGCAGAACCTAGCGAAACAGAATATTGTCACAGGTGTGTGAGTTCACACAGTGGCATGACCTCCACAGTCAAATAACTTTATTTGTGTGTCAGTGCCAGCAGGGGTAGCAGAAGTGGTGCCAGGTGTTACACTGCACACTCAATTCTGGGATTGTGCAATACTCTCCGAAGGTAGAAAACCACTGGTTCGACTTAGTCACCCCATTGTGGGTCAGTCCCGTTCATACAGAACAGTAACACTGACTTTGCAGTGCAAACAGAGTCGCACTTAAAGATCACAATTGTATTTATATGCATTTATTGGTTATATGATATTTAACAAAATAATATTTACATAGAAAAAGGTCAATTTTAGGGATGAACATTCACCTGTTTCCTTCATTATAGTGATTAGGGATGTTCGATACCACTTTTTTTTTTAGACAGATACTGATACCGATACTCACATTTTCAGTACTCACCGATACCAAGTGCCGATAGCATTAGTACTTATAATACATAAAATAAAAAACAGTGACAGATAAAAAAAAATTTACTACAGCAAATTTCCTTAAAATTGAATGAAATTAATGGCAATTATATTTTTTCAATTTGCTCATAAAAGTTATTTTGCATAAAGCACACAATAAAATGATTTTTTTTTTTATCGATAAATAGGGTGAAACAAATAATCCAGTGGCCAGAAAAAAAAGGTCCCAATCAAAATATGTAAGATGCAAATAATTCAGATCAATACAATTGGGCTTCAAGTATTTTAGTAATATCTGCCATGTTAGGAATTCCTCATGCTGATTAGTGTGATGTTTAATTATATCTTATTTTGAAATCCATGCTTTCCATTTGGAAGGCTGCTCTGTATTTCCGTTTCCTGTTTCACGTTCTCCGTTCATTATAAATATTATAGTATGTATAAGAGCTATAATCTACGAGGGCCGTAAACGGCACCGTTCTATTTTTAGCACCGCAGCTCGACGACGTTAATGAGGCACGTAAACGAGCCAATTAAACACGGTGATGTTACGTGAGCTACAAATGTATATAACACACATTGAACCACAGTTATAGGTACGCACAACAAGAGTACTTAATTATTCTCAGTAACACACACCAAAATGGCGCTTCCGGAAGTAATGAAATGAACAAGTGTTACCTCATAAGGAGACAGACAGGAAATGAACGAGACCTGTATGGTGCTTCTAAAGTGGAGCGGGGGGGGGGGGGGGGGGGGTGAAATATGTTTCTCATTGGAGAAACTTTCTTGTTCTATTGAGAACGTTTTCTCGTTTGAATGAGAAACGTTCTCCTTAAGACTTCAGATGTTTTAAATGTCTCTGGAGGAGCTATAGCACCCCCTAGCGCCACAAGGCTCCGCCCATAATTGTAAAGAATTTGGTGTGGGAGAACTTGACTGACCTCACAAAGTTATGAAGTGGACTGTATTTTGGATACAAAATTTGATCAATTCACTTTCCATTTGAATGGTAAGGATGGAGGTTAAAGAAAGGTGGGAGGGTTTTTTTTTTTTCTGCTTAGAGATGTCTGCAGTCTTCATTTTGTTATTGCTATTAGCACACTTACTAGTATGCACCATTGCATCCAATTATCTCTTTAATTTGAACTGGTCATTTTACACAGAAGTCCTTATTTGCACTCTCTTCATTTCTCTCTTTTTTTTACTCTCTGATATGATTTCGGGTACTTGCACACGTTCCCAGATGTGCACAGATGCGGAAGATTAAGGACGGTCTTAAACGACTTATTACAAGACCAAAAAGATGATGATGTCGAACTTTTAACTTAGGATTCAACTTTTAGTTTTAAATCACTCGTACTTGGTTTGAAAAACGTAGTATAGGTCCAGCCCTGGTTCTGATGTGTGGGAAGTAGTCGCAGAACTTCAGCTGTTTTTGTTAACTGTTATTTTTCTCTTTGTCTCCCCGAATAAAAGGGGGATTCTCCATGGGTGGCGCGATGGCCCTCCACTTGGTGTGTCGGTACCACCCAGATGTCGCAGGGGTTTACGCACTCTCCAGTTTCCTGAACAAAGACTCTGTTGCTTTTCAGGTATTGCATCAATATACACAATGCCATTGGCTGTTTTTTTTTCTAGTTAAAGTTGTGATCAAAGTATTTAATTTATGATTTATAATTTTTTATGATGCATGAACAAACAGGTATCCCTGAGAAACTGAACGGAGGGGTTTTGCATAAACATTATGTTTCATGATGAAATAACAAATTACAATGATTATCCAGTTGCCAGATTAGTCGCTGCCATGTTTTCAACAAATTAAATAAATGGTTGCCAGAGAGCATAGAATCTTAATCGGATCCTTGAATAGTTTACCCTGACTTTGTTTTCCCCCTCCTCTCACCCACAACCTCCCTGATCCAGTGGGTGTAAATTGGTGGGAGGAAGTACTTCCATTTTGAAAGGAAAAGCTATCGTGCAATTAGAGAAGTGGGCACTGGTCGTCCTCGTAAGCCAGAAAAAAAATTCCATTTGTCTGAGCCGCATATAAATTCTAGTCATATTTGTTCCATTGTGCTCCTTCTGATGTACGTTGGCCACTAAGGGGCAGTATTAAAAAAAATACATTCATAATAAAGAGTTTCACAACTGACTCAGCAAGCTGCAATAATAGTAGTCATTTTTCACAGAGGATAAATAATATATGCCTGTAAGTATTGTTGTATTGTCTTTCAACGTGTTTCTGTGCCATTTTTGTTTCAAATGTTTGTTTAAAGGTTCGTTCACCGCCACAACCATGCTAGTATTTGTAGCCCGTCTATGACGTTTTTCATTGTGTGTTAGCATTAAGCTAGCAGACTTTCTTGTGTTTTGGTTAAATACACGTCATTCCCTTTGGTTTATGTTTAGTTTTTCAAGCTACTTGGAGTGACCAAACAAAAAAACAATTGTGACACTTTTGACTGCAAATATTACTGGGCCCGTGTTCATTACTTATAGTTTGAGTCAAAATCTTCTGTGAGGGAATTTCTTTACATTGACTCATCACTAATATAGCCACCTTCATCGCAATGCCAATTTCAGGCTTCAGTTCTGAAAGACGCATTTTGCAGGGGCCCCGTGGGGGAGGGGGTTGCTCGAGAGAACACCTGGAAGCACTCTGGTCCGAGGATGCATTGGGCTTAGTATTGGTGGCGCCAGTAAATCTATACTTCCGTAGGTTGGTCGCCATCTGGATGTTATTCCTGAGCATCTTTGGTGTTAGAGTCATAAGGTCAGACTTTTTGCTGATTGTCGTGGAATATACAACTAGAAGAGGGAATTATAAAAATGCCTAAAAGGGAGCCCCATGTACGTAAAACACAGTCTTTGAGATTACTTTTGAACAATCACACCAGATTGGCCCTCATTTGTGTATTTCTGTGTAATGAAGGCAGCGGAGGAGCGGGTAAGAACAGGACATTCCCTCCCGGAGTTGCTCCAGTGCCATGGGACAAGTGATGATCTGGTGCTTCATAAGTGGGGAGAGGACACATCAGCGTTGCTACAGAAGGCTGGGATGAAAACCACTTTCCACTCGCTACCTGGGCTCTACCACCAACTCTCGCTGCCTGAGATGGAGCTGCTGAAAGCCTGGATTCTACAAAAACTTCCACCTAACTCATCCTGACCACCGTCATCTCCTCTTTGGGTGTAATTTTAGTAATAAATGTTTATATTTTGTTCCATGTTTGTTGCTGCCATTCTTTTTAACACAACCACAAAACTTTGTTTTTTGGACATGCTATACCTGCATTCAATTCGAAGTCAAATGTATTTACAGTATGAATTTTGAAATCAAATTCCCTTAAAAGGAACCCCGACTGTCATGACAAGTTTGCTCTATATTATTTATTTGGTTGTTACTAACATAACTATGAGATGAATTTTTGAAAAATCATTTCCCGTTTAATACATTTTGTAGAAATTTTATTTGGACATTGGCGGCTCGCTCTCTGCCGAGCAATGTGAAACACCGATAAAGAAAGCAAGGTAAGCCTCCGTTACGTTCCAAAAGGGACGATCAAAACTCTTGAATGTGTCTGGTGACTGACGAGAGCACGGCGTGGGGGAGGGTGACTCTCCCGATCGCGTGTTGTTTCTTTAGAAACACTACGATAATAATAATATAGAGCAAACTTGTCCTGACAGTCGGGGTTCCTGTTTAAGGTTATACAATTAAGAATTCAATCAGGGATTGGTAACGTTAACTCATCAGTTTGTCACCAGCGCTACCAATGGTCCACTTAGGACTGGGCACTTCCTAACCAGATCTGAGACAAACATGCCATTTTAAATAAAACCAATTATGTTCATATATATGTTCTTGCATTGAACCAATCAATGTATAGTAAGTATATCACAGTATTCAAATATTCACTCTTCATTGACAAAATGTGTGACGCAAACAGGATTTATTTTTGTTCCCAGTTAAAAGGGCTCATGCATATATATGTACATTCAAATTTGGCACAAACTGCTTAACAGCAACCAACATTATAGAGTGACATTGTAGAATTTAGTGCCATTAGTGGTGAACTAATAAAATGCAATGACCTAAATTTGAAGTGCATGCATTTTGAAGCACACGCACTACAGTGCCTCAGAGAGACCACACTTCGCAAACCTACCACCAATAACTGCGTTCGCTAAGTTTGGCTCCTTTAGGTGTCCGTAGCAGAAAGATGGCGGTGAAACATGTCAGCCTCCTATAAGGCACAACATGACCTATGTAATATAATTAGCAATTACTAGACCTGTGTGAGACTAGACTCAGTATTACATGCTACACAGGATTGTCTTTATTCAAGCATGTAGAATGAGATTTAAAAAAACAAATCATATTAACTTATTCACTGACATAACAAAAAAAAAAAGAAAAAGATTATTAAAAATTAGGGGCAAGAGGCGAATACAATTTTAATTGTATTTAATCGCATGACTTCACTAGTTAACTCACGATAAAAATAAATAAAAATAAAATATAAAAAATTAGGGGCGTCAGGTGATTACATTTTTTAATTGTAATTAATCGCATGACTTGACTAGTTAACTCACGATTAATAACACATTTTATATATATGTTCTAAATGTGCAATAAAAAAATTCTAGGTTTTCATACTCTTGTTAACAAAAGTGGGGAAAAATGTTAAACTAAAATAAATAGTTAAAATGAATTTTTGACGTTTATAGCCGTCAATGTCAGTGAATGAATAAAAAAAAAAAAGATAAAAAATTCAGGGCGTCAGGCAATTAAAGTTTTTAATCGTAATTAATCGTATGACTTCACTAGTTAACTCGTGATTAATCACAAATTTAATATCTGTTCTAAATGTGCAATAAAAAAATTCTAGGTTTTCATACTTTTGTTAACAAAAGTGGGGAAAAAAAATTTAAACTAAAAGAAATAGTTCAAATGAATTTTTGACGTTTATAGCCGTTAATGGCAGTGAATGAGTTAAAATGGACTTTGTCTGGCATGAGGTCTTTTACATCTGTCTCATTAATTAGATCCTCATCGTAATAAGAAAATTGCCACTTTTCTTTGTTGTCTCCATTTGACTTACACAGGAGGAAATCACCTGGATCACTTTTGATCCAGCAACTAAGGGGATTTGGAGTGGACGAATGGATGAGGGAGATGCATGAAGGCAGTAGAAGGAGAAAGTCGGCTTCTTGCGGCTACATGAGCAAATAGGGCTTTTGCATGTGAAGGTGAGTACTTAGTAAGTTGGAATATAGGGGAGGGAGATGCAGCCAAAACAAACACAAGGAGCTCATATTTTCACTCTGGCCCCAGTCGCTGATTACTTCCAGCAAGTGTGAAAGAATGCTACTGTTGAGAAGCCAGCAGTACCCCCAACCCCCCATCCCCTACCCCCCCTCCAGTGAACTTACTATCGAGAGAGAGAGAGAGAGAGAGAGAGAGAGAGAGAGAGACACACACACATTGCTTCCCCGTCTTGAAAATAGTTGAAGCTAACAAGCTTTTGTCGACAGCTTATTAAAATATCTCTTTGTTTTCCAGGGGAAAAAAGGACAAAAGTTCCTCTTTCTTTCACTTATCATTTCTTATATTAGTTCTCTCCGCACTTTCCAAGTTTGTCAGCTTCTTTTTGCATCACTCACACCACCTCCCTTAGCCAAAAGTGCATCCCCTCTTGGTCAAATTATGGTGTTCTCCCTTGTTTTTGCGTCACAAGGAAGGAATGCAAATCTAGACATCTTGTGGACTGCAGTTGTTGTTTTTTTGGGGTTGCCAGTTTCCACTGCTCAGTACTTTCCACGTGGAAGCGCTCCAAAGTGGCCGGGGATAAAGAAGGAATTCCCGACCGAGGGAGTTAAGGTGTTGACAGATTCCAGATTGCTCATCTGAACGCAATTGATGCGATGATCATAGTTCTATGCATTATACTGGCCTTACGGTAACTGCTTGTCATGCACAATGTGACATGTTTTGTTAGTAATATTGGGTCTAAAGTAAAAACCTAATATCTTCTTTTTTTTTTTAAACAGTAATTGAAAACCACAATGTACAGTAGTCCCCATAATAAATGTTAGCAGCTGTAGATATTTATAAGAACGGTAGATGGCTCAAGGCAGAGTCGGCAGTGTCGTCACTGGTCGGCCATCTTAACGCATTCACTGCCATTGACGGCTATAAACGTCAAAAATTCATTTGAACTATTTCTATTAGTTTAACATTTTTTTCCACTTTTGTTAACAAGAGTATGAAAACCTAGACATTTTTTTTAAATCATCTTTTTTTTTAAGGAAAAGATTATTAAAACCTAGACATTTTTTTTAAATCATCTTTTTTTTTAAGAAAAGATGATTGAAAATTAGGGGAGTCGGGCGATTAAAATTTGTAATTGTAATTAATCGTATGACTCAATAGTTAACTCACGATTAATCACAAATTTTATATCTGTTCTAAATGTACAATAATTGTCTTCTAGGTTTTCATACTCTTGTTAACAAAAGTGAAGAAAAAAGGTTAAACTAATAGAAATAGTTCAAATGATTTTTTTACGTCTATAGCCGTCAATGGCAGTGAATGAGTTAAGGACAGAGGACTGCTCTGGCGCACTGTGCTGTTTTGCTGAATTCTTGACAGATTTACAGAACAGATTTCCAATTTTGAAAAACGCGGCATAGTTGTTTGTGTCATCTCTTGTGTCATATCTAGCATAAAAAATGGAAATCGGTTGAGCAATTTACAGCTATTTCAAAGTCCGTGCTCCATTGTGTTATTAGTGATCGAGCAGCCCCGTCTCAAGATGGCCGCCCTGCAACGACGTTACATCACATTGGCTCACAGCGCGACACAAGCCATCTAATGTCCTTATAGATATATATGCTGGCAATAGTGATAATTGGAGAAGAAGAAAAAAAAAAAGCTAATATGACGTTTTTCAGCCAATGCCACAATCAAAAGCAGTTGACACACCAACAAACCGTAAATTCTGAAGATGAATTCCAGTTGGGGTACACCCTGAACTAGTCGCCAGACAACCGATTTACAATTTCCGTGTCCCCTAGCTTTTCCATCAGACATTGTTTAACTCATTCGCTGCCATTGACGGCTATAGATGTCAAAAATTCATGAGAACAATTTCTATTTAACATTTTTTTTCAATTTTTGTTAACAAGAGTATGAAAACCTAAAAAAAAATTACATTTAGAACAGATGTAAAATGTGTGATTAATTGTGAGTTAACTAGTGAAGTCATGCGATTAATTACGATTACAAATTTTAATCGCCTGATGCCCTTAATTTACAGAAAAAAAATTATAAAAATTTTTTTAAGAAAAGATTGTTTAAAAAAAATCGGAAATCGTAATTAATCGCATAACTTCACTATTTAACTCACGATAATTTTTTTAAATATCTGTTCTAAGACAATTAAAAAAATTCTAGGTTTTCAAACTCTTGTTAAAAAAAAGTGGGGGGAAATGTTTTACGAATAAAAATAGTTAAAATGAATTTTTGACGTCTATAGCCGTCAATGGCATTGAATGAGTTAAGATCAATATTGTCCTCGTTAGCTAATTCATCCCTGACATGTAGAGTGTAGGCCTACCTTTTAATTTGCTGGATGCAAGCGACATGGCCAAATGGGACTGAACTGTCACACCATGTTTTTGTGTAAAAAAAAAAGAAAAAAAAAGAAGAAGCAATATAGTATACGATATGTGGTGCTTCAAAACATTGTTTCTACTGCAGCGAGTAGGTACAATATGTGTGTGGTGTTCACTCGCCAGGTGTGTGGGTGCGAGTTGCCGACTGTAGTTTGTTTTGTGCTCCCCCGTTTGCTTTTGGAGACATTGGCTCATGACACTTTAGGTGTAAATCGTACACAGTATTGACTAAAACAGGTGAGAATTCAAGGTGTTACCGAACCTCTCCATACAGTGTCTATCGTGTAGCATGCTCTGGTTTCCTCCCACATCCCTAAAACATACATGTTCGACTATTCGAAGGCTCCAAATTGTCCACTGGTGTGATCTCCAGCACCAGCACACCCGTGACAAGCGCTATAGCAAATGGAGGGCTTGACTTTTTCATTGCTTGTATACAAATAATTGGGTCTGAAGGGCATGGGCCACTGTTCCACCTCGCGCACATGATGTCAGATCAAATTTGACTCCGAACCATGTTAATGCTTTCCCTTGGTTAGGTTCAGAGGAACTGAAAATTAAACCCAGCATTTGGAGATATGTTTAAAAGGAACATCTTTTTTTTTTTTCCCCCTCGGAATATTTTTGTTTTCCTTCACTTGTCTCCGATTCTCTTGTCAGCTCGCTGTTTCTGACTCTGGAGAAATTCTTCATAATAAGTTGGCAGATGCAGGGAGCCAGACAACAGTTAGCGTAATGACTACGAGACCACCCTGATGTTCAAAGAAAGCTTCTTGTTTTTCCGTTTTTTTTTTTTTTTTCAAAACGCATCAGATGAAGAACTTCGGTACGACTACATGAAAACATTTGAGCTGATTGACCCTGAAGCGGCACCATCAGGAGCCTCAGTCCTGGCTGTCTTCCAGCTCTACGCCCCTTTCCTAAAATTATACCTCATCAACCCCCCCACCACCCCCCCTCACCCCTGCAGTCTCTGGGGCAATCGTGCCATATTCAAATCATGAAAGCACTGTTTTAGCTTAGCTCATCACAACTGAAGTAATTAAATTGAACCTTTTCCTCTTGCCAGAGGATACGCATTTATGGACATCAACGCAATGTTAACAAGGCTTTAAAAATGTTCTCTGTTTATTTGATTTAAGCTACATTGAATAAACATACTGAATGTGTTTAGCATTGTTTGTATTTTAGATTTATATTTGTTCTCCAGTTTGTTTGTTTGTGCCCTGGATTGGCTGGCAACCAGTTCAGGGTGTACCCCACCTACTGGCCCAAGCCAGCAGGGATAGGCTCCAGCACCCCGCGACCCGGAATAAGCGGTTAAGAAAACGAATGGATGGATGGATTTGTTCTCCAGTGCAGAACAGCTTTTAACTCATTCACTGCCATTGACGACTGTAAACGTAATTTTTTTTAATGTGAACTATTTCTATTAGTTTAACATCCTTTCATTTAATTTTAATTTTTATGAAAACCTAGAAAATATTTTTAATTGTTCATTTATAACGTCTAAAATTTGTGATTAATCGTGACTATTGAAGTCATGCGATTAATTACGATTAAAAATTGTAATCATCTGGCGCCCCTTATTTTTATTTTTATTTTTTTATAGGGGCGTCAGGCGATAATTTTAAATTGTAATTAATCACATGACTTCACTAGTTAACTAACGATTAATCAAACATTTTATATCTGTTCTAAATTTACAGTAAAAATAATTCAAGGTTTTCATACTCTTGTTAGCAAAAGCAGAACAAAATGTTAAACTAATAGAAATAGTAAAAATGACTTTTTGACGTCTATAGCCGTCAATGGCAGTGAATGAGTTAATGAAAATCCAGCTTTATAAAGAGGAACCTCACAATTTGAACCCTCCAAAGGCTGTACGACGAAATATGGCTCAAATGTCACACAAAATCTTGGAAGTCCAAACTAGTGCTAGCTACTAGCATGAAGCAAACAGGCCAGCTGCTTTATTGTTATGGAAGTGAACACTTTAGTTTGTTATTGCACCGTCATTTAACATATTTTTTCAAATTTGTATAATCATGGTCATTATCAATGTTACTTTAGAAATTGTTTAAGACGTTATGATTGTGATTGTTTGACCACGGAATTGATACATTTGGTTTTCATTCTTTTCTATAGGAACAAATTCCAACATCTCGGTCCCAGAAAGGAATGTGTTCAATGTTTAAGGCAACACTGTACTACCGTATACATACTGTATAACTTATCTCTAAGGGTATACTTCCTGATTTTTGCTCAGGAAACGGCAAACTGTTTCATGTTACTATTCAGACTTCATAAAGATTGCATGTGTGCGCAGTTGTAATAAATAGTTCTATTTTCGGGCTGGGGCGGTCATGCTGCATCTGGTTCAGGTTGACTCAACATCATGGATGGAACTGAATTAGGAAATTTACCGGAAAATTGTACCGGAAAATGTTAAGGAAATGCATCAGTTTAATGGAGAAAGTGGATCATGCAGTAAGACAAGAACTCTAAACGTGCACGTTATTCCATTGTGGGACAGTCAAACCATAACAAATGCAATGTTTTGAAATGGCCAAGTCAAAGTCCTAAGACAATGGAAGGATTTAGCAGCAGTGCTTTAAGTTAGTTGCTTTGAAAAAAATTGACTGTGGGCTAAAATATAATGAGTTGGTGCTGTTTCTGCATACAGTAGTTTAGTAATTCTCACCTGACTTTAGTGCAGGCAGTCTGCGTTCGTTTAAGGCGATGCGACAGTCGGTCATATTGGCCAACGTCTGATTGGTGCATAGAGGCCTTAAAGGACACAGTGTATATTATTTACTGCCATCTAGTGGTAAACTACTAGAATGCAACAATGTTGAAACAAGTACCTCAGAGGGACCACACTTAGCAAGCCTACCACCAACTACCAATTATTATTTGGAGCGAGTGAGTGAACAAGAGTGGCTAGCTAGAACTAAATGGAGCGGCTAACTGGAGCGGCTAACAAGAGCGGCTAGCTAGAGCAAAGCAGAGGGAGAGTAAATATTATATATATATATTTCCAGAGGGGGGTAATATTCAGAGAAAACACATAAAGTGGCAAATTTGCGGGGGAAAAAACCTCTGAACCTTACGACTAATACACGTAGCGTAGCTATAGTCTAATGTGAGCATTCGATGGTGGTTAATGAGAAATTGTTTATAAAATGAAAAGGCAGGATGGAGACGGATTCATTCTTAATTTATACTTTACTCGTCATATACACGGCAGCTAGAGCCACAACACTTCCTGATCAGCTGACTAACACTAACCAATCAGAAGCCAGCATACTTTAGGCGAATGCGAATGACGGAGAGCAGCAGATTCGACACATCGACCGACACCTGTACAAAAAAATACCAAAATGTATGAATATGCAAATAATAATTCTGGAAACATAAATGTACAAGTAAATATACATTTTAACAAATTAACTTAAATGCTTGATCCTTAGGGTGTGGACCTTCGCTGTCAGTACCCAACGCTTCAAAGTGCGAATGCTTAACATGAAGTTTTTTTCTCGCATTTGCGACTTTCTAAAGTGGCAAATTTGTGAGTTTTTTTCTCGGAATATTACTTCCCCCAAAAAAAACATATATATATGTGCGGCCCTAATACGCCGTGTAGTCTCTTTTGCGTTACGCACCACTCAACGACTCATATGCTCATCAAAACTCCATTTGCTTCAATGCATTCTGTTTTATCACGTGCTAATCTATGACACACAACAATAGTAGCTATTGTTTGGACTGTGGTGTGTTTGTGTGTTTGCTGCTGCGTTACCACAATCGTCCACTGATAAGATTTCCCTGTGATTGGGAAAGCAGCTGCTAGCATTCACTGACTCCTGGACCTGCGGGGGCCGCCATGTTTTTCTATGCTGTTTTGGGGGCTTGGCTGCTAAAGTACTCAGGGTGACAGAAACCCTCTCAAATTCTCGAACCGTGCGAGTCTTTATTTGAGAGGGTTTGCGTCACTGTTGCCAGACAAAACCTTCACGAAGCAGTGAGCAGAGACCCATTGAAGGATAAACACTAACCCCTCCAATCACAATACGCCCCTCCCCAAGAGGGATCACATTGAAATGTTGTCCTATTAACTCATTCACTGCCATTGACGGTTATAGACGTCAAAAGTTCATTTAAACTATTTCTATTAGTTTAAAAAAAAAATCCACTTTTGTTAACAAGAGTATGAGTATTAATTGTATATTTAGAAGATATAAAATCGTGAGTTAACTAGTGGAGTCATGGGAATAATTATGATGACGAATTTTAATTGCATTATTTTTTAGTAATCTTTTCTTTTTTTAAGAAGAAAAGATTATTAAAAAATGAGGGTGTCAGGTGATTACATTTTTTAATTGTAATTAATCGCATGACTTTACTAGTTAACTCACGATAAAAAAAAAAGAAAATATAAAAAATTAGGGGCAACAGGTGATTAAAAATTTTAATTGTAATTAATCGCATGACTTCACTCGTTAACTCACGATTAATCACAAATTTTATATCTGTTCTAAGACACACAAAAAAATTATAGGTTTTCATACTCTTGTTAACAAAAGCGGAAAAAAATGTTAAACTAATAGAAATAGTTCAAATGAATTTTTGACGTCTATAGCCGTCAATGGCAGTGAATGAGTTAACATGATTAAATCATGAAGTACCGCAAGCACTTTTTTCCGCTCCTCCTCTTTTCCAATTCACAAATGGCTGCTGCCCTGGAAGCAAAAGTGTGGAACCTGATCACTGGAGAAAATTTAATTTGATGTATCTTATTGTTTCCAATCTCTCCCCTCGACTTATCACGCTGATTCAATTTAAGCCTTTCGGAGCGGTTTTGACATCACAGTGACACTGCAACTTATTTGAAGTTCTAACCACTACCTTCAGTAGACCCCATGAGTGGGCCCACATCCAACATATATATTATTCTAACTTTCTCTAGCCATGAGACAGTGGCTCCTCTGTGCTTCGAGAGTCCCAAGATGGAGCTCCTACTCATTTACACCCGCCATCATTTTCACTCTTATCCCAGTTCGCCGATAAAAAGGGCTCTTTACTTTGTGCCTATTATGCATTATGCTGCACTAGGGGGGGGATTGTTTGACCTTCCTCAAGATGAAACGTACAAAAACACTTAATGCATGTAGTGAAATATTTTTTTTAAGTCTGTGGGTTTGCAGTGTCATTTCATGCCCTCAATATGATGATTTGTTGATGTGATAAAAAGGGATTTGGATCAACTGTTGACTTGACACTATTGGTTCTTCGGTGGAAGATTTCTTGCCTGCCATGCATGAAACCCTTAGACTAGGGATAGACTGATTCTCGGCTGGGCCGATTATTTTGACGAAAATCGGCATCGGCCATTTTGAAGTATCATACGGCCGATAATAGATCCATTTAAAAAAGTGTTCCGGGGGAAAAAACTGCAGGGAACTAATTATTAAATTTCATAGATGCTGCTGACCCTGGGAACTCTGTGCACCTTGTGTTTTTGTTTGAAGTTAAAATTAAGATTAGTAAAATGTTAATACTTCAGATATTTAGAACTTTATTTACTGTACAACACAATAGGGTGCTATTAAGTTTTTATTTAACTTTTGAAGACATGCTACTGCCCTGGGAGATCCCTGAACTTTTTGTTAGATTTAAATTCCAATATTTTACGAACCTTAAAAGTTGTTCAACAAACATATGCTTCAAAATTAAAAAAAATTAAAAAACAATAAGAGCTGGAGTTTGTATTTTTTCAAATTTTGATGCCAATATTGTCCCTTTTAGTAAAAATGAACATCGGCTCCCAATATGGGTTTTTGGCTCTACTATAGACCCAATTCCCTTTATTTTTTATTTTTATTTTTTTTAGAGAAAGCTCAGTATTGTTCATTCGGTAATCTTACCGATTTGACATGTCATCATCATTGCTCTCTCTTTTTTTTCTCTTTTTCTTTTTTTTGTATGTGCGTGAGGATGTGCATGTGCAGGGGTGTGTGTGCATGAGTGCGTGCGTGTGTGCATGTGTGCGTGCGTGTGTGAGTGTGTACTCATTAATTCACCTCAAACCTATTAAAAATCCCATACTGTTCACCCAAACCAAATACTTCAGAATCCAGCAAGAGTCGTGAGGTTGTCAGGAGACCCGAGGAAGGATCAAAGAAAAGAAAGGAAAGTGAAATCCAGCACCGACCAGACCCAATTACCGATTAAAATAATTTATTTTGGAGTCACACCCACAGCTGTAATACTTTTAAGCAAGGCACACAAACACTTTAAAAAAACAACCTGGTTGTCCTCTTCAGTATTTGCTTGTCATGTTCACCACTGTGATGCATCCAATGCTGATCACAACGTATACTGTATGTACAAAGTGTAAAATTCATGACAATAAAAAAAAAAAAATCTCATATTTTTGCCTCAAGCAGGATTAAATGTTGATAATATGTAGTTTCGATTCGGTTATACGTCTTTCCAGATTTTCCACAAAACACACGGCCGGCAGTTTTTTCGACAGTGAATGGACAAGTTCACATGGCTCACTCATATTAAGGAGGAAGGCATGCTTTGTAATATAATATGCCTCTGCATTTTGTGCTAGGATTTACATAGATTGACCCACCCATATTCTGTGGGCCTTGCAAAATCAGTCAAAATCCAGTAAAACAGCCGGGAGTGAAGGGGATTGCTTCTGTGAAAATGGCTGGGAGTGTATTAAATAAATATTACAATAATGCCTTTTTATATGTTGATGGTACTTGACCATTTGGTGTCGGACCGATTCAGTTTTCCATACAAATCGGAACAAGATTTTCAGGGTAAACCATGAAAAGCCTGTGAGAAATCCATGCACTGATGTCAGTCATGGGAACTTTTGTCTCATTGTATCCATGAGTTTGAAAGATTTCAGGCTGCTAAAAATTGACCATGACTACACATGAGTTTTCCACAACCGCACTTCATTCAAGTTATATTTAAGTACGTTAAAAGGTCAAAGCTTCTTAACCAGATTAGTAATAAGGGCAAATTAAGTTTTTAAGAGAACATGATGTGGAAAGTGCACACAAAAAAAATGTCAGTGGCAGCCAATGATTAAAAATGATGATTCTGCAATTAGGGGTGGGGGGACATTGCAATTACTATTCATCGTTCGCCGCTGGGGTAAGGGAGTGCTCATGGTAACAATATTCCATTCTGCCAGTTTTTTTTTAAACACTTTTTTTTAAGTGTGCTGATAAATTAATAATTAGGTCTACTATATCAATTTTAAATGGACATAATACATTTAGTTTAACCTTTATACTCACCTAGTATTACTGTAGGCCTATATCTAAATATTCTTATCTGTAATATGAATTTGTAAAATGCATGTTTCTTTTGGCGTAAACTAAATGTACCAAAGAACCTACTGACAAAAAGTGTTATTCTAACACTGCTATGATGTAATTTTAAATGTATCCCAATGTTGTTGTTTTTGTTTTACACTTTATCTGTTACAGTAATTTGTGAATTCTCCACAAAAAATGTGATCTAACATTTTCTTACTGTCAAATCAACACTTGTGTTTGGTTCAGAGTTTTTGCAACATATTAATGTACTTTACACAATGTTTCATTGTTTTTATATTTACAGATTTTCACGATTTTATAGAAATGCACTGTTAATTCTACAGACATTTTTTACAGTGGGCCCTGTTTTCATGCCCAGCGCAAGTCTACCGATAACGCAGACACGTATTGCGGCGCTGTGGGATGGAATGCAGCCGACTCCTGGACAATTGAAGTGGCTCCCCTCATTCCCATTATAATCAGGGCGGTACTAGCTGGGGTCCGTGCAAGAGATTGGCGCGCGCAAAGTATATTTATACAGGCTCTCTGTTCGTCTGCCTGTTGCCATTCATAGAGTAGAATGAGCTTTGTACATTTGTGAGTAAATTAAGACATCATTATTTCACTATACACATATACGGGGTTTTTTGCACTCTAAAAACAGTCGGGTCAAAAATAATCCAACTATGGGTCAATGAACCGCTCCTCTACTTGGGTCGATTTGACACATTTTGGAGTCAAGAAATTGGTCTTTCAGCATTAAACAACTCCTAAATATTGGTCAGATCCTTGGGTCATTTTGTATAAAACCCAGAGAGTTGGGTCAAATTGACCCATGAAGTGGATCGGTCCATTTTTGATCCATAATTGGGTTACTTTTGACCCAACTGTTTTTAGAGTGTGGTGTGCCGTGAAATTTATGTAATAGAAAATCCGTGCCGTGGCTCAATAAAGTTTGGGAAACATTGCTCTTACCATGACGTTCTGTCTCCCCCCCAAAAAAGTCCCTTCTGTTTATTTTAATCGAAACCCACATTTAATTTCTTTATGAGACAGAATGTCAAGAGCAGGTCAGTGAGCAATTCTTCCATTGTGATGAAAATGATACACACGTACACGCCCTGCCTTTATAGTGGGCATGTTTAAACATTTCTCAAGACAAACATGGAAATGCACGTCACTTCATTTTAAGAGATGTTTTTGTTTTTTGAACAAAGTGGTAATGGGACAAAGAAAATGACAGGGTGGGTGGCTTGACCCACGATAGTCTGTTTGTCTGACTCTGTGGGACTGCCAATGACTCTCCAACCACTGAGTGGTGAGTTAGTCCCACCGAGGTCTGCTTTGACCGAATAATAGGATCATTTCATACCGCATGTGCCACTGGAAAGCATGTCGAAGTCTCTACTCTATCTTCATTTGTCAACATTTAAAGAGAGCTGTGTGACAGCATCGCGGTTGCTTCTGCTGTTTGCCACAAACCATGACTTACTGTCTGTCCAGATATTCACACTGATGATAGACTGGTGTGGTATTACTACAGTGTGTCACACACAAAAACACAAATATAAACCCTGTGGTCACATTATACACTTCTGAGGACATGTAGTCACTACATTTAGTCTAATTAGTGAACCTTTTAAAAGTTTCCAAATATTGAGCAGCAGATGTGTAGCCACAGTAGTTTGTCAGTCTAATTCTAGCAAAATCCTCTTCAGCGCTCACACACAGGGAATTTATTTAAAGCAGCAATATGCAGTTAGTCATTTCACTTGAAAAAGGTTTCAAAATAGTTCTGGCGAGACAGTAGTCAGGTTTTTATCCAATTGTTTAATTTTTTTTAAGAAAATCTACTGGAAATGCGCAAAACGGTCATGCGACTTATGCCCCTTTCCATCTGTTCTTCTTTTGCAAATATTAACTCATTCACTGCCATTGACGGCTATAGGCGTCAAAAATTCATTTGAACTATTTCTATTAGTTTAACCTTTTTTCCCCACTTTTGTTGACGAGAGTATGAAAACCTAGACTTTTTTTATTGTATATTTAGAACAGATATAAAATCATGAGTTAACTAGTGAAGTCATGCGACAAATTTTAATCGCCTGACGCCCCTAATTTTTAATATATTTTTATTTTTAAAAGAAGAAAATATTATCAAAAATTAAGGGTGTCAGGTGATTTTTTTATTGTAATTAATTGCATGACTTCACTAGTTAACTCACGATTAATAAAATAAATAATCTGTTCTAAATGAGCAATGACATTTTTTTCTAGGTTTTCATACTCTTGTTAACAAAAGTGGAAAAAAAATTTTTACTAATAGAAATAGTTCAAATTAATTTTTGACGTCCATAGGCGTCAATGGCAGTGAATGAGTTAAGATCTCTATAATGTATACCGCCACCTACAGCGGCAGTATACATTATAGAGATGTGATCCACCAGGTAATTTAAAAGAAAACCAGGAAGCAACTGCGCCGTGCGATGACATCATGTGAGTTTGCTTTTGTAATCCTTGATAAACTAGCGTTTCTTTGCTGTTTGCCATCTAAAATTGAATTAATATTCTTTTCTTTAATTAATTCCGAAAAGATTTGTTTCGTCGAACCCCCCAAACATACCTTACTTTGTCGTTCGACATTGCTTTGGGACTACAAATGTACGTGTGAGGTCATATCCGGTCAAAACGTGCGCGGTTATTCGCAAAACCTGTTTCCATAGCGAAAATTTGCAATTTCCTTTTTTTTTGATAAGCTTCAAAATCCACCTCTTCAAAGCGTAAAAACGTTTTTGCGAATTTTGCTCCCTTTTTTGTATTTTTTGCGTTTCCGTTCAGTTTTATTTTCGCATTTCTTAAAAATTTGAATAAAAATGGGCGGATGGAAACCCAACTAGTGGCTTGTAATGAGGCGAATATAACTCATTCATTGCCACAGTGAATAAAGATGGGCTACTTCAGCAATCTTCAACAGGCAACTCAAGGCACTTTTATTTATTTGGAGCACTTCATACCTGACTGAAGTGGAGAACTGAAAACAAAAACAATCTTTTTTAAATGATCCGTTTATTTTCTGGACTGATTAACTCATTCACTATCATTGACGGCTATAGACGTCAAAAATTATTTTGAACTATTTCTATTAGTTTAACATTTTTTCTACTTTTGTTAACAAGAGTATGAAAACCTATATTTTTTATTGTACATTTAGAACAGATATTTAAATTTGTTTTAGTAATTGTGAGTTAACTAGTGAAGTCATGCAATTAATTCCGATAAAAAAAATAATTGCCTGATAATAATTGTTTTTAACTCTTTGACCGCCATAAACATTATAAAACGTTTAGCATAAACCTAGGGAAGGGCGCCGAGGACGTTAAAAGACGTCCCCTATGTTTTTTTGTTTTTTTTTTGAAAACGGGTGCAGGAAAGCCTTGGGCAGCTGTGCTGAAAGTATCAGGCAGATCTGATTAGTAAAAGACTCGTTTTGGCCCCTAGAGGGCAGCGATGACTCTCTTTGCACAAGGTTGGATGGGCCGCCCACCGTGGGCGTCAGTAGAAGACGTGAGGCGGAGTTAGAGTGTTGAGGAGACAATGGCTGATGAAGCCCACAATGGCTGACCAATCAACCGGTTGCAAGCAGCTCACGCTTGAGCATTTTTTTCAAAGACGGAAAGCATCAATCAATACTAAAAAGCGCATTGATGTCGACGATGATGATGACTCCGAGCTTGACGCCAAAGTTGGAAGCCTTGACGCGACTGTTATGATCACGTAGTAAGCCTCACCGGCTAAGCGCGGCTAGCGCGGCTAGCGCGTCTAGCGCGGCTAGCGCTGCTAAGGCCGGAAAACGCGCACAATAGCCGGCCGGGTACTTCTACACAATCGGACATTCGATCGGGCGATGGAGAGTTGGCATCGACCAATGCAGATTGATGATGATGATGATGATGACTCCGAGCTTGACGCCAAAGTTGGAAGCCTTGACGCGACTGTTATGATCACGTAGTAAGCCTCACCGGCTAAGCGCGGCTAGCGCGGCTAGCGCTGCTAAGGCCAGAAAACGCGCACAATAGCCGGCCGGGTACTTCTACACAATCGGACATTCGATCGGGCGATGGAGAGTTGGCATCGACCAATGCAGATTGATGATGATGATGATGATGACTCCGAGCTTGACGCCAAAGTTGGAAGCCTTGACGCGACTGTTATGATCACGTAGTAAGCCTCACCGGCTAAGCGCGGCTACCACTGCTAACGCCGGAGCTTTCACATGCGGACATTTTGTCGGACAATGAAGAGTACCCCGAGTCCAATGCATATTCATCGGAGGAGCGGGTACAGTCTGATCACGGAGAAGACACTGTTTCTGGACTACGATGCCACCATGAATGGAGTGGATAAAATGGATCAAAACATCTCTTACAACCCGGTGTAGCAACTGAAGGACACGAGGAAGCGAGACGTAACGAAACCGTAGCATGATCCTGATATTAGACTTGATGGCAACACACACTGCAGTATATACTTGCTATTCCCCGGAAAAAACGGCCTGCAAGAAAGTGGAGCACGCGAAGAGGCAATCTGTTGTGCAAATGCTGTTGCGTCTTCTTGCACGCAGGAGAGTGTTACAAAAAGAAAAACTGTCGTTGAAACATCCACATATTTGTAAATAGCACCACAGTTGCACACATTTGTAAATAGTTTGCCAAATTGTTGTCAAATTGTTACACTGTTGAATGTAAATAAACGTATTTTGCTATCAAAAAACACTTTTTCATTCTTGGTGGTAGTGTTTTATAGAAGTAAAGCACTATTTAGGTGTTTGTGGCATCATTCATGGACAAAAAGAAGTGTAAAATTCACTAGAATGCATGAAATAATATCGTTTCACTAAAAGCTTGATTTCTCCGTATTTTGGTCCAAAACAGGCGAAATTGGGTCAAACTAACCATTTTCTATTGTTGATTACTAAAGAACGGAATAAGGTAGAAACAAACTTTTTTTTCTGATGAAAGATGAAAGTCCAATCTTTCATTTGGTAGTACGTGTTTCCATAGTCCAAACAGAACATTTTCTGTGGACCTTGAAAGATCAGTCAAAATGCTTAAATCGGCTGGCACTGACGGCATCCCTTTTCTGAAAACGTCTGGCAGTCAAAGAGTTAATTGTAATTAATCACATGACTTTAAAAGTTAACTCACGATTAATCAGACATTTTATATCTGTATTTCTTAAAAAAAAATCTAGGTTTTCATACTCTTGTTAACAAAAGTGGAGAAAAAAATGTTAAACTAATAGAAATAGTTCAAATGAACTTTTGACGTCTATAGCCGTCAATGGCAGTGAATGAGTTAATATGTCCCAGCTGTCTGGGTGAAAGTCAAAGGCAGTCTAACAGACTGACTGAAATGTCTCCCGTCCCTCAGGCCATCTGCACTCATATGCGTATAGTTGGTCATACTTACCATGCATGACGTAGATAAACCTTTAACGTTATCATTTTTAAACTCCACAATGCAGCTTTAAGGCCTTTACCAAGATGTTGACAAAGTACTGAATGTCCATCCGAGTTTCTTTGACACAGTGATTTATGTAAAAAAAAATATCAACTTAAAAAAATGAATTTTCTTGAGTAAGACACTCAAAATGTTAACACAAACTGTAGATATTGCCAATGCAATTTAAGATCATGTTTACAGTCAACACTGGGGATTTATTTATTTTTAACTGCGAGCAGCTGCAATAGGGCCCTAAAAATCTAAATAATTCTTAAAGGGGTCTAAACATTCACAGATTTCTCTGTTATTAAGAATTATTTTTAATACAACTAAACCCCCACAAACAAGTACACACATAAAAACGATTACTGCAAAAAAGCATTTCTTAGCACCGTTCATAACTTTTTTAACAGAGCGAGAACTAAAACTTCTGGTCAGAACGTGATGGAATTTTAGGAGCGCCTCATGAACCTGTTTGTTCTCTGTCGTTGGTTCTATAAGGCACTTATACCGAGGATCCTCCTCGGTTGTTGGCACTATAAGGCCCGTACTCACTATATCCTCCACAGTCTCTGTAAGGACCACATCAACAGGTTTGTCCTCAGTTGCTGTCTCTATAAGGCCCATTTCAACAGGACCCTCCTCAGTCTCTTTGAGGCCCATTTCAACAGGAACCGCCTCAGTTTCTACAAACGCCATATTAACAGGAACATTCTCAGTTGCTTTCCTTTTAATGCCCTCATTGGGAGGATACTCTACAGTTTTTGGCACCAGAAAGCCCTCATCAACAAGATCACCTCGAGTTCTTGGCACTAAAAGGTCCTTATTTACAAGATCACCCTCAGTTTTTGGCCATAGAAGGCCTTCGTCAAGAGGATCACCCTTAGTTCTTGGCTGCAGAAGGACTGCCTCAACAGAATCCTCCTTAGTTTCTGTCTCTAGAAAGCCCTCATCAACTGGATCCTCAGTTTGTGCCTCTAGAAGACCCTGTTCATCAGTTTCTGTCTCGGCAAGACCCTCATCAACAGGATCCTCCTCAGGTTCTGTCTCTAGTAGGATCTCATCAACATGATCCTCCTCTGTTATTGACTCCAGAAGGACCCCATCTGCAGAACCCTCCCTGGTTTCTTTCTTTGGAGGAAACCCATCAGCAGGATCCTCCTCGGCGTCTGTCTCTAGATGGCCCTCCTCAACAGGATCGCCCGTAGTTCTTGTGTCTGAAAGGCCCGCAACAACAGGTTCCTCCTCAGTTCTTGGCTCTAGGATGACTCCATTAAAATAATCCTGCTTGATTTCTGTCTTTACAAGGCCCTCGTCAACAGAATCCTCCTCAATGTCTTTCTTCAGAAGGCCCTCATCAACAGAATCTTCCGCGGCTTCTGTCTCTAGAGAGCCCTCTTCAAAAGGATCACCCTTAGTTCTTGGGTCTAGAAAGACCACATCAACAGAATCCTCCTCAGTTTCTGTCTCTAGAAGGCCCTCATCAACAGAATCCTCTTCAGTTCTTGGCTCTCCAATGAGCCAGTTAAAAGGATCCTCTGCTGTCCTTCCCCAAATTGCAGCAAATGATTTTTTATTGATTATTTGCCCAAGCTGTTCTTCAAGATCAATATTAGTTTGTCTCAACCTGATCATGAGCTTTTTCATTTCTGTGATCGCGTATTGATAAAGTTGTTCCTCTTTTTTCTCATCTTCGCAATAGTGTTGATATTGTTCTTCGTCAGTGGGGATCTTAAGGTCTATAATTGCAATTTTCAGATTGGACAACTGTTGCTCTCGAAGAGTTGTACATTCTTTCAGCTCCTCCCGAACAATTTTGTTGTGTTCCTGAAGCCTATGTAATTTATTTCTGAACCTTTCGTTCTCTGTCCGCTCTTTTTCCACGAAAGACCCACTGTGATCTGTACAACTTGTTAAGTCTTGAATTTCTTGGGGTGCAGAATTGGGCGTTTGCACTTCTGTTGAGAGACGATACGTCTCCGAACTGTCCTTGAGGGTCCGTGTCGTTTCATTCTGTCTGACTTGTGCTCTCAATTCTGCCTCAATCGTCACATAATGATGTTTTCCAATCTTCTTTTCCTGATATGTCTTCAGGTCTTCGTCATCTGTCTCATTCTTCAGACAATCCAGACAGTTTTCATTCATTTGTGCCCTCAAGTCTTTCTTCATCTTGGCTTCCAACAGTCCTTTGTCGACAGTTTCCCCTTGGTGTGTTTTCGTCAACAGACAGAATTCTTCTTGAACGTTTTTTCTCAATGTAATAATGTGAGCGTTAATCTCACCAGCTATTTCCCTCTCTTGCTTTTTTAAGATGTCATCTGTACTCCTTGTTATGTCATGTTGATCTTTCGTTTCAGAGTCAAGGGTCTGCGTGTCTGTTCTCATACGATACACCTCGCTTTGATTGGTCTCCCTCTGAGATTCAGCATGTGACAAGTCGGCAAGCCAAGTCCCCCGCTTCTCCTTGGCAATGTTGTCGTTCTTTCTGGTGTCTTCTTGTGCTACCGATGTCTCGTTTTGTTTGTCTATCCTTACACTGTACGTTTCAACATCGGCCAGCACATCTGGGAATGTATTCTTATCATCAAGAGTGCACTTACGTTCGAGAACTTCAACTTGTGTCCTCAATTCCTCCTCCTTTATTTCCATCTTCTCACACCGGCGTTTGAGCAACGCCACTTCATCTGTCAGGGCTTTAACCTTATCCGTTGTTCGGCTGTTTATTGTTCCTTCAAGAACTTTAACATGTGCCTTCACGTCTTCTTCGATGCCATGTTGGGGATCCTCAGTATTCAGTTCCAGTTCAAGTACAGCATGATCAATAGATTCCCCGATAGGAGCTTTCTTCAAGAGAGACTCGTTACATTTTTCCATAACAAATAACTTTTCCATCTGCTCCATTTGACTCTGAAGATCACGTATTATTTGTCTCAAACTGATATTGTTGGTATTAAGGTCCTCTGTGACTTCTTGTTGATAATCGAGCTCCCTTTTTTGCTTTTCTATCATATCGTTTTTACTGTAGAGGAGAAACTGAACTTGCTCACCGGAGAGCTCACGATCTTTTAAAGCTGTCCTTAACTGTGCGATCTGTTGACTTTGTTGATTTTTAACTGATTTGTTTTTTTCCAGCTCATCTCTTATCATCTCATTCTCCTTTTTTAAAAAGGTGTTATCTTCGTCAAGGTTATTCACTTTGTTGCTCAAATTTTTATTCTCCACAAATCCATTCTTGATGACAGTTTCGGATTCGTCAATCCGCCTTATTAAGTCGTCCTGATCTTGAAGCATGGACCGAACTGTCTGCAACTCTCTTCTCAGTCGAAGAATCTCAGTTAGATTTTTGTCATTCTGAGCTTCAATTTGATATAAATCAGAAATTAGATTCTCTGTACTTTCATTTATGATGATGACATTTTTTTTCAGAACTTTTCCTACCGTATAAAGTTTTTCAGTTTGTTTCCTAATCGTCACACTCTGACTTTGCACACGTGCCAGTGCTTGATGTAGAAATTTGTTATCCTGGCTGTCCTCATTTTCTTGTAAATACTTCAAGTGCTCCTTCAACTGTCCATTCTCTGTATCCATCTTCAATTTATGACATTCCAGCAGTGCTTCTTTGAGAAACCTGTTTTGTTCATCGAGAACGGTCTTGATTTCTTCCAAAACTTGAAATTGGGCCCTCAAGTCGTTTTTCTCTCTTTCAATCTTCATGCCATGTAGTTCAAAACCGGGTAGCTCTTTACTGAGAAACCAATTCCCAGTAGTTGATATGGCCCCGTCGCCTTGACCTTTCACGTGTTTTCCCACGGCTGTCTCCATTGTGGTTCAGTCTCGATGCCCTTGCTTAAATCCAAGATCTATAACGTGCATTCGATTGTTCTGTTCCCCATCTTGAAACTGTCTGAGATCCAAACAGCACAGCACACAATTCTGAACAAATGATATTACTGCAGAGCATTTTGAATAGATGTGACAAGGTATAAAGGTGGTGCATTTTGTCTTTATGACATCATCAGAGAGAAATGTGTGACTTTGGTCAATGGTGTCATCAAACTGACAAGTGCCCTACTGTTGCTTCATGGTAAGTGGTATTATATTTGAATTGCGCTTTTCTACTTTCGAGGAATTGCTCTTTTCTACATTCGAGGTACTCAAAGCGCAGGTTTACCAGGGTATATCAATACGAATTAGAATTTTACTTTATACTCAGAACCAGGTTGTTATGTGATATATTTAATTGTGGGTCTCAATTTAAGACATAGCCATAGAGAATTCCATTAAAACATGGATAGCAAAACCAGATTTTGCACATACAGTATATGAGCCTTAACTGTAACAAAAACACTTACAACTACAATTGTAAATATGCTATTCTCAATTATTACTTCTCGGATAGAGTAGTGTCAATAAGACCAGGTCCTCAAACTTTAATTGTGTGCCTCATTACCCAATCAATTGATTTGAGTACTTTGTCATTTGGCATTCCATATGCATGGAAATTCTCCAAAGTCTGCTTCCATGTAGGCTGGCAAAAGTTTTCTTGAAGTCCACGGAATTGATGTACAGTGCCTTTGCTACTTAATATTCATCAGTGTAAAAATCTAGCCTTGGCATTCTATCCATTCTGGATTCTGCTTGTTCTTTTCTTATCTTAAGTTCTAAAAGCATCTAAAATGTGTCTAATCAATTATACTTTTGCTAGTATTTAACTAACCTGGCAATAGCCAGATTGATATTGTCATCCCTTGTCATTTACTTGGGAAAGGCGGGACATTCTGTACGATATTTCGAGCTGATTGGACGATTTAGCATCTTGTGCACGTCTACCTAACTTTGGTTTGACCAATCACGGCAACGGATGAAAACGTCTTCGTTCTCGTCGATTGGGGGGCGGTTGAGCAAGAACATCTTTACCAGGTAAAAAAGCGCCTCTCACTGCTCATTATCAACATGGAAACGGAGAGTAATTCTGCCTGAACATAATTAATTGCAGCTTCCATTCATCCACGTTAGATTTGTTTGCTCTCCACGGCGTCTGCGTTTCCTTGTTCGTCATAGCTGTATATTCCGCCCCCAAACACAATACCGCTTTGTGATTGGTCCGAACCACCAGTTGTTTGGATCAGTGAAAATCAGCGGAGTTTGTGAACTCACAAATACCGCAAGGTTAGTATTTTACATGGTACAAACAAAAGGTAATCCGGCTCCAATGGCGAATTTACCATTTTAAATGATATTGACTCAATGTATTCACAGGGTTGGGGGCTCCGGGTCCAGAAAGTAAAAACTCTGAAACAGTTTGGCTTTAGCCACAGGTGCTTCAACTCAACAGGAGGATACAAGCTCGTTTACCTGCCAGTTGAATAGCGCCTGTGGTTAAAGCCAATTTGTGACAGGATTTTTACTTTCTGGACCTAAGTTCCCTAACTCTGTTGATTACACAAGCTCGTGACTCTGAACCAACTACCAGTGTCGAAGGTTTGTAGTAGGTTGCTGTTCATCTCAAATCTATTTTGCCACAAATAAATTAAAAACCTTTTAAGGTTGTACAGAGTTTTTCTTATTCAACATAATGCATAACACTGGCGTCAGGCCAAAACCTCCTAAATCACAATTTGATTTTCAAAAATCTACACCGTCAGTCCACAGATGGTATTTTTACAAATGATTGACCAAAGACAGGTGGTGCTGAGAAAATTATATTTTTTAGAATAGCAGATAAAATGTTGGAGGGGCTTAACTGTGTCTACACAGATTTCAGACAGGGATATAACTGCGATGTTGCGCCATTCCTGCTTAACAGTGTTGATATTTGACTTGATTTTAATCCCGCTTCAAAGCATGAAATGGAACATTTGTGGCGATAGCAATAATTCTGCCATGCAGATGATGCATGTTGCACACATCAATGACATCTCCATCAAATGACACTGAAGAGTTATCGTCTGTTACCCAAAACATTCCAACTTCCTCCCACCTTGCACCTTTGCCAATCTCCTCCATCCTCAATGGGATTTCTCAAAAGGTGCTAGCATATGAACAGAGGGGTGAGTACGTAGGAATGTGCAATTAAGGAATGAGATGAGCCCTTAGACACTGACAAAACTTCAATCACAACAATTTGTAACAATAATAGGCCCAATGTTTTAAATTTTAGCTTCCATCAAATCCCAAGTGCATACTTAAAACTTAAGTTTTCTATACTGTATTGTATTACGAGGGCCAGCACAAAAATGCATACTTTCTGTCAGTTGTGTACATAATTTTTTCTGCTGCTAGTAAAAGTATCATCTCAATAAGTTTCATTTGCCATCATTTAAAATTTTATTCACATTTTTACATCTGCAGTTGGAATGTTTGATATTCTTTTCAACATGGTGGGTTTAGTAATTCTGGCAACACCAAACATTTTAAATTAGTTTTAAAATATCAAATATTGTTCAATTGATAACAATGTAACAGAGCAAATGTGTGGCAATGTTCGACTTTGTGTAACCATGAATACTGGTGAATAAAAAATACTTTTGTATTTTTATTTTTTTTATATAATTCACCAATATGTTGAGGAAAAGGACACATCTCAATACATTAGCAACCAGCTGTGCACTGCCCTGGTCTATGCTGCCCACTAGTGTACAGAAAGTAAATTGCGGTCCTTTGACACACACATAGGCTATATAGTATTATGTAATTACTATAAGCATAACACATAAATTATTTAAATAATATTTAATTGAGGGGGTTCCCATACTTTGAATATTCAATGTAGCCTTCCCAACATAATTCCCAAGAGATGTGATCAATGATATAAATCAAAACAATTAAAATTCCATTTTGGGTATCTGTGTTATGTTAACATGTCTGAGATGAACAACCCTGAGTAGGCGTATAGGGAGATGCCGGCACCATATAATCAGTTTAATGTCAATGGTGCAGCACTGGTGGGCTCCTCAATGGATGACGTGCGAGAACGCAGAAACTCAAAAAAAGCCTGGGAAGAGATACTGGAGAAGCAGGACAATGCCCACCAACACGAGGCCACAGAAGAAAACCACCACCCACAAGGGAAATGTTCCTGAAGACAACAACAACAAAATAAATCAGTGAATGAGGGAACGCCTGGCTGTCTTATTTGGTATACTGTAACAATACGATAAATTGATGATGGCGCAGGACGTACTTTGGTTGCGGACAGCGTGTAGCTGACAGCGGCTGTCTACAGCCACGCTAAACATGACCGTTTCATTGTGTCCTTTGATATTTTGGCCTTTGAATGTGTCTGGTAGGAAGGCCAAGTCTGTTACAACAATGCCATGGGACTCCTTCACGTAATACAACCTCTACACAGAGACAGAAAGACAAAGTTATCATCAGAGAGTCGGGCAGTTCCAATGATTGAAGTCTTTCAAAAATGCGACTACCTGAAGGGAGAACGCAATGTAGATAGCTACTGATCCGGTTACAGTTCCCAGTCCAAGAAATGTTCCAGAGTCACTGTTGGGAGACAAAAAAAAATATGATTACAAAAACATTCCATTTATTCCTTTACTGCATGTACCATGTATTAAACAAGGTGTATGCTATTGTACATACAGGTGCTAAGCGAGACTAGTTTCCTCATCCAAGCATGTGTCATTTTCAATCAGTCAGTTTGAGGAGAAAATATATTCCCACCTAAATGGTCTTAAAAACATGCCTATGGTGTACTTTAATTTCTATATGGCGGATTTCACTGACTATGTGAGGGCTGGTCGAGAATAGGGGTGGGAATCTTACAATGTCTCACGATTCAATTCCGATTTGATTCAGAATCGATTAAGAACAATTTTGGATTGAAAATGATTTAATTGACAATGATTTTTGCTTCAATCTATAGATGAGCAAGGAATTGTAATGATCTACTCTAGTCCGACTCGCTAATGCTAACTCAAATCACTCAAAAGAATGGCTCCACGCTGAAAAAAACCCCCAAACTTTTATTGGAATGACTTGATCGTGACTTTTTTCTTCTACTCTTCAATGTGGCTACAACTTAACAGTGTATTAGATCGCATGGAACCACACTGCCCCTCAGTGGCTAAACCAGGTACAACATGAACAGCGCTCCAAATAAAGGCACACACAGACAAAGACAAGACAGTATAAAATAATTTTAATAAAATAGATTTTGGGAATCTATATTTTGATTTAACTATTAAAAAACATAATAAATTACAGTTTCTATGAGTTTTTATGAAAACAAGACTATCAGCATGTTCTGAAGGCCCTGATATACACAATTGTGGTGTTTGAGTCTGAAAAACGAAGAAAAAAGTAGGGTTGTGTGTAGGGGTGTTCCATATCATACCTTCTACGATATTACCGGTGTATTTTTTGGGGTGATAACAATTTGAAATATCGCAAAATTGACGTGATGACGTCATCTGTAACATCATTCGTCTTCATGTCCATTCGGACATACACGCGTTGAAGACGAGGACGAGACGCGAGGAAACAGCTCGTTTTGTTCGACGTAAAAGTGAACAAAAATCATTGCTGGAGCACTCGTGATTAGACGCACTCCTTATGAAAAAAAAAGAAAAGAAAAGAAAAGACGGTTGGATAATACTGAAGCGTCGCGTATTGTTTAGCCAAGATAAACGATCCGCGGTGGTTATTTTACCGTGACCGCTAACTCGCCACCCAGTTGACGTGACTTTGTGATGCTAACCGGCCACGAAGATAACATGGTCTCGACGAGACGCCGTGCAAGTAGCTATCGCACAGTGGTCTAAACGTGCACATTTGTTGTTATTCATACATGGCATTTTCTCACGCCTCTGATTGACCAATCATAGACATTCACGGCAAAATAACGCTTGCAGGAGGGTTGCCGGTTACGGCGAAATAACCACTGCCTAAACAATCGCAGGGGAAAAACAATTTTCAACAATACACTTGCCTGCGATGTACAAAGCATAACGCCACAAACTAGCCAAACCGTATCATTGGTGAATTTTTTCTTTGCCTCTACAACACGATGGACTTTCTTGACTCATAAAATTTGCCACTGACTTCTGAAGGTTTGTGTTTTCTTTGTATTTGTTAAGTGAATGTGCTTTATGTGCTTTATGTAGTTGTGTTGCAATTAGACCTCGCAGGGGCATTCCATTACGGTTGCCATGTTTGATATTTGTTTACATTTCAATTGTGGAAAAAAAGGTGGCTTAAATATTAAATTAAATATTGTGCTGCAATAAAAGTGCTATTATTTTGAAGCACCAATCATAAATCTATTGTTCAGTAATTATTATCAATATCGTCACCTGCAAATTTCTTTGAAATATTGTGATATCATTTTTAGGCCATATCAGCCACCACTACTTGAGTGGACACACAAACACGTTTGTTTTACTTTGTGGGGCCATCTCATTGACATAATGCATTTCCTAGCCACTCCCCCTAACCCCTAACCATCAAAAATTATTGCCTACCCCTATTCCTTACCCTAACCTCAACCATAACCCAATTCAAACCTAAACTCTCTAAAATCAAGTCTTGACCCTCAAAAAGAGGTCTAAATTTGGAGAAAAAAATGGCCCCACATGGACAGGTGGGCCCCACAACTCTGTGAAATCCCGAAATGTTGGCCCCACTATGTAACAAAAACAAGACCACACACACACAAAAGCAGATACTGTACAGTACATGAATTCCATGTTGTTAGCCTTGTGTTTGCAATACCACACACCAAATGAACTTTGGGCGTAATTGAATCTCCTTACCTGACAGCAAAGCTTGAGATGACCTCCGCCCCGCAGGGAGCTGTCATCATGGGCAGGAAGCTCTTGCCCTCCCACTTGGTGAGGTAACACGGTGGAGGTTTTCGGTCTCGTTTATGGGGGATCTGAACCGTGTAAAGCCTCAGTGCATCTTTTTGGTCTTCTACCTTTCCGAACCTGAAATACACGACGCGATCCTGTTAACACGTCATTGTCGTCCTTGTGGCGGTCATAAACAGGTGCGCTGAATTTTGGTTTTGTTCTTTTACCTGCAAGCCATATACCGATACATCTTTTCATCCATCTGAGGCATGGTTTCATGCCATTTAAGACCCATAACTTGCAGGTTGTTGCGCCATACACTGCAAGCAAAGTCCCTGCCAACAGTTACCAGGTGCTGCATGGAAACAATAGGTTATGTAACGAAGACGTAAATTACATGTTTTTTTTATTTTAGTACAGTATGGCAAAGAAGTGCTAGTGCGCAACCTCGTTTGCTGGGCTCAGATCCAAGTCTTCTATCTCTCCTTCATGTGCTTTGAAGTCAAATTTTTTCTTCAAGGACGGAAACTGGAAGGAAAATTCATGTAGGATTTAACTGTTTGATATATTGCCATCAACGACATCATATTTTGACTGCTTACCTCCCAGACTCTGATGTGTCCGTCTGTGCCTCCAGTCAGGAGCAGGCTCAGGTCCTGACTAAATCGGACCACCTTTTGGAGCGGGTCCACAGGGTTCAGATCTGACTGCAGATCAGCCAGTCCTGTCACCGACATGTGTGCAGTCTCATCCTTCGTATCAGACCCAGAGACAGCGGCATCATCCTTTCCACCTTTGTTTCTCTTGCCACCTCGTTGCCTGGCATTACCTTTTTGCACATTGTTTTCTACAGAGAAGACAGATTTCGCAGGATGTGCACATTATTCACAAAAACGTAACATATTTTAGACAAGGACATCGCAAAAGATTAGTATTAGACTTTGTAAGAATTCTAAGATGGGACAGCAGTTTAGTGCATACCTTCATTAGCAGCCTTGCTCCCACTTTTCCGTGTGCAGTCATCAAATTTCATCAGCGAGCATGTGCCATCTTGACCTGCAGCAATCACCCCCTCGCCTAACGCCAAATTCATGGTGGCACGCGAGTCGGTGTCATGGGAGTGAAGCAGGCTGGCACTGTATTGGTTTTCTCCCACCAACTGCAGCTCCAGAAAGTGCTGTAATGCAGTCATGAATCGCTCATTAAATATCAGTTCATAGACATTCAGAAATCACTTTTGCACTTGCTTACCACGGCATTCTTGATGCCAGTCTTGGAAGCCCCTCCTCCCCCTGCTACGACCACTAGTCCTGCTTTAGGGTCGACTTTTATGGAGTACAAGGGGAAGGGGGCTCTGTAGAGATCTGGCACCTTCCGTTTGCCCATAGCTGGTCCACAATGCACTCACGGTTCTTCATAAAAGTGTCGCATTCAAGCCCACCTGTAACAAAAACTAATGAGCATTCTGCTAGCAGAGCCTTGAGGGCGCCACCTACTGGAGGGCTGCTTTACAAGTTCTAAAAAACAACTAACATTAAAATAAAAACGAAGTAAATAGTAGTATAATTTACTACGCCAACCTGCGTCCTCTTTGTGCTATAACAACCCCATTTTGTTTGTCATGATTTTAAATGTATTGACAGCATCTGCACAGAAGAAGAAGTAATATGTTTTTATTTGTAACCGACTAACCTCAACTGACTATTTCATAAAGTAGAATGACACAACAGACTTAGTATGTATGTATGTATTAAACGGGGTTAATACAATCTTAATCTTAACAGATTCAATCGGAAAATTCTGTAACTGTATATTGCGGTAACCTTTAATCATGCTGTCTGCCACATAAAAAAATATAATAATATTGCAATTTGCAGAGCTTTGAGGATTTTCTAAATATTTACACAAACAGATTTTTACTAGTGTTAACCTATACGGTTATTTCAATGTGATTTTGTATGGGTTTGGTGTGTTTAATTAAGAATTAAACAGTTATGGTCTGATATATGGTTGATGTTCAATGTTGGGTGGTCAGGGCTGTGTTTTAAGTTCCCATGCTCACATTTATTTGTTGCCGGTATTTTTTTTAGGGCAAACAAAAGTGCTAAATCTACAAATTAAGTGCTAAATTGGTGGCAATTATTGAGAATGTGTCTTTTGCCTAATCAGCAAAAATGGTTGTCTTCTCTTAAAGCGACAGCGCACAATAAACAGTCTCACCGGTGACGCTACCATTATTAACAATAGTTGTAGTTGTTTGTTTTATTAATGTTTTTTTGGCAGGAAAAAGAATTACATCAGTCAATGTTGACACCAATATGCAACCCATTCTAAAGAGCCCAGCTCTACATGTTAGCCAAGAGGTTGCACATAAACAATCTGTCACTGCACCTCTGTGACTGTGCATGACTTTTAGTCGCGATTACAGTATGTACTTGATAAATACGTAACTGCATTTTCCCCACTAATGTATGCCAATATCACACACAAAAGCAGTCCATATGAGTGACTTCGTAGTAAATGTCAGTTTTCTCCAGATTACTAAATTCCTGAACGTAAGCATTTAAGTCTTTCAGATCAAATATCGTAATCTACTCATCTCGGCAGACATCAACGTTGTTTATGCGTCAATGTATTTGCCAACAAGTCGGACAATTTAAATTTAGAAATCTGTAAAGAGTGAGTGAAATGTTACAGGACACTCGTTGGACAGCTAGAGGCTAGTTAGCACGACTTCCCGCAAGTGTAGCATTTTATTCGATTATTAAATTTGAGGGCGCCTACCTGTGCAAATGGTTCCGTACCCCTCATGTAGTCTTTTAATCGTCTCTACGTGAGCTAGGGCTGATTATTTCATTATGACTAGTTTCGATCAAAGTCTTATGATGTGTAAAATGGCCGACGCGTCCATGATGCAACGCGAAGTGACGACATGTTCACGGAGCTCACATGATCACATCTACTTCCCGAACACGTCAGCAGCAACAGTAGACGTAAACTGCGCCATGACGTGCCCATAAAATGCCTACATCGTTAACTACATACGTATATAACTTAATTTGAATACGGCATAATTTGCATTGCATTAAAAAAAAAAGAAGAAAAATATAGATGTGATTCTTTCATAAATTGAATTAGTTCCATGAATGAAATGCATGTTTGTTTACCTTGGATGTGTGCGAGTCATGGTTATATATATATATATATATATATATATATATATTTGCTTCAACAACCAACATTTCAAGTCTTACAGGGAGGTCAACCCAAACCAAAGTGTTCTTTACAATATGTTCTATACACCCTCACTAGTCTAAGCACGACATTATGATTAATAATGCGTTTGCGGAATATAAATAAAAGAGCAAAATTCACTCGTTTTTTTACCCACCTCAGGGAGAAGCCATTTGACCACTTGCTGTCGACAGAAAATGACATCACATGGGTTTCTGAGTTTGATCATGTGACATTCACAAGCTGAGCCATAATAGGTTCCTTTTTTCTTCTTCTCTTTTTTCAGTCAACAGTAACTGGCAAAATGGCCACCCCCTGACATAGATAAAAATGAGTAAATTTTGCTGCTTCATTCATAATCTACAAAAGCAATCTTAACCAGAATACTGTGTTTATACTAGTGGGGATGCATAGAACATATTGTTAAGATTTCAGGGTGGTTGACTTCCCCTTTGATGGCCTGAAATTGTCTAAATAAATAACCTTGTTGTCAGATTATACTCAGCGGAAAGTAGATGGCAACTTGTGCATTGATGATGGAGAGCACAGGGTTTCAGTGGAAAAATCAATAGGCACAGGCCTTCTAGCAGTGTATGGTAATTGCCAGAAAGGTTCAAACTGAATCGTGAATGTGCATTTGATTAGTTAGAATTAAGTGGGGAATTCTCCCAGACAGTAGCCTATATGCTTAGTTTATAATTTCAGTCCTATTCTTGAATATTGTTACCCGTATCATTCGTGACGTGAGGCCATCAGCATTTGACAGCTTAGAATTTGCCCCTTTTTGTAAGCATATCGTTCCCTTGCCCATGGCTCACTAATTGATTTTGAGGCAGCCTTGCAAAATTGTAGCTTGGCAAGAAGTATTTCTGTCCCTGAATGGAGTTCTGTGCAAGTTTGAGAATTTTTGTGGCCATCACACTCACCATCAATCTATGCTACAATCTACGCTATGCAATGACAAAATATGCATTTTTGTTATGAATCTGACAATTTAAGTTTTTAACAAATAAATAGAACATGCTGGGAGCAATACATGTCACTACTTGTCATTTTCAAATGTTAGCATTAGAACGACAGTATATCAGATGTTTCGAAACTAGATCAACAGAAGATACATGAAGAATGATTGCAATGGATTAAGCTCGGAAGTTATAAATGTACATTCATGTTTCTATTTGAACCTTTCTGACAGCGACTCTACATTGCTATTAGGCATGTGCCACTGCCTATATTGATTTTTCCACTGAAAACATGTGCTTACCATCATCAATGCACTAGTTGTTGGCCATCTACCGTCATTTTTGATGAATATAATCTGACAGCAATGTTTTTCATGCCAACAGCGCTTTTAAGACTTGACTATATATCTGGGGAATGTTGCTGAAACAAACGCTGCACACGATGTGTAGTCTACATGTACAGAGAATGCCATGTATTTTAATGCATTATCAGTGTGTTTGATGCATGGCTATTTTCTGCGTAAAATGAATTTGCCACAGAGAAAAACGTATTACCATTAATTAACTGTATACTTTATCGCAAGGAGGTTGGGCAGATTACAAGTATATGATTTCTTAAAATACACTTCATTCAATATAATACAGAAAAGTTCAACCTATGTTTGTCATTGTAAATCGTTTTCTATTGTTAGGATAGAACAAGATTTTTATTGCACACATCCAATGTAGCTGTAGAATGATAATCAAAATGCATTTCCATTCAGGAGTCTACTGCAATTCAGTTTTCAAATGAATCACATTTTGTTTTGTTTTATTATGCTTTCACATTCATTTTATGTATGTGCTGGAATCTTAGGTTGATCATTTTTCTGTTTGTTTGTATTCATTGACTGAAGTTGAAAAGTAACTGGTTGAAGAACATGATCAAGAAGCTGACTTTGTAGATCATATATTAGATGAAAAAGATCATGTAGTAAATTAAAAACTGTACAGTTTTAACAAGGTGATACCGTAAATGTTCACAAATATACTCCAAATTACTTGATATATAAATTGCATCTTTCATTTTCAAAATACATAAACTTTGTAATAATGCATTGATTAATAACTTGCAGGAGGTCGTCAGTTATACATCAATGCTTGTACTGGATTAAGTATTGTTGTGTGCATTTGTTTGTAAATATCGTCATTTCTGACCACTGTTTTTCCTGTGTATTCCCTGTGACAGGCCATAGTGGTGAGCAGGTCTGCCTCACAGTTCTGAGGTTCTGGGTTTGAATCTGGGCTCTGGCCTCCTGTGTGGAAGTCTCATGTTCGCCATGTGCTTGCGTGAATTTTCAAGGAAGAATTTGCAATGCATTGTAGAAAATGGGTGGAATCGATGTGGTATACTTGTGATACTGACTCTTCTGTACTCTATACACAGGTATTATATTCTGTATGCAGGCCCTGGATCGGAGACACCACGACAGCAGGCTTGTTGGCAAACAAATTGCCACCAAATTTAATCTTCTCAGTGATGTTTTGGTTTGTGAACAATCCCGTTAGTGATTTGTTGTTTTTGTATTTGCTGAAAAGTGGAGGTTTAGCCCTATTTATGTTTTTTTTTTTAAGAAAAAATAATGGTAGGCTATATTTCACTTTTCTGTAATGGGTGGGAATTTTAGATCTGTATCATCCTTCATCCACACTCTCATTCACTTCCACATGAATTTGCAGAAAACAAATAATGTGTATCATGATATAAGGAATATTGTGCCCACATCCCTAAATATATCCACACATTGTCTTGCAGCATCCCCCCAAAATAAAAACAAAAAATACAAATAAAATAGATACAGCACAGTACTTGTTCAGCAATGTGTTTAAGTGGGCGGGGATACTAAAAGAGAAAATGTGGAGATTTGTGTGTAAAGTTCGCAAGAAACTGTCAGAACTATTACGGAAGTAAAGTGTTTCTTCCTTCAAAACAAGAGCTCTACGTAATCCAAACTTTGTTTAAATAATATCATATTGGCAAACATTTCAATTTGGTTTCGTTAAAATATTCAAAGTGATCAATCCTGAAATTAATTTTGAATATAAATTAATTTGTTTCATGGCGTTGGCTTTGATTCTGGTTACTTTTCCTTTCAACTGTAACTCTAAAACAGCTGACCAGTATGATCACTATCACTTTTCACACTTTTGCACACATTTGTCATAATTACTGAACTACTTTTTGTAATGTGTCTTAAATTTCTTGCTTAATTTTATTTAGAACAAATTTTATTTGAACATGAAGGACCGGAAATTATGTTCGTGATGTTTGCAGTTAGTGACGAAGCTGTATCTTCTGCGGAAAACACCCAACGAGAGAGGAAAAAAAAAACACTCACGCACACGCCAAATTTATGCCGAGGCTACTTTCTTGACTCTCCTTGTTTATTCTCTGTAGACTGGGGCTAAAAGGGGATATTAAATAGGGATATTGTGATTCTTGGCGATGACACCCACGTCTACGATAGCACCCGAAATCTGGCTCCACGGAAGGTAGGTAAATGCATCAGTGAAGAATTTCACGACATCTGGAAGAATGGTCACAAAATATCAGCTTTCAGCGTAGCAAGGGAATTAAAATGAGCTTAATGAAATACTAACTCTGGGCGGCAAAGCACCACGTACAATAAACATCCCATATAAATAGTTTATACATTCTTAAACTCCCATGAGAGGAAATATGATTTCTAGACGGCAAAGCTAGATGCCATCCTTTGTAAAACACGAGTAAGGTCAAATGGACGCAGATTAGTGCTGATGCTCAACGTTTGAAGAAAGTGGAAGTGTATTTACGAACTGCCCGAATGGCTCCGCGCAACATGTAGTCAGTCAGTCAGTCAGGTAGGCCCACAGCACAGGGCCTGGACCTTGAATGATGACAAAAACGACCAATGTTTTATTGCTGTTTTGTCCTCAGTACATAGCCCAAAATGTTCACTATCAGTTGTATTGATACATATCCAGGAACAGAACCTCTTTAACAATATCATACTTTTAGACCATCTATCCTGATTGTGATGAGTTAGAGTGTTTGATTGTGAAAATCCTCTCTTCATGTCTTCTTATTTATTCAGGACATGTGAGGTGTGACTATGGAAGGTCATCATGCAAAATACTGTCCATGCCAGTGGAATGATGGTCGCGGGAGCTCATGCAAACATCTGCCCAGGGGATGTCAACTTCAATTCAACCACTCAGACTGGGTGCATTACTGTGGAGAGCCACTATGGAAATGAGGCCAGTCACGTTGCTGATGTTGAATGAGGGGGGGAAAAAGACAATCTCTGGATCATGTTGCTGAAGAGGCGTGCCCAATTTGTGGATATGACACAGGACTGAGCCAAACAGCAGCATTCGATGGAGTGGGCACAAATGCAGCAAGGTAAGCTGATGTCTTTAGCGTCAGTCCTATAAGACAATCATCATACGGAAAGGATTTCGTACACGTGCGGACTCAAAGAGGATGTAGTGGCGAGCTGATGAAGCATCCAAGAATTTGATTAGCGGCTGTGTGAAAACCATCAGTAGAGCAAACAGGAAGCTCCAACACTTAACCTCCATGATGCCTCGGAACCGAGCCTTCTCAGAGCCTGAGTACTCTGCCGAGTATTCCGCGGACTGTTCGGTGACTCTGCCGTCCGACCCCGGGCAGGCAGTCGGCCGAACACACGAAATCACGGTGAGGAGCTCAGGATGCTGCCTTTGCCTGCCCCGTTTCATGCGCCTCACCTTTGCGCCAGAGTCCCTGGAGAACCTTTACCAGACCTACTTCAGGCGTCAAAGACACGAAACCTTACTGGTGCTGGTTGTGTTTGCGGCTCTCTTCGACAGCTACATCATTGTCATGTGTGCGGTTGTCTACACCAGTGACAAGCTGGCGTCTGTCCTCGTGGCGTCCGTCGGGCTGCTAGCAGACATCATCCTCTACCTGCTTTGCCGCTTCGGGCTGCTGCCAGACCGCATCTCGAGGCGGGTGGTACCCTACGCCCTGTGGGTGCTCATAGCAGCCCAAATATTTTGCTACCTGGGTTTGAATTATGCCCACTTTCACCAGGCAAGTGACACAGTGGGTTGGCAGGCTTTCTTCAGCTTCTCCTTTTTCCTGACTCTGCCTTTGAGGTTGACTCCCATCGTGCTTATCACGGCTGTCACCTGCGGGGTTCACACCCTAGTTTTGGGTGTCACCATCGCCCAGCAGCTACAGGAGGACATCCAGGGGGCAGCACTTGGCAGGCAGGTGAGACTTGGCAAGGGATGAACATTGTCAGTAATGCACAATGGAGAATCAAAAATGATGTTATTGAAGTGTAAACTTTCACATGCTTCAAAAAATATGGCACAATTGGCACAGGTACATTGTCCAAATACCTACAGTGCTATATTTACAATTTTATTTATATCAGGGACAGTACAATAGTACATATTAGTAAACATTTCAGTAAATATGCCAGAATTAGCCAGAAGGCTATTTTAGGTCATAAGTGTCAACCTACAACAATAGCAACACATTCACTAAATTATTATTCAAGCTGCTCTCTGTAACAATTTGCCACAAAATGTCTTTACAAAAGCCTTTTTATTTGACCATTTATGACATCTTCTAATGAGTAGATTAATACCTGCAATAACTGCAAGCTTTTGGCCAATAGTTTTCAGACGAGTTTCGGGTTCAAATTTCCCGCCCTCTGTCTGCGGATGTGACGTCAAATGCGCATTGTGTATGTGAAGAAGGGTGTGTGCAGTTTCATTGTTCGTCAACAGGTGGCAGTAGCGATTCAAAATTGATTTATTTTTTGCGTTCAGTAGCTTTAAGCTAAAATTACATGTTTACATCACTTTCTCAGCTTCTTTTTTACAAGAGGCTAATAACAAACAAACAAACAAAAACATTCTGATGTATCTACAGTACAGTGGAATCTCAAGTTATGAACTTAATTGGTTCTGTGAGCCCGTAACCTGAAACGTTCATAAATCGAGACAATGTTTCCTATTGAAAAGAATGGAAACGCAATTACCGGTAATCTGTTCTAGCCCCCAAGATACGTTTTTTTTTTTTTTTTTTTACTGGTCAGGTTAAAAATAAAAATAACACTATTAAATCATACATGATTCTATTATTGCTCATTAACTTTTATTTAGGAAATGAAAAGGGGAGGAACTAGAGCTCCTCCATTAAAAGTCTTCTTCTTACTGTTTTTTTTTTTTAATTATGTCTGTTTATTTGGTAATTACAGAAATTGTTTCATTTTGGCATACAGGGATAATTGTATTTTTATGTTAAAACAATTTAAAACAAAAAATGGGACGTCACATTGTCATTTAAAGTGGAAGTCAACCAAAAAAAAAAATCCTTCACAATAATATGTTCTATGCAGCCCAACTAATCGACACAATATTCAGTATTTACTCAGCTATGTTAACTTTATATTGTCATCATTGAGCGAGCCAGCTGAGAAAAATAACTTGTCACTCATTTCATTATTGTTTGTATTATTATATTTGTTGAAAATATAAACTAAAATATTATATTTCCAACTTAAATACTTAGATTTTAAAACCGAAGCCAAAGTCTCTAAGCGTCTCAGCAAAAGAAAAATTTAAAACAATTTTGCTTTTTGAGGACATTTATATAAGGTAGAGCAACAGATAATATATAACAAACAAATATGGTCGAACAAAGTTCCCCGGCCATGATCAAACAAACTGTACTTGGTTAAGTAAATGTCATAATCAACATTTTATCCCTTACAGCATCAGTAAAAAGTAAAACCACCCTGTGCCTTTTTTTCTTCTTCCTTTTTTCATATGCTTTAAAAAAAAGTCATAGCACAATAGCGCTCTTCCCGTCATGGAACCGTTGGTTTTATTGCACAAACTGTGGGCATAAGAAAATGAAAACCAGTCTGAGCTGATCATGCAAATAATGACACGCTAAACAAATGTTGTAGATGTATTTTTAGTCCTGTTTTACTGCTGTTGTGACTCAACGTGTACAACCTTTTGAAACATAGCTTTTTCATAGTAAATAATAGGGATTTTTTTTTTTTTTGGGCCGCTGCCGATATTAGGGAGAGAAAAAAAATCTACTGATTCATGTTAAAAACGACATAATAAAACGAATAACTTTTTGGAGCGGGCCTTCAAGTTTAAAAGAATCACAGGCAGAACTTTTTGACAACTTTACAATACTTTGTTATTTTGCGTTTGTTTAACTTTAGAACAGAGAAGGATTCTGAAGTGCAAAACATGCAAACTGGCATTAATTGATGAATTTGTCTTAAAAATGTGTGATTGCGATTTAAGATGCGATCATTTTTTATTTTCTCATATATTTTTTTAAACAACACAATCAATAAATGAATACCATAAACAAATTACAATTCATAAATGTTTTGGTCTTAAAGGTTAAGCTGACGCTAAAATAAAAGCAAATGAACCATGAATGAATATGAAAGACAATTTATCTACTTCAGTTCGAGTTGTTAACGTACCAAACACTTGACAACTTCACAAAATTTCGCCAAACGAGTGTGGCGTAAACATAAGTCGGTCATAAATCAGATTACACCAATTATATGAACAGCTCTATGGTCACTTCCTTTACCTTTTCATGTTTCATTCACAAATTGCAGCCTTTGAAAATTGCATTCTACTACAAGCCCTATTATTGTTTTGTTCCAATGCCTTTCACTTGCTTGAATGTAGTTCCAGCCAGACTTCTGACAAGTGTACTGTGCAACCTAAGCACTCTTTCACATTAGCTTAGCAATATCTCCCCTTGCACATAATTTGCTGCTCCTTGTCCGCCTTTAGCGATAACGATGATTATTAGATGAATATTTGCTGCCACGGCTGTTTAGTTCGAAGTTGTAGGGAAATCTGAATTTGGAAATTCCAAATGATTTTATTATTGTTTGAAACACTCTTCGTGACCCTGATATAGCATCGCTGTTATGTCCACCAAAGTCATGTCCTCATTGAGCATTGATGTCCCTGGATTGTTTATTGCTCTCTCACTGGCAGATGTTGTGTAGGGCCCGACCGATTAATCGACCTCCGATTATAATCGGCTGATTATTTCCCTTCAAACATTAGCCAAAACAACTAATCGGCCATTTGGCTCAAAGGGCCGATTCGTTTCCGACGCTGTGGAAGTACCCTGAATGCACCATTTTGCTTGCGTAGCATTAGCAACTAGCAAGTGTGTAGCATGTGTTTTTCTGGTTATTCTTTTGTCTCCAAGCATCCTTTAAGCTGTTTAATGACACCCCAGTTAGAGTTAACTGTAAAACTAAACACACGACAACAAGAATTACATCCACTGTATAGGAGGATCCTGTGTGACGTATTGTTTATGTTTCGCATATGTGTGGCAAGAAACAACGTGTTTTACATGGAGTTCAATGGTTTTGCACATTTGGAGGAGGATAAAGAGAAGCAGATGGTTCATTCTTGTTGTGCCATCAATTGTACGGCCCGTCGGGGGCCTGATAAAAAAAATTTTTTTTAATCGCATTCCCACCGAAAGGGGCCGCGAAAAATGAAAGAAATGGCTGCGAGCCGGGAGGGTATAACTTGATGATCAAAGCCTGGACTGATGCGGAGGCTCACTTTATTGCCGGTAAGTACTTGTGACTATATTTGTTATTTAGAAAGTATTTAAAGAAATTATACATCGAGTTTGTGCATTATAAAATCCGCTGGGTCATATTGTTTTGCGATCTTATTCAGGTGTTACAAAGTGCGATCGACAACCACCCTGACTTGTTCCTCGTCTTGAAGTGGGCTATCCTGGATCGGTAAATGAGAAGGCTAAAGAAAAAGCCGTCCAGCGTTACGAACGGAGGATCAAAAGGCAACGAGTATCAGAATTGTGTTATGGATTCCTATAAACGAGACAAAATATATTTTTGTGCCTAGTTTTTCACATGAGTGTCCACATATTGTTTATCTTATCCGAATAAATATTGCATTCTGCATCTCTGTTTTGATACCTGCCGACCGCACTTGTGTACGCAGTAGCTAGAGTTGTTAAGTCCTATCCTGACAGCTGTATTAAATGTGCTACAATGCTAGTATGCTAATGCTACGTAACATGACTGCATGTTTGTCCAAGACTGGATTTGAAAAGAAGAATTGTGATATTTAATTGTTAACTAGAGACCAGATGCCATTGAAATTCTCACATCACAAGACAAGTGTCACTGTACTAAAGTCACTGCATTTCCAAAAATAAATAAAGAATAAGGTGTGCTGCTTGTTGACATAATTCCCCCATGGAACTCATGATTGTTGAGTGTGTTGGGGGGGATGGTTTTGGAGTGACGTTCTTCCACAAACTTAACTGTAATGCAATACATTGGCACCACAAAGAACACTTAAATGAAGAATAATTACCCAGCTTTGCACAGGACTTTGTATTAAATAAGAGTAAATGTCCCCAAAGCAGATGTGTGGCCAGGAAACCGGTACATTAAGCTTCTCCGTAAACCTCCTCCGCCCTTCGGCCGTTTAAGTGCTTAACTAGTGGCGATTTCGCCCGCTAACTTTCTTTGTATACGCTGTGTCTATACAGCCAGCCATGTTTTCTGCCACTCAACCATCGCGCATGCGCAAAAAATGTAAACAAATGATCCTCCTGTAGTTAAATACAAAACATGTTTGTTTTTGAAAACATTGCTAGCCTAGTGCTAATGCTAAAAGCGAAGGGAGGATCCCATTCAAATGCTAACACGAAGTTAGCATCAACTGTTTTTCCTTCAAATAACGAATATTCACACACAAATGCTGTGTATTTTTTTCTGCCCAAAAAATCGGCATCTGCATCGGCCTAAAAAAATGCATATCGGTCGGGCCCTAATGTTGTGTTTTGGTGTGTTTTGGAAACGTTTGAGAAAACGTACCCATTTCAAAACGAGTGAATGCGTGTGTGTTAAAAAAAAAAAAAAAAAGACATTCGGAATGGTGTTGAGGTGCCAGGGCGATTAATCGATTTTATCTGTTTATTAATTTGTTTAGACAATTTGCTCATATAAATTGATTTATTTTCATTTGCTTCTGTATTTAAAAGCCCCCGTTGTGTACAGCTTTCCTTGCACTGATAACATGGCTGCAGGCATAAAAGTAGTCAGTGATCCCAATTCAGCAATTTGGTTACTATATTTTTAACAATTTTTCCGACCCCACTGGCAACTATTTTTCCCCACAACAACTAGCGTTTTTAATTCCTGCTAAGTAACAAACATCATGAGTAGAATCATTTTCACATTGTTTTGCATACGGGAGTCTGGTCGAAGGCAATCATGGAGTCAATCGCACTAAATGTTGTCAACGATATGGTGCCCATTTATATTTACATGTTAGGAACATTTGACCTTATGGACTTTTAGAACATAATCATATATATATATATATATATAAAGGCAAATACATAAAAACTGTCAATTAAATATACAGTGTTATATACCATACTGGAGGAAAAAAAGCTGCAGGTTTGGTGACCTGTCAATGCAATTTTGTCAGAGGTGGCTTACAGAACATTCACAGAACTGTGCTCCTGTTGTTTTTTTTCCCAGCTCCTGGCCAACATTGTGATCTATATTTGTGCTATCACCGTGGGCATCATGTCATATTACATGGCAGACCGGAAGCACAGAAAGGCTTTTCTTGAGGCAAGACAATCTCTTGAAGTCAAACTCAACCTGGAGGAGCAAAGCCAACAACAGGTCGGAGGGCAGATAATACAATATGTCTGTTTAAATAACATTTTATTACATTAACTACTTTATAGGGGAAGTGAACCCCAAAATATGCATATTTACAATAATATGTTGTATGTGCCTTCATTAGTCTGAATATGGCATTCTGATTAATACTGTGCTTATGGAATATTAATTAAGCAGCAAAATCCACCTGTTTTTATTCATCTGAGGGGGGCAGCCATTTTGCCACTTGCTGTCGACTGAAAATGACATCACAGTTGCTCAGTGCTCAGGTAATGATCAATCACGGCTCAGCTGGGAAGGTCACATGACCAAACTCATAAAACAGGTGAGCCGTGATTGGTCGTCGCCTGAGTCCCGAGCAACTGTGTTGTCATTTTCAGCCGACAGCAAGTGACAAAATGGCCGCCCACTGAAATGGATAAAAATGGGTGGATTTTTAAAAAAACAGAATGCTGTGTTTAGACTAGTGGGGCGCATAGAACATATTGTTGTTGTGAATGTATTTATTTATTTTGCCTAATGAACATTTCAAAAGGCATTTCAATCCAATTGTCATCTCTTGACTTGATTTGAGGAACTTTTAGATGTTTCGCATTGTTACTTGTATTTTGCTCTGATTGCAAAAAAAAAATACAAAATTAAGGAAAATAGAGAGCATGGGATTACTGAGGTTTTGTGCTACAGTGTTTCATAAATAAATATGCTATCTAGCTAACCAACATCCTCAATCTCATTTGGATGTGTTTGTAACGTTTGCTATGTCTGTCAGAATAATTTGCCCGACGACGTAAACCTAAAAATGAGCTTGACTGAGACTCGAGTCGTTTAGAGGGATGCGGTAGTTCTGTCAACTTGTATCAGACTTAATTACAGTACATCATCTTCACAATGGGATGCTGAGGCTGCTGGCAGATGAGGGCCACCAACCAATCAAGGAGTGGAGAGTCTTGTTACCATGACAATTGGCCTCCTGAGATGATATACATGTAATCACAAAGTCAACCTGATCAGTTAATTGTTTCTTATCTGCCACACGAAAAAGTGATTCAAACCGGGCTTTTAGATTGGATCGTCTTAAATTACTTTCCACTGAATGCAGACTTCAACCAACATGCAATGTTTATATAACTTCTTCATCTAAGCAACCTACACTTGTCGAAATTAGGATTCACATTTTTATCATTACGATTGTTGCTTGATAAATTGATTCATTAATTCCCAAATCATTAAGGAAATATAGATGTGATGCACCAACATTATTTATTTCAAATTAACTCATTTACTGCCATTGACAGCTATAGACATAAAAAATAATTTGAACTATTTCTATTAGTTAAAATGTTTTTCTACTTTTGTTAACAAGAGTATGAAAACTTAGATTTTTTTTAAATGTATTAGAACAGATATAAAATTTTTGATTAATCGTGAGTTAACTAGTGAAGTCGTGCGATTAATTACAATTAAAAATTGTAATTGCCGGACGCCCCTAATTTTTTAATAATCTTTTCTTTAAAAGAAAAAAAATATTATATAAAAATTAAATAATTAAAAAAATATATATATATATATATATATATATATATATAAAAAAGATAGGATTATTAAAAATTAAGGGCATCAGGCGATTACAATTTGCAATCGTAATTAATCGCATGACTTCACTAGTTAACTCACGATTAATCACAAATTTTATATCTGTTCTAAATGTACAAAAAAAATTCTAGGTGTTCATACTCTTGTTAAAATGTTAAAAAATGGAAAAAAAAGTTAAACTAATAGAAATAGTTCAAATGAATTTTTGACGTCTATAGCTGTCAATGGCATTAAATGAGTTAATCAATATTGATGATGCAGCCTCTGAAGGTGAGTTAATTGCTTGTTTATTCTTGCGTAGGAACGCCTGCTGCTATCCATCCTCCCCAAACACATAGCTGATGAGATGCTGCAGGACATGAAGAAGGAGCCCAGTCAAAAAGAGATGCAACAGTTTAACACCATGTACATGTACAGACATGAAAATGTCAGGTAACCAAGCAACTTTTAAAGGTTCTATTCTAAATCTAATTCAAGACTTTACTTTTACTTACTTTACTTTTTACTATTTGCAAGGCCCACAGAATATTATGTTCTATTGTTTTAAAAACATGGAACCTACCAAAAGAGTAAAGTCTCTTCTTTCATCAGGAAAAAAAAATATATTTCCATTTGTTTCCGTTTTGCAGCAATTAGCATGAAAACATAGCCAAGTTCCATCATTATTCACAAATCTATTTAGAATTGTGAGTAATTTAGTTTTTTTTTTTTTCAACATGGCCCTGGTTCATCTCCTTTGCTCTGTTGCCACCTGCTGGCCGTTTGTGTAATAACTACAATTTCCTCAACTGTTCTCTGCAGTTGAGAAGCTGCATCAAAGCCTTCTGTATGTTCCAGCATTTAAAAAAAAAAGTATAAATATGTCTTTGGGACATTTAAAATAGAACACATTTATACGTTTTTGGGAGCAAGTGAGGTAAGTACCGGTACTGAGCACTATCATTCCATCTGTCACATCTGTATGTTCAGTTGAAATGTCGTAAATCAATCTTTCAGAAGTCTGCAAAAAAAATAAAAAATGTTTTGACAATGATATGTTCTATGCAGCCCTACTAGTCTTAATATGGTTTTCTGGTTTATATTGAATTAGTGGAATATGAGTTATGCAGCAAAATCCAGTCGTTTTTATCCATCTCAGTGGGCGGCCATTTTGCCACTTGCTGTGGACTGAAGATGACATTACGTTTGGCAACAACCAATCACAGCTCACCTGTTGTCTGAAGCTGAGCTCTGATTGGTTGTTGCCTGAGCTCTGAGCAACATTGATGTCATCTTCAGCTGACAGCAAGTGGCAAAATGGCCGCCCCCTGAGATGGACAAAAAACGGCTGGATTTTGCTTCATAACTCATATTCCCAAAAATGTAATATTAATCAGAATGTCATGTTTAGACTAGTGAGGTCACATATAACATTATTGTCAAGAAATGTTTAAGGTTGACTTCCACTTTAAAATGGTAACACATGATAGTTGGATTTTATGATTGTAAGTACTGTCAAATGTAAAAATAAATGAATATTCTTTATTTATTTTGAACAAAGACTAAAAGTGAGGGAGTTGTGAGTTTTTTTTCTCTCTGTACTTTTATTTATTTATTACAAATGAATCCTAAATTCAGGGTTTGTTGTTTGGGTATATTTTGGACCTCAATTCTCTATTTCAGAGTGACTATTCTGCCTTTTGTTAGAAGTAACTAAAAGGTCTTTAAAATGATCTGTCATTGATTTAATAGACACTATACACTATGAGGTCTACAGTAATTGATCACCCTACAAATTAATGTGTAGCTATACTAATGCAATGTTTTTTCTCGATCTCTCGTTGTGTGTGCAGTATTTTGTTTGCAGACATTGTGGGCTTTACGCAGCTGTCATCATCATGCAGCGCGCAGGAGCTGGTCAAACTGCTCAATGAACTCTTCGCTCGTTTTGACAAACTAGCTGCAGTGAGTCTCACTATTAATCATTACGGATGTACACGTGCATTTGTTTTTGTTGTTTTTTGACAACAAGGTTATAATCAGGGGTGTTGGCGTGGCCCTCAAATGGTTTGGTTTTAATTTTTTTCCAGACCCGCCGACTTCATGGATGAACTTAAAACTTACGATACAAGTAGGCAAGGTTTATCGTTAATATATAATTTTAATATGGGTTTTTTCAAGTTTTAATTTCCTAATTACAACAACATTATACCAGGGCTACACAATGGCAGCTTATTAAAACAATATATTTTGCACCACGGACTGCTTCCCCATAAAGATATTTTTTTACAGACTGTTGATAACCGTCTCGCCGGCGGCCCTCCTGCGACTCGTTTGTCTACAGTCTCATGGTGGATGTTAGCATTAGCTGTTAGCGTAGTTAAGCCAAGCACCACAACAGTTCTTCATAGGCTACTATGCAATGCGTGGCAAGGGTCAATTTAAAAATAAAAGCAGGGCAAGTACTATTTTAGATGGATATTATTGCCTTGCTTAACTTTTATTTTGAAGTTGGCCATCGGACGCAATCGTTGTGGTGGCTAACATCACTTCAAATCGAGGCTAGCTTGACTGCAGTCAAGCTAACCGATTGCGATGCATTATTCTGGTGCGTAAAAGCGCAGTGACAGACTTCATCTGGAACCGTTGAAACGCAATATTCAATTTGTTTGTCTAGCGCACCGGCGCACCACTTATGTGCACCCCTGGTTATAATTTATGTATAATTTGTTACATGTATAAAAAAATATATTTTTACAATATTTTGTTCTCACTTTTACTATATTCTCTGTTTTTTTTAAAGCTGCAAACATTCTCATAAATTATATCAAAGCTAGGCCCGTGATTTTTATTTCCTTATAATTGCGTCGCTCATACAAAAAGTCCTGTGTTTTTAAAAGGTGGATTTTAATTGAGCATTTGCTTTCCCCTCTTTAAATTGGCACAATTGTTTGCGATTAGTCAAAGTAGTCGTCAGAGTAAAACTGAATAGTTATCAATAGGCAAATCACATGCAGCATAAAGTGTGTCATTCACTGTCTAAAACCCCAATCAACTTGTCAGAAATATCACCAGCTGAGGATCAAGATCCTCGGAGACTGTTACTACTGCATTTGTGGCCTGCCAGACTACAGGGAGGACCATGCCGCCTGCTCCATCATGATGGGCCTCGCCATGGTTGAGGCCATCTCGTGAGTATGCACTAGAACTATATTTAAAATTCCCAGAAGTCAATCACCCCATTTGCATGTGTGTCATGGTGGTCTGTCACATGCTCAGTGGGAAATTGATCACTCAGACAGACGAATATCGATTTTTGTGTAGCCATGAAAGATAGTGTGTTTGTTTTAGGGATCACTTCTTGTGTGTGTGATGATTTGCTTTTATTATTGCCCCGTGATGCTGGTGTGGTGACAGTATTTAACATGTAATTGCATGTATGTGTTAACAAACGCTAGGTACGTACGTGAGAAAACCCAAACAGACGTTGACATGCGAGTTGGAGTGCACAGCGGTACAGTCTTGGGGGGAGTGCTTGGTCAGAAACGTTGGCAATATGACGTGTGGTCCACTGATGTCACTGTAGCCAACAAGATGGAGGCTGGAGGGATACCAGGGTAAGAACACACTCTGGTGGATTTCATTCATTTGCATTAGGGGCGTGCCAAAAAATCGATTCTCATAAAAATCGCCATTCTCATTTAGGTCATGTACACACGTAGCAGGGTATTTTTTTAAACGGATATTTCCCTCTTCTGGGTGTCGACACCACCACGTTTGTAGAAAAGAAAACATCCACAATTAACCGCATTAATGTGTTTTTAAGTACGTTCATAACAATGGCAATAGTTCCCCAAATCCTATCCAATCAGAGTACGTCTGGCGACACCACTTCCACAAATTGGGCCAACAATGAGATGCATGCCAAGCCTCTAGGTGGCAGTACTTAGCCAAATACTGCTCGTCTCTTGACGTCACTTCACCATACGTCACACAAGTACGGACTGTCAGCCGCTGATCTGTATATATGCCGATCAGTGCCGTCAGGGCACACAATACTTTTTTTTTTATTAATTTAAAAAAAATACTTGTCAACAGTCAATGAGTACATCATAAACGGAGCATAGAGGAAAACAAAGAGGATAAATACAAAATCTTAAAAAGCTTCCCTTTTTTTAATCAACCCTTTTTTTCTCACTCACCACACACATATATACAAACATGGTCTCCCCTTTGGGGAAGCGAATCCACGCCGCCTTTTTCCTTTTTCTTTTTTAACAACTTGAGGACAGACGCGACCGCGGAGCCGGAGAAATACGCAAATCTTCACTTTGGCTGGAGTTTTTAGAAACCTTCGTTTGGAATGAAAAAAATCCCCGCAGACGTGTGGATGACAGGGCAAGCCGCAGAAAATTGTATCCCGTTTGCAAAAAACCCGGCTAAGTGTATAAATGGCCTTAGTATGATTCAGAATCGATTTTAAATGTCACAAAATCGATTTTCTTTAAATTATTTTTTACTGTCTTACTCTTGCCCTTGTTTTTGTGTGCCTTTTATTGGGAGCGCTGTTCATGTTGTACATAATTTGGCCACTTAGGGGCAGTGTAGTTCTGCATGTTCTGATACATTGTTAAGTTGTACCCACATTAGAGAGTAGAAAGAAAAAGTCACGAGCAAGTTATCCCAATAAAAGTTGGGTTTTTTGCAGCATAGGAAGAGCGTATGCCGGTGAGTAATGTTAAGATGTTTTTATTTTATTATGAACAGATATAACATTTGTGATTAATCGTGAGTTAGCTATTGAAGTCAAGCGATTAATTATTATTCAAAATTTTAATCACCTGATGCGATTTAACAAAAGAAAAGAAAAAATTATAAAAAATTAGGGGCATCAGGCGATTAAAAGTTGATATTGTAATAATCGCATGACTTTAGTAGTTAACTCACGATTAATCACAAATGTTATATCTGTTTTAAATGTATAATAAAAAATTCTAGGTTTTCATACACGAGTTGACAAAAGTGGGAATTTTTTTTAAACTAATAGAAATAGTTCAAATGAATTTTTGACGTCTATAGCCGTCATTGGCAGTGAATGAGTTAATGCTTGAAATGCTATTCCGGCAAATGTAGTATATTAGGTGTGTGTCTAAGTTCTCTACAAAGAAGTGTGGTAAAATATGTGTCATAGTTCAGGATAGCAAATACTATATGTAAGCTCAGGGCGAGCCATTAAAAACCTGACTGGTGGCTTGTTATGATTACGGAGTGTGTGCATGATGTGTCGTTTTAAAAAAGAATTGTCTACCTAGTTACTTTTCACAGTGGCTCATAAGTGAAGCAGTGTCTGACCTCTGACCCTATTCTCTCCATATATCCCTTTTCATGTGGACTAGCCGTGTCCACATCTCACAAACCACCATGGAGTGTCTTCATGGGGAGTTTGAAGTTGAGCCAGGTGATGGAGGTGAGCGCTGTGACTACTTGAGGGAGAGAGGGATCGAGACCTACCTAGTTGTCGTTTCCAAAGGACCGGGTGGAAAAAACGGCATCAACAGTGTAGTGAGTGGAACCTACACACGCATACATGATATTGACTCATATTCAGACCTCAAATTGCAAGCAATGTATTTGCATCTCAATATTAAGTTAGGTAGGAGATGCCGATTTCAATACCTGGAAACAAAGCTGAAATGTTGATGTTCCTCACGGTTCCAATACTTCTGCAAAGGAAGTGTATTGATGCATTACAGTGGTTCAAAAAATAGATTTAGATTAGAATTTTACACAAATCTGACTGGCAATTAAAAGTTGTCTTTTTTTTTCTTTCCTGTTTCCCATTAGAAATTATCTGTAACTTCGTCCAATGGAAACTCTCCTGTGCTGGTCAACACCACGGAGTGTAACGGTAGTGTGAACACAGCCTGCACGACACCAGAGGAACCTGAAGAACTGGACACAAGGGTAAACACTTGTAATCTTACAGATGAGACCGTTTAAAAAAAACAAAAAAACACGAGTCCTCCGGTGCTAATCCCATCCTTTATTGAATAATAATAATAATAATAATAATAATAATAATAAAAGACAACTGTAGAACAACATGCTTTAATTTTAGAAATTCACTAAAATGTGACAAAACAATTATGTACAGTTGTTGTAAAAATCAAATATGGAGTCATTTAAAAACATGTACCGGTAATATGAGCCATATGTCATTCTGCATAATTCACTCTGCTAAAGTTGGTGACATGATATCAGATGTTGTCTCGAACTTATACAGTACAGTCCCAAAATTTGGACACACTTTCTTATTCAATGCATTTGCTTTATTCTTATAACGAGTTACTTTGTAGATTCTCACTGAGGGCATCAAAACTATGTATGAACTGATGTGGAATTACGTACTTAACAAAAAAAACCATCTACAATGTACATAGTCATGGAAATAAAGCAAATGCATTGAATGAGAAGGTGTGTCCAAACTTTTGTCCTGTACTGTATGTTTCCTCGTCTTTCTTGAGTGATGTGTTTGAAAGCAGCATGACATGACTTTGATTTATGAAACCGCAGGTGGTAAACCCTTCTTTCCCAAATCCTCGCCGAAGGCTACGCCTGCGGGACCTGGCGGAAAGGGTGATTGATGCCCAAGAGAACGAGCAGGAGCTCAACAAACTGCTGAATGAGGCTCTGTTGGAGCGAGAGACGGTCCAAGCGTGAGTGGACATTTTTCAAAAGTTATTTCTTAGCTTGTCCAGAGAGCCTAGTTAGAAATGCGATGTGACCAATAAAAGGTTTTAGAACAAAGAACAATGTTGGAAGAAAATGTAAAATAGCAGCAGTCCTGACTAGTGAACTACAGCTGACTCTGGTCAAAATGCATTTTATATTTAGTGCAGAATAAATTGTGAAATGAAGTGTGTTTCCGTCAGACTGACTCTGTCATGTCCAGGGGCACTGCAATGTGACTCGGCATGACGATGTCAGTGTTTTCATTGTGTCAACCCAGAAAGTTGGGTCAAATTGACACACAAAGTGGATCGGTCCAGTTTTGATCCATAATTGGGTTACTTTTGACTCAACTGTTTTTAGAGCATATAGTGCATATATCCCTTTTAAACTTAACCTTTAAATAACATACTCAATGTCTATTTGAGTCCTCTTGTATTCGTAAAATTAAAACCTAATTGAAATTATTCAGGCTGTGTATCGATTCTAACTTGCTCGTTTAGAGTTCAGTTCGATTCTATTTCAATTTACCCCGATTCGATTCACTTCAGTTCAATCCAATATTCTTCTGTCAAGGACATGATAAAAACTCCACAAATATTAAGTTCCAAAGTCAATTTTGCGGAGCAGTAACTGGTCAAAGGATTTATTTTACTAACATTCACTGCCAGCCATTTTAGAAAATGTCAACATTTTCAATACCCACACGATATTATTATGTTGAATAATTATAAATAAATTGAATCTGCCAAATGACAGCATAGACTCTCTCCTTTCTGCCTTGTCCCGTTCTTTTATAATCGACAGTAGAAAAATGTAGGTTGCACAAAATGCAGCCATTACTCCAATGGACTCTCAAACTGTGTTTATTTTGTAAAAAAAAATGGGGCAATGATGTCATCTACTGGTGGTTTTGCATCAGTAAACTTGTTGAATGGAGCATAATCAGATTCTCCCTCATCTAGCCCCATTGAAAAAAATTGGAATTGACAAGTATACTTGTCAAAGCAGTGAATGGGTTAATGAAAGTAACATTTGTTATAATCAGTTAAGTGTTACACAAACATTGACATCAGCAAGGATAAAATGAAAGTCCATCCATCCATTTTCTTAACCGCTTAGTCCTCACAAGGGTCGCGGGGGACGCTGGAGCCCATCCCAACTGGCTTCGGGCAGTAGGCTGGGTACACCCCAAATTGGTTGCCAGACAATCACAGGCCACACAGAGACAAACAACCATCCACACTCACAAACACACCTATGGACAATTAAGAGTGTTTAATTAACCGGCCATGCATGTCTTTGGAATGTGGGAGGAAACCGGAGCACCCTTAGAAAACCCACGCAGGTACGGGGAGAACATGCAAAATCCACCTAGGAAGGCCAAAGATCGGACTCGATCTCACGTCCTCAGCACTACAATATTTTAAGGTTATATTTACAATTATTAAACTGGAATTATGATGAAAATATTTTCCTAATTCTAATTTAATAATTGTAAATATAACCTTAAAATATTCTGAATTGTCTTAAAGTGCAATAATCAGGTCTTTCATAAATTTAAGAAAATACTTTTAAATTCATGTGAACAGTAAATTTCAAGAAAACGGTAAGGTATATAAAAAAATCAGCCTTTAAAATTCTATTTTCTTAAGAATTTATGGGAAAGATGAGATATTTAAATACTCGATTCATGGTTTTATGAATCAATATTGAGCTCAAAAAGGAAAATCGATTTGATCTTGTTTATTTATTTATTTTTTAACCCAGCCCAAGAAATGATCCGTCGGCAGCAAACCAAAACTGACATCTGCTTCAGTTTTGTCACCATTTTATCATACGTGTAGTCAGCTGCCAACTTGAATTTAAAAGGACTATTTCACTTAATTAAAAATGTCAATATATATATTTTTAAAGTAATTGCCCATTAAAAGATTTATTTGAGATGTTTTATGTGACTTTTGATCCTGAATCGCAACGTCGGCACATCAGGCCTGTAGACGTAACCTTCATCTTCACACACCGTAAGCTGTCATCTGTGAGGCGATGTGAGCCATATTTGATTTTAATATTATACAACATGTAGCATTAAAAGTTCTATTTTATTCAGAAACTTTTCTTTTCTTGGATTTAACGTGGTTTATCTACCAGGGATCACATTTCTCATATTTCAAGGGACCGTTACAGTAGAACCATAATCTTTCCATTTATAGTCCACGTTTGAAAATCATGCCAACTAAAATAAAAACTGATGATTTATTTTCCAAAGACACAGAGAGCCACAACAGAAGGATGAAAGAGTCGCAGGTTGCCTACCCCTGTTCAATGGGATCATTTAGAGCAATATGAAATCACAACAAAAATAATCATGAAAATTCTGTGAAACTGCATCCCTCCATCTGAAAGCAATTTTGAAGATTTATAATTAAACGGCCTAGTACATTGCTGCTTGATGCTATCTACAGTTAGTATACCAAATAATGAATAAATGACATGCTGAAATGTTGGATGTGACTATTGAGGTTTTCTTGCCTCGTCAGTCTGAAAGGGAAGCACACAAACCGTCTCTCCCTGAGGTTTGTTGACCCCGACTTGGAGTTGCGCTACTCGGTGGAGAAGGAGAAGCAGAGTGGAGCTGCTTTCTGCTGCTCCTGCGTGGTGCTGCTCCTCACTGCTGCCATGGAGGCCCTCATCGATCCCAGGTTAGTTCTTCAGTATGTACTATTTAAGGGTTTAATAAATGAACTTCATTTGAACTATTTGCTGAGTATCTTCTTGCTCGTTGACTCGTTACTATTATAACAAGATTTGTCTTTTTGTAACAGCTTGATTGCAAACTACATCACTTTTGCTGTGGGGGAAGTCCTACTCCTAATTCTGACAATCTGTTCATTGGCCGCCATCTTCCCCAGGGTGAGATTAAACACTTTTATGCTTTGCTTTTTCCCATACGGACCGTACCCGTTGCTCGAACTATCTAATCATGTAGCCCCTGCTACACAGTCTGATGAAGTCAGGATTTATTCACCTTTTTTCCTTGTTGCTTCTGCATAAATGGACAGGACACGGAACGGGAGGGCCGAATCATTCTAGCATTATTTTGCTTTTGGAGGTAGTATTAGAGTGGTGTGTGAGGTTTCACATTGGATACTCGCGTCTCACACCTTTTGCGTTGCAAGCAATATTGCTATCTAACATTTTATATGTCACACCAGGTGCTGGCACCACAGACACTAATACCTGGATTCGGGGTCGCTGCAGAAAAAATCGACTTAGATGCATATAATGTCTTTTTTGTTTGTGGAATTTATTTGGAACACAAACACACACCAAAAAAATACAATGCTTAAAAAACTATCAACAGTAGTTTGTGAAAAAATTAAGCCTTTGAAAATATCAGCAAATACAAAAAAAAAGAAGATAATTTACACATTCCAATGTTTCCTCTACTACACAGGGCCCCTGCATATGCTCAGTTCGGCATCAATGGATTCACCCAATTGTGGATTTTTTCCCCGATATTATTTTTGCATTACAGTATTTTTAATAACTTTTTTTTAGAGATAGACCTAAATGCTTTTTTCAGAGCCGATGCCGATTATCGGTAGTCAGAGAGGCCGATAACCGATATTTGAAGCCGATATACATTTGCAGAAGTTGGTGTAAAAAAAAATTAAAATAAATAATGCCTTCAAGGACATGTTTACTAAATAGCTTTTGTGATTTGCAACATGTTAAAAGTTTTTTGTTTGCCATTAGTTTTTGCACCAACTATAAGGTGGCTTCCGCACACTAACTCCCAAATAGCTGCTAATTTGTGGACTGTTAGCTCGCAGGCTAAACATTCACCCACACGCGGGATAAAAAAAAAACGGCTATTAGGTTAGCCTGTGAGCTAACCCAATAGCCATTAATTTGCGAGCCCGGTTAGCTCATGGGCTAATAGCCGCTAATTGCTGCTTATTGGCTACTTTTTTTTTTCTCCCCCAGTGCATTTGAATAGGCATCAATTATATGCAGATTTTCGCTATTTTCAGGCTGGCACATCTTTTTTCCATATATTTAAAATAGCATTTTTGTCATAAATCTGGTTATAAAGTGCATGCTCCTAAGTGCTTCCCCCAATCTAACGGTGATGAAAAATTGTGGCCCCCTCCAGCTTTTCCATCCCTGATTGATCCATAAAATAAAATATAATACTATACCCTGCCTTTGCTGTGTTCTGTGTGAAACAACACTCCCAGCCATTTTCACGGAAGCAATGCCCTTCGCTACGGGCTGTTTTACTGGATTTTGACAGATTTTGCAAGGCCCACAGAATATTGTTCTATTGCTATAAAAACATGGAACCTGCCAAAAGAAAGATTAGAGTCTCTTCTAAAAAGTACATTTGTGTCTGTTTCAGTTTTTTCAGCAATTAGAATTATAGAATTAAAATATAGTTAAGTTTTATCATTATTCACAAGTCTGTTGAAAACACTGGCAAAAAGAGCTTGTTGCAACATGGCCTTGGCTCTCTTATACTCTGCTGCCACCTGCTGGCTGTTTTTTTGTAATAACTACCCTTGCTTACCTCTTCATGTCAGAAGCTGTATCAAACCCTTCTGTATGCTCCTGCATAAACAAGACATTAAAACGTATAAATACGTTTTTGGGCGTGAAAGACAAATTATTAAAACAAAAATTACGTTTTGGGGTTTGAATGAGTTAATTCGCATATGAAAGGCAAATACAGTGTATACAATGTTGACATGCCAACAGTATCATGAGTTATTTTCCTTTGCTCTTTGAGAAATTGTCACGTAAGCAAAAACATTTTTTATATAGAAATGTGTTTGATGACATGACAAGAGATAGTAAAGTGTGGCCTTCAGTCATTGTTATCATTTTTACCATTTAGGGATAGGGATGTGCCTATTGATTGTTGGAAAACAGGACTCCAAGCTGGGATCGATTCCACTGTAAAGATTTATTTTTGCAAAAAGGCCTGTTGACTTTTTGGTACACTTCTATGAACTATAAAGACAGATTGTAATTTTGTTCAGACTTGGGTCTGTGTCGCATTGCATGGACCCCATCAGAGTGTTCTCAATGGTAATAAAAGGTCTCTTGCTTGTTTGCATTAGTTATGGCTTTCACAAGTTTGATTAAGCAAAGGTTTGGCCATTTGCCCAAACTGTAAATATTTCATAAAGTTACTATTTTTGATTAAATATATGCTTAACTGAAAGCTTCCATGTGGCAGCACGCTCACCGGAGATGTCGATGTGTTATTTGGCTGAGAGGTTTACTTTTGATTCGAACCACCTCACCATGGAAATTCAAATGCATTTGATATCCAGCAGAATTGATCGCCTGACCTCTCGGGCAATTCACAGCACAGTCACTAAATGGGTGTGCTGAGTTGAGTGCAAAGATGAGTCACTGTTAATAGTGTTCCAGATTCTTCTGTCAGAATCAGAATTACAGTACATCCAATTACAATGTCATTAGCCAAAAGTGTCTTTCAGGAGTTACACAACGCAGCGCATGTGCTGTAATGTGCTTGTATCTCCACAATTTATTGTTCTTACAGTATTTGTAATATCCTGTTTTGTTGTTATTGTTGTTATTTTTAGGTTTTTCCTAAGAAGCTTGTTGGTTTCTCAACTTGGATTGACCACACTCGCTGGGCTCGAAACACCTGGGCCATGGCAGCCATCTTCATACTTACCATGGCTGACATTGTTGACATGGTAAGATTTGTACTACATCCCAAAAAGCCAAATCTGAGCGGAAAGCTGTATCATGAGCTGCACGCTAATCATAGAGTTACTGATCTCAATACTGCTTACTGTACATCTTCCAGCTGAGCTGTCTGCCTCAAGGTCCAATGTCAGTCAGCACCTCTGTGGCGTCCCCTTCCTCCTCTTCCTCCACCTGGTCTAGCTCTGAAGGCTGTCTGAACAACCCCAAATATTATAGCTACATTGCTGTACTAGCACTTATGGCCACCACCATGCTGGTTCAAGTTAGTCACATGGTCAAGCTCACACTGATGCTGCTAATCACTGTGGCTACTGGTGTTGTTAATATATACAGCTGGAGGGACATCTTTGACCGCTATGACATGGCGCGTTTTAAGGATTACAGGTGAGAAAATGAAAATGTTATACCGTACATATATTATATTATATATTGGATTTCTTTGTTCATCAAAGTCCAAACTTGTAACTTTTGTAACTTTGAATACTTGGATATCATTTTTCTTCTTTATAGGTCATATTTAGTGCCATCCAAGTTGACAATGACAATTATGATCTTCACTATGATGGTCAGCTTTTATTATTTCTCCCGACATGTAAGTTGACATTACTTATCTATCCATCTATCTATCTATCTATCTATCTATCTATCCATCTATCCATCCATCTATCCATCTAGCTGGATAGCTGATAGCTAGCTAAATGGATAGCTAGCTGGATTGATAGCCTAGTCAGATAGCTAACTAGATAGATAAATAGAATCTATCTATCTAGCTTACTAGCTACTTAGCTAGCTAGATAGATAGAACCCTATCTATCTATCTAACTAGCTAGCTAGATAGATAGATAGAACCCTATCTATCTATCTAACTAGCTAGCTAGATAGATAGAATCTATCTGTCTGTCTATCTATCCATCTATCCATCCATCCATTTGTCAATACCCATCTACAAATATCTGTTCATCTAGCTAGCTATCTGTCTGTGTGTGTTTTCATGTGTGTGTGCGCTTATAGGACGTTTGGTCACCCAGACCACTTTTTTACATCCTGTCTCGGCGTTCGGGGCGTTTATAAATTCATAAAAATGTCCAGTTGACATTGCGTGACTCATAGGAGGTGTGGAGTGCACCGTGTTACCGTGACTGGTACCACAATTTCGAGGCCGGGCCGAGTGTCCTCTTTTTTTGGAACTGAAAATATGTTCACCCTAAACGCTTATGAAAATACACACACACAAATAAAGTCTATAACTCCATACAGAAAGATTAAAACAGAACCATGGACAGCTCATACATGCTAAATTGTAACTTTTATCTTATTTAAGGATTCCTCCCTAATAGAAGCCTTTCGTCCAAAACATTGTCTAGTATTCTCAGCAGTTCAGTAATTTGGTATGTAATTGGCAATTCCGCACATCCGGACATTTCTGATATTTCCACAATGCAAATGCTTCCTTTACATGGTGAAAACAAACGCCGTATTGTATCGCTTTTGTCTGTGACTAGCTTACAAACCAGACAGATTGTTATCGTAGTCAAATGACATTTCATCACATTTTGAAATCAAAGTAATCCTCACAAATCAAATTACAACAATCCAAAGTCCAATACTTTTCAATGAGCGGCGAGCTTCCTTTCACCGAGTTGACTGCCATTTTGATTTGTGACGTATACTCGGAATTGTCAATAAGAAGGTTTAAGAAGTTATTTCTCATATTCATCCACTAAGGAATGACAGTGATATTTTTAAAGGAATGTATTCCAAGACAGTAAACTGAACAAAAGTTTTACTCATTTCATGGAAACTCTGTGTTGCTAATTTAGACATTGACAGTTGTCAACGCTTGTAATGAGTTGTTGTTGTTACCTGAAGGTGGAGAAGCTTGCTCGCACGTTATTCCTGTGGAAGCTTGAGGTTCATGAGCAAAAGGAGAAGGTGTATGAGATGAGGCGATGGAATGAAGCATTGGTGACCAACATGCTTCCTGAACACGTTGCTCGACACTTCCTGGGCTCTAAGAAGAGAGATGAGGTGAGGGCCTGAAGTCGACAGAATACCGGTCTGTTATTCAACCCAAATGGTCCTTCACTCTGCTAGTATACGATACATTGGGTCCTGCAGATTACAAAAATTCTCAATCTCGTGTTATTGCTGTGTGCCAGGAGTTGTACAGTCAGTCCTACGATGAGATCGGAGTCATGTTTGCGTCCATCCCAAACTTCTCTGACTTCTACACAGAGGAGAGCATCAATAATGGAGGCATTGAATGTTTACGCTTCCTCAACGAGATAATCTCAGACTTTGACAGTGTAAGTTGGTTTACCAAAAAAAAAAAAGGCTTCAAAAACCCTTTGGGTCATAGGATTCAGTTAAATTATTGTTTGACGTAGCTAATCATTTGACGTGCATATGTACAGTTGCTGGACGAGCCTCAGTTTCGCTGCATCACAAAAATCAAGACCATCGGAAGCACCTACATGGCCGCATCAGGTGTTACTCCTGATGTCAACAATGGGTACACCTGTATGAAGGTCAGTATGGTCCCTTGATAATAGTGTTGTTTCAGCCTGTGGAACTGATCAGATTATCACAAAAAATATGTGTACCTATTTGGGCCTTGTTCATCAGAAGGAGGAGCAGTCAGACAAAGAGCGCTGGCAACACCTGGCAGACCTGGCGGACTTTGCGCTAGCCATGAAGGTTACGCTCATGAACATAAACTACCAGTCATTCAATAACTTCATGCTACGAATCGGTACGTCTTTACACTTTACATGCTTTCATATGGATTTGTATTTTTAATATACAGTGGTGGACACCCGCGAATTTGCATATTTGTGGATTTTTTTTTGATGGATTTGTTTCCAAAATTTACGACGCCGCAATAGGGCTACGTATATGTATATATATATATATATATATATATATATATATATATATATATATATTTATTGATTGATTTTATTTTATTTTTTAGAGGGTTGGGGGCAATATTCTAAAAAAACTCGCAAATGTACACGTTTTTTCTCGCAAATTTGCCACTCTATAAAGTCGCAAATTTGCGGGTTTATAAAGTGGCAAAATTGCCACTTTATAAAATAGATTTGTGAGAAAAAATTTCAAAAACTTACAAGAAACACACGTTTTTGCCAGTACTTTTCGGTCGGGTTTCCAAATAAGGAGATAGTAATTGCTTTAGCAGAGATTAACCATATGATGTTAAGCCTTTGCTCTTTGAAGCGTTGGGTACGGCCGGCGACAAAGATGCCTCGCTTTGCGAAGGTCCACACCCGAACGATCAAGCCACTTGATAAAGTGGATAATTTGCGAGGAAAAACTCGTAAATTTGCAAGCTTAAAAAGTGGCAAATTTTCGAGTTTAAAAAAATATATTTATACATGACCCTAATACGCCGTTGTACCAATTTTTAGGTGGTGTATTTTTTATTTAATTTTTTGGGGGGAGGGGGGATTTGACTACCCCATTTTCCTTGCATGTTCATTGAATCTTTATCAGTGTTTTTTGAAGAATTTATTTGGGTTAATCCCCCACACACCCCTAAGCATTTCAATGGCCGTCAATTATATGCTGATTTATTTTCCTTCCCCCGCAAGTAGCGGAGGTCCACTGTAAAATTATATATAAGGTAAATATAATATTTGTAGGAGTAACACTGCCAGGATGTGATAGTGTGATGATAATCACAATTTCCTCTATCCAGGCTTTCAGCATATGATATCATATTTAGATCATTAGAAAAAAAAAAGAAGCCAACATTCATCCGGGGTTATACTAGTTTTGGAATTTTCATTTTAGTTAGTTTTGATTATGTTTTGAGTTTTGTTTTTGAAATTTAGTTTTAATTAGTTTCCAGGGCGGCTCTGTTAGTTTTTATTAGTTTTATTTAAAAAAAAAAAATGCTTAGTTTGGTTGGTTAGTTTCATTATTAGTTTTTGTTTTAAAAAAAAGGTGTATTATTTGTGTGAAATATTAAAAAAATACCATGGTAAAAATAGAAAAGTAACGCATTTCTTACCTAATGTTAAATGGAAAAAGCAGTGCCAAAGGTGATGTATTAAATTAATTACCAAAGACTAAAACGAAGGAAAATTTGCTACAATTATAGTTAGTTTTGTAAACATAAAATGCAGTTTCAATTAGTTTCCTTTTTTTTTTTTAAGCATTTTCATTTTTATTTTATTTTGTTAACGAAATTGTCTTTTCAATTTTAGTTTTTGTTTTTTGTCTGCTATCGTTGACTAAAATAACCTTGCATTCATCTGTTTTTAACCTGTAATGACTTCATGGAAAGTGATATTTCCTAAATCGATTTGTGGAATTAACTTTTGGGGTAAAATAAACCATCTGGTCAACCAGCCTTTTAGGCGTTCTTCAGGAATTCTAGAGTGATACAGGACTTGAATGTTATACTTAAATTTAGCACTTATTAATTCTACATGGATATTTCATATAGGGTTGATTTGTCTCACTCCCAAGTCTATTCTTGAAAAGTACTACCATATCTATCGAGTCCACTGATTAAATAATGCCATGAACAAAAATACATGAAAGGCTGTCTGATATTCCGAATACAAACTCGGTACATGAACCCTCAATGGGTTCAATTTACTTCCAGATCTGAACAGATGAAGGAAAATATTGACATTTAACAGTACCTCTTCTTTTTTTTGCTTCTTTATTAATGCTCTCCATCAGGTCTGAATAAGGGAGGAGTTTTAGCAGGTGTGATTGGTGCACGTAAACCTCACTACGACATCTGGGGAAACACAGTCAATGTTGCCAGTCGTATGGAGTCCACGGGGGTCATGGGAAACATTCAGGTATGGCAACAGTTTCTACCTTTTTGTTAAGATCACCTATTCTTTCACACGTTACTGAATTTAGCTTTAAAGGGACAGCAATGTGAAAAAAATCAACTTTTTGGTGCTTTTAGCCATGTTAAAATGCTAATTCCTCACCAAAAACATCACCAAAGTGGTGTTTTCTTCTATGAGAAATTCTAGGTCATTCTGCTCTCCAAGCACCAGCCCCTCCCAACCTGAGAAAACGAGCTGTTGGAACTTTTTGACGTCGTGAGGTGCGGCCCCACCCCCGCACCGCCTCTGCGGACTAAACGCACACGCCCACTTCCTCTGAGATCTCCATGGGATAGTGACAAAAGTAGCCTTTATCAGTAAACATTCTGTCCAAATAAATTCAAAGCAATCAATTATCCTTCACATTTGCAATGCCAAAGTGCAATGACAATTGGCCGTCTTAAAATCCTAGAAAAGGTTCTGGCTTACACTTGTGTAAACTACAAGTACAACTTTTTTGCACTGGTGAACCTAACTGAACGAATGGTGCAGTGCATGGGTGCTCAAGTTCGGTCCTCGAGAGCCCCTATCCAGCCTGTTTTCCATGTTTCCCTCCTGCAGCACAGCTGAATCTAATGATCAGCTAATCAGCAAGCTTTGCAGAAGCCTGATAACGATTCCGATCATGAATCAGGTGTGTTAGTGGAAAGAAACATGGAAAACAAGCTGGATAGGGGTTCTCGAGGGCCGAACTTGAGCACCCCTGGTGTAGTGGTTAGCCTAAGCAGCAGGTCTCAGGTTTGCGACCCACTCAGGGTTGTCTTTTTTTCCTTCTTTCTTTTCTCTTCTCCCCTCCTCCTCCACTACGATTTCTTGCGGCAAGGAGCCGTTTTGTTCATTGAAGAATTGACCATCCATCCAATTTCCACATGTAAAGAAGACGCACGGCTGGCCGATCTTGCGTTGCCACACAGCGCACGGGGAGAGACGGGGTTTTACTGAACCGGGCATTTTACTTCCGCATTAGAAAAATAGCCAGCAAAATAACTAATATTTCATTACAAATTACATCACAGTGGTGTCAAAGGTAAGATTTAATCAGTATATGCCTATAGTTAAAATTCCATGATGTAAGGTGGTATCTCACTGAGCAAAGACTTGCAAGGATGTGCGCAAGTCGAGAGTGTTTTTTTTTTCAGGGTTCGTTCAAGGTTGCAAAGACACTCACAAACCATTTTTATGCTCGCAGAAATGTAGCAATGTACATTTAGGTCAGCGGTGAAAGCAATGTTGTCATATTCCAGCCAAGATGAGAAAGGACTGACTTGAGGAGTCTGCCAGTGTCCCGGCCAGAGTTCGGACTTGACGGAACATTTCTAGAGGGATCTCAAATTGGCTGTCATCCAACTTCCTCATTCCAGTCTGATGCAGATTGACAAGAGCTACAAAAGCAAATGGAAGAAAATGGCTGTGAAGAAGACCTGAAGGGGGGGCACTTTTTTCTTCGTGTTGGAAAAGATTAATGTAGTCAATTTTGTGATGAGCTAAATATGGGACAACGGAATTGTGCAAATAATAGATTACATCATTCTGTTGTGTGTGTGTGTGTGTCCCAGGTGGTGGAGGATTGCTACAACATCCTCAAAGAGTATGGCTTCCGCTTTGTGAGGAGGGGGCCAATCTTTGTGAAGGGAAAAGGGGAACTGCTCACTTATTTCCTGAAGGGAAGGGACAAACAAGGTTCCTTTCTAAACGGCTCTTCTGTCACCCTTCCACATCAAGTCGTAGACAGTTAAACCCAAACACAAAAAGTCATAACAGCAGCTGTATGCTAAATTCAAAGAGGTTGCGGAAAGAGCTTTTTGAATGCAAAGTCATTTGCCTTGAAACCATGAAATGCCCTCGTACCCTCGACACTGCCTACACGTCTCTGCGGAATCACGTCTTTTTGCAGGCTGCGCTGGACACTCACGACTGAAGCTGTCCCTCTTTTAATGCCAGTAGAGAATGTACTTGTAATTCCGTGTCACGGTCAACTAGAATCGTTTGTTATAGGAGGGGGGATACTGCTCGATTGGGATTTGGGATTTATTTCTGTGTGAAAATGTACATATTAATGTGTACCAGTAGTATGAACATTTGGCACTTCGTATAAAGGGACTAAAGTAATTAAGGTCATGGTGATGATTTTGAAAGCGCAGACTGGAATCACACTGTGACTTTACTGTTATGCTCCTTTAACAAACAAACACAAATGACCTGAAGAGGGGACGTTCATAGGCGTGTGTGATAGTTCGTCCGCGTTGCTCGATTTTCTCAACGTATTGCTTCTCCATGCTCCTGGCCGGGGGAATAGGTTCGCTCAGTCAGTCCTCTCCTCTCCTCTCCTCTTCTGTCTGTTCATGGATCTCCAAAGCACACTTTCGTACAATGCTGGCCTGGGCCATCAAAATCAATCAGAGGGAAAACTGTGTTCGGACGGAGACAAAGGTGAAGCCACACAGAAGATAGCGTTTGTTTTACTCATTGTTGGTAGATAGAAGTGCCTATCACAGATGTGATCACCAAATTTTACGTGAAGGATTCCACTATCTCAAGTCGGCTATGTCCATTGACTGCAGTTTGTTATGACGGCGTTGTTATTTTTGTTTTTTTTAGACATTTGATGATAATATCAAATGTTTTGAATTTCACACTAAAATGGAACCCCGAGTGACACTCTCAGTCTCAGAAGTAGACGATCAAACTAAAATCTATTATTACAATGACTTTAGTTTACTTTAGGTCCATTTCATGAAAAAGCATTATATTTTTAGAGCGAGCTGGAAGGACCAGTTTCTCAAATTGATTTTAAATATTGCTTAAAGTAGAAGTCAACATTAAACATGTCTTGACAATAATATGTTATATGTGACCTCACTAGTCTAAACATGACATTCTGATTAATATTGTGGAATATGAGTTATGAAGCAAAATCCAGCCCTTTTTTATCCATCACATGGGGCGGCCATTTTGCCACTTGTCGACTGAAGATGACATCAATGTTGCTCAGGGCTCAGGCAACAACCAATCAGAGCTCACCTGTTTTTTTGAAGCTGCGCCTGAGACCTGAGCAACATTGATGTCATCTTCAGTCGACAAAATGGCCGCCCCCTGAGATGGATAAAAACAGCTGTATTTTGCTGCTTACACAATACAATAACACAATAATAATCAGAATACCATATTTAGACTAGTGGGGCTGCATAAAAAATATTATTGTCCAAAACTTTTTTTGTGTTGACTTCCTAAAATGGCAAATATGGTTAGAAAATAAACCAAATACAGTAATTAACGTAAACAATCAAAGTTACGGATATTCAAATATTTTAATGAAAATCTATAAATAAATATTCCAAAAGCAAAAGCACTGGAGGAAAGCCTTTTAATATTAAAACGTTTTCTTGTTTTTCAGCATAACATGTTCACCCAGTTATCTTCACCATTTTCCTACCTCACTGAAAAAACACTTGCAGCACTCGCAAACCTGCTCCCATTAAGCAATTTGATTGGCTGAGTTGTCCAATTGGAGAAGTTATTTATTGCGCACACAAAATGTGCATTTCAAGTGTGCGTGTGAAATTCATCAAAGTATTGGTCCAAATTTGTCTCCATATAGACACCTGGGTTCGGATCGGGACTGCAGCCTGTCTATTGATCACCGATCATCAAATGTATTTTTATTATTATTCGAAATAGCTGGCTACCCTCAGCTTCCTTTTGGTTTTGACCAATCAGGAAAATGATTTCCATGTGCCAAATCTTCAACCGCTGGCAAACAAACAAACAAACAAACAAACCCGTGTTGGAAAGTAATGGAATTATACTAACACAAGGGTACAATTTTGAGGTACCTGCACTTTACTTGAGTATTGAAATTAATTCGTGCCATTAATCTACTTTAGATTTTCAACGTAAATTTTGACAGCTTTAGTTACTTCTCAGGTCAAAATTGTACACAAAAACATGATTTGTACACACAATAACATGTTTTTGTTTAAATGTTCTTCTTTGTGACCTCTAGTTTCTGTCATGTTTAATTTATTAAGATGTCCTGTAATAACGTTTTATTTGTTCTTTGGTGATGAGGAATTTCACACTAAAATGGAACCCAAGGTTTGACAAACACTAAGTTGGGTGTCATACATAATACACTACTGTACTTCAAATGATCTCTCTCTTGTTTGGGAAGCTGAGAACATCCTTCTCCATAAAGTCGCCATTTTAGATGTACAAGTTGGTAGCCAGGACACACAGCAGAATTAGTCAATAAATGGAAGTTTTGAGTCCGTGTGTTTCGGAAGCCGCAGCTGTAGAATGGGATCAAAGTGCAATAGTTTCTTCGGCAAACTTTGACATTCCGTCCCCTTTAATTCATATTTTTATAATATAATGTAAAATTGTGCTCCATTTAAAAAAACGTGTTGTACATAAGAGTCAAAACGGTATTTATGGGTCAGATGAATTTATTGCAAACTGCGACATTTTTTACACTCATGTGAAAGTGCCAATTACCATGATATGACTGGATGTTTAAGCCAAAATATAGATTTGGGATTGTTTCCTTACTTGTAGTATCGAATAATCTTGGGAACAAGATAGCACTTTAAATAATGTGTTGATTGCCAATTTTACGTTGCTATGTATGTAACTCCAGCGAATAGCACCAAAAGACGACATCGATTTCCCCAAGTGGTTCTAGTCACCCTCAACATCCCAATTTCCTCTAATTGATTCATGACTTGATGGTAATGAGCCCCTTGCTGTTTCCTAATTGATTTATGTTGTAGACATCTACTGTATCATTTGATCCCGAGAATGCTTTTTTATTTTTATTTTTATTAATTTCAAGTACATATAAGTAGATGTTTCCTTGTTCATTGAGTTGTCATAATAAAGTGAGTTGTTTTTTTCTAAATGAAAATTTGTCACTTTTCATTATTTATTTAACAACAACAAAATAGGCCTATCATTTATTTTCCAAACGTAGTTCAGTGTCTGGATGCATCGACAGTGGGGATTTAGTATGATTTAGGATTCCAACTTCAAGTTGTAAAAAAGTTTGCTCAAGAAAAGCATACCCCCCCTCCCAAAAACAACAACAATGACAGATAATTTTAAGGAGACATCCCAATATAGCATTTGTCCTTCAAATTTAATGAAATTAATGGCACTTTTATGTTCTTCTAATTTCTAGTTAGTAGCAAAATGGCCACAAGAAAATTGGTTCTCAATTAGAAATGTAAAACGTCCAGAATTATTTTTATTTTTTGGAGGAAGTCATAGGTCCCCAGAATTTTTGTGTTGCCAAAATAAATAAACAATTTTGGCCTTTTTTTGTTGTTGTTGCTGTTTTTATGTAGTTTGGGTCTGGGTTACTGGAAGGCACGAAAACATTTATTTTCAGTAACAGTCTTTCTTGCATACTGTATTACTAAAAATAAAAAATAATCAACTTTAACTAAAGGTGAATCAAGTATCTTGGGATTTCAAATGCTGACATACATCTTAAAAGTAAAAAGGTGTCCTTCCTATGCCGCCCATTGATTGGATGCGAGTCTCAAGTGCCTTTTACAGATGTTTATTGCACAGCAAAACACCATAGAATTAAAATTTCAGACATACAAAAAAGACAAACATATTGCATTTACTATAAACATTGCATTGTTTAACATCTAAACTAACGATAAATAATTCAAAACACTACTGACCACTTTGGCCTGCTATCAATCAACGGCAGTCTTCTTCAATGGGCAATCATACAGGCAAGCCCGCAACTTCTGGTTTGAAATGTCAAAATAAAAGCGTCGTATTTCAAAAGGAAATAAAGATGGCAGCAATTACACTTCCTTTTAGCGAAGTTTTTTTTAAAGTGCATTATAAAATTGTTTCTTGTGCTTACCCATGATCCAGGCCACTTTGACTGAGCACTCCATTGTCTTTTGCTTTTCTGTCATTCACGAGGTCATTTTTGTGCGAGAAGCCTCATATGACTTTTTCAGCTTTTTTATTTGATCTGTTCGGAGTTCTGATTTTGGGAGGCAATCTCACGGTGGCGCTTCTCATGGCGTTGTGTTTTCACTTTTTTAACAGCGCCACCTTGCTTCTGCACAAAAAAACACATTTGCTTTGTGCGCGAAAAAGGTAAGATAAACATTTTTGCCAGTCCATTCATAATTAATTAAATCGCCGATTATCAACGTCCATCTTTCTCCGATTTGGCGCTTTGATGTCGGATATAGCAATTCTGCTGCTGCAAATACGTTACACTACCACCGCTTGCGCCGTCAAAGTGACTTCCGGTTGCGTAGTGTTCAGCCAATTAGCGCATCGTTGTCATTGAAACGACAGCCCATAATGCTCGACAAGTCTAACTTCCCGTCAGTTCATAAATAGTGGCGTGCTTTTTTAATTTTATTTTTTAAACCGATCTTTTCCACCAATATCGTCAACCTCCTTAAAGGTCTGAAAAAGTCAGCCACTGTCTTCTTCTGCTGAGATGGTTTTCTCGTTGTTAAATTTTATTTGCGAGAAATACTTTATGTGCAGTTAAAACAAACCGTTTCTATTATTTTACAGATATTTTTCAATGTTTTCAAATAAAATAAGATTGGAACACTGAAAGTGTATGCTTTGTTATGGGGGAAAAATCGGCATCGGCAGGTCAGACTTTTTAGAAGATAGGTGATAGGCCGGAAAATTGTGATCGGTGCACCCCTAATATTCAACTATTTACTTTTATAAATTTCTGCCAGTGTTCACATTTTCAAACTATCAATCTTACAACATTCCTAGAAAATAACAATGTCAAGCTATTTATAACAGGCCCGTGGGCTACCAATAAGGTCCTTGGGGGGCCAACGGGTACCCGTTGGTCACCCCTGCACTGGATGTTAACTAGTACAATTTTATGTCACGAATAATGCTATTGCTATTACTACCATCACAGATTTGTCAACTAGTAGTTTTGCCTCACTATTAAGACGTTGCCCTCTAGTATGCCAAAGTTTTCCAATTGCTGAACTGCAATGTCATCCAAGGTAATAGTGTAAAAAACAACAACTATTAAGTACTACATTGTGACACAGTAGTGTGCTAATTATTTAATACCCCATAGTGTTAGTAGCGACTAAAACGCAAAAATCAGCAGCGGTAACCTGCTATTGTTTTTCTATTGGTTGTGTCTCCCCTTGAACTGCCCTCTAGTTGCACACGCGCCCAGGTTGATGCTGGAATTGGTGCGGATAACAAATAGAAGTAGAGGGATCAGGCACGTGTGCGCCCCTAGCGGTGACGCCGCACGTACAAAAAGACATGAAGGAATTTCCGCTGACGTCACTGCGTAAGTCCATAACAGGGCTGCAGCTGTCTGGGAGCAACAATAACAAGCTTTAATAACCAGTAACTTTAACGCGACCGAAGCGCTATATGACAGCGCCAAATACTACGAAATTCCGCAAAATGTGGCGCTAGAAACCATTGTCGCCTTCGTATCTTCGTCCTCCGAGTCGAATTGTTCGTTTTTTGTTTTGTCGCAGCAACCGCCGCGAATCAAGCAGCAGACTCGGCCGCAAGGGAACAAGACAGTTTGGGGCTGCATCTGGGTCAGTGGGCCTGTCGGCTGCTTTGCCGGTGGTTTCGTTACCCCCCGCGTTGTCCCATCGGGTCTGTTGTTCTTTTTCGGTTTATACTCGACGTACGAACTGAGAGCTAACATGCAGGCTAACGGGGCAGCGCAGGACCGAGACCCTGAACTGTCCTGCCGAAACGGTACCCAGAACGGTGAGTCGTCCGACGCTGGGGCAGCTCACTCAAATGGACTTGTGTCAGCCAGCAACAATGGAACCCCGGCGAGTAACAACAACGGAGTGTCAGCCCAGCCTGCGTCCAACAACATCAACAACAACAGCTCGGGCGACATCAACTGTGGCGTCAAGAAAAAGAAGCGCTTGTCTCAGTCTGAGGAAGACGTCATCAGGCTCATCGGACAACATTTACACGATTTGGGTCTCAAGTAAGTGAGCTGGAGTGGACTTCACATTTTATCAACAAGACGGGACACAACGCTTATGTGATGACAAAAGCACATTTTTCGAACTCTTCTGGGCAGAAAATACAGTTACGGTTCTGTCTTCTATGACGACAAAGCGCTCACTAACGTCAGTTCGTGGATGGCTGCGCCGAAAGATACCAGTGCGCCTTCGAAATACATTTTTTGTTAAGCCCGTATTCCACTTTGAGGCGATCGTTTGCAATGCTAGCGAATATTGAATTGACGTCAGGGTTCTCTCAAGGTCGCAACGTTTCGTAAACATTCTCTCACGAAATACGTGGACCACACTGTTGAAACCACCTTAATAACCACTGACTGCCTTCACACACTACAATATAATCAAATGAGTTATTATAACACATTCACACCATTCCACATACACGTGATAGCCAAAGAGAATCGATTCAATAGTTCTCTATTCAGTATTTGCTTTTATAAAAATATAACTCTTATTAATACATAAGGCTCTAAAGTTGAACGCTTCACTTTACAGTCGACCAAAATTTACTGTAAAAATGACATTATAATAAAACACTACCTGGAGCTCAGACTGTCATCTAAAAGATTAATGGCACATTTTGTATTCTGTTGTAGCTTGTTTGACAGATATCTGACTGTCTGTTGCTTATTAATACCTACAATAGCTATCAAATGAGTCGCTATCATTCTTGGGATAACTATAAACTTAATTGTGTTTTTATTACAGACCATTTCACCATGAAGTCATGTACTTCTCAGGTAGCAAAACAAAACGGAATATCATATTGCACCATTAGTAAACAAACCCTAACATGACATTTGACCAAGGCAGAGCGCTTGAGAAAACTAGGTATTAGGTAAATGGATTGAATAATTTTAGCCTTCTTCGCTAACGTTGTTCATAATACGTTTTATTTCAGTTTGGCTTTTGTTTTTAGTTTTTTAATTCAGTTATTTTAACTAGTTTGTTACAGTATAATTTTTTTGAAAATGTTTCTGTTTTAACTCATTCACTGCCATTGACGTCAAAAATTCATTTGAACTATTTCTATTAGTTTTAACCCCCACTTTTGTTAACAAGAGTATGAAAACCTAGACATTTTTGTTTTATTGTACATTTAGAACAGATATAACATTTGTGATTAATCGTGAGTTAACTAGTGAAGTCATGCGATTAATTACGATTACAAATTTTAATTACCTGACGGCCCTAATTTGTAATAATCTTTTCTTTTTTTTAAATAATAAAAATAACTAGTGAAGTCAAGCGATTAATTACAATTACAATTTGTAATTGGCTGATGCCCCTAATTTATATTAATCTTTTTTTTTTGTTAAAAAAAGAAAAGATTAAAAAAATTAATTAACAAAAGTGGATTTTTTTTTTAAACTAAAATAAATAGTTAAAATAATTTTTTGACGTCTATAGCCGTCAATGGCAGTGAATTAGTTAATTAAGTTTTAGTATTCGTTTTGGATTTTTTTTTTTAAAGATATGGAGTATTTGTTGAATTGTAATTGTGTAACAAATTAAAGAAAACTAAAATGATCAAACAACTGTTTGACAATGACTTCCTTCTTACGTTTGGCTGTACACTAATACCAAAATAAAAACATTTTAAATCAACCCCGGATAGCTAATGTTTAAAATGAGTTGACAAAGATGAAAACAATGGATGCGCTATTTATAGTTTTTTTTTTTTTTTATCGTATAAACTGATTGATAGCGGAGGTATTTTCAGTTTCAAGTCAGCCGCAATCACCTCAAGTACCCTCGCGCCTATCGTTTACAAACCTATTCTAAAAAGCTCTATAGGGGTTGTCGTTTGCTTTAGTGTAACAGCTGCATGATTCTGGATGGTTTGAAATAATTGAAGGTACCAAGAAATGGCAGGAGACCACAAAAAAAAAAAAAAAACAACACAAGCAAGCCTCACTCTTCCTCAGGATCAACTTGTCCAAACACAAAGTCACATGTTACGAGATGAGACGTACTCTCGGGGTCATTGATGTGAATTGATTTTCTACTCTGTGACGTTTGTTGTACACAGTCAGACGGTGGACCTCCTCATGCAAGAATCTGGCTGCAGGCTGGAGCATCCCTCTGCCACCAAGTTTCGCAATCACGTCATGGAAGGAGAGTGGGACAAGGTTGGCCCCAGTTATTTGCTGCGCGAGTACAATAATGCAGTACAGCATATGATTTTATTTGTGTTTTGACTCATTTAGGCAGAGAGTGACCTGAATGAGCTGAAGGCGCTGATGCATTCTCCGACTGCTGTAGTGGTGAGTATCCCCAAACCGCCACTCACTATATACTAACTTTTTCTTTTTTTTTTAATATGAATGAGGGGAGGATATGACATCATTGAGTATGTAGTGTTTGAACTCCATAATCGGTCAATCAGATAAGCACCAGATTAGCACAATTGGTTGTATGCACACCATGAACCCGCTAATCCCGAAGTTCCTGACAACACAAAGTATCTGACTGTAGATTTTAACGATGCGTTGGGCTTTTTTCCATTGAGCTACACAAAGCAATCATCATGCCCTTTTTTATTAGCACATCAATTATCACGCAATTTATCATAATTACCATGGTGGGTCAAAAAAAAAGTGCAGATTATGATCAGGCTGTTCCATTTGGAAATAAATCCAAGCCTTCAATTTCCTTAGCCGTATTTTTAACAGATGTTTTGTATGGAGGGTTTCATTGTCATTGCTTGGTTCTACTGTATAATGTGCGATACAAATCACGTGAAAGCCACATGAGCTTTTCTGCCTCATAACTGCACAGCGCATGAAGTTCCTCCTGCTGCAGCAAAAGTATTTGGAGTATCTCGAGGACGGGAAAGTCTTGGAGGCTCTGCAGGTTCTCAGAGCCGAGCTCACTCCTCTCAAGTACAACACTGAGCGCATTCACATTTTGAGCGGGTCAGTACAACAATCCTTATCAGTATTAACTTGTTAAAAATATTGGGTGTTGCCTTTCTGTTTTTTTCTGTACCATGTTTTGGGTCCAAGAGTGTTACTGTGGTTGTTGTTGTTTTTTCTTTTCTTAAATGGATATGCAGTTGTGCTTAGAAGTTTACATTACCCGCCTAGGGCACGGGTCAGCAAACTTTACTGTCAAAACCTTTGAACATTATGATGACCCAAACAGTGTGTCTAATGTACTGAGGGTCCAAGAGCTAACCATAATAGAAAAATATGCAGATTAATTTTCTTCTACCTCGTCTTCCGTTTTTGGGATTTTTGTGTGTGTGTGTAATTGTTCACTTAGTTTTTCATGCATTTTTTGACTTTTCTGCCTTTCTGCCAAATGTATGACATATTTGGCAATTGTATGATTATGGTTATTTTCTGCCTCTCTTCTTCCTTTTTTGGACATTTGGACGTGGTTATTTCTTGACATATGTTTCTGCTTTTTTGCTATCAATTTTCGGACCTTTTTTGGTGGCAATTTTGTGTACATCGTATGGTAATTTTTGGGATTTCTTCTTTTGTTTTTGGACAGTTACTTTTGGACTGGTAAATGGACAGTTTTTTATAGAGCACTTTTTTCATCTACACCATATGCTGCCCAAAGCACTTTACACTTTACAATGCCTCCCTTTTATTCACTTTTTTTTTGGGGGGGGGGGGGTCAGTCTCAGACATTTTATGGTAAATTTTTGCCTTTCTTCTTTTGTTTTGGGACATTTTATTGGGACTTTTAAAATGTTTTTTAAAAATAAATGTTCTCACTTTTTGAGCAATTTTTTGTACATTATTTGGTAATTTTCTGCTTTTCCTCTTCCCTTTTGGACATTTTATGGTCACTTTTTGGACATGTTTAGGTATTTACAAAAAACTTTCACATACCTTTTGTCTTTTTCTCACAACTTAAAAATTTGGACTCAGATTTAAAATATATATATATAATTATTAATTTTTAAAAATCTAAATCATTAATTCATTTAAATAATATTTTGCTCAAAAATAATATTAATATCTACTCACTACACACAGGAGAGGGACTAAAGAGCCACATGTGGCTCCAGTGCTGCAGGTTGCAAACTCTTGCCCAAGGGATATGTAAACGTATGAGCACAACTGCATGCCTGCTAACTAGTACTGAATAGTGACCTATCCCTAGAGTATGCACCTCTGCAAATATGTCCCCCTTCTCAGTTGTTTAGCACAGTTTACAGTTACATTGATGACTTGCTTCTGACCGTTTACTTTCAACAGGCATTGCTAACCAGTTTTAGATTTCTTTTTTTTTTTCTTTTTTTCTAAGTTTTAGATTTCTATGCCTTAGCAGCATGATGTTGTGGATCATTTTTAGAGATGAAACCTACTCAATTTGTTTCTACATTGGCCTAATCTTAGCCACATGTTTATTAGACAATATATTTTAATTTCATCTTCATTTAATCAGGTTGAAAAACTCATTGAGATTTTACAATATCTTTAGCAAGAGCAAACAATTACGTATAACTATTAGATCTTTATCTTGCAATATATTTACTCGGTTTTTCCTTTTCATATTTAAAATTACAATAATGAAATTATTTTGCTTGGGAGTGCTATAGCCGCTGTCGGAAATCGGTATCACTTGTATTGGGTTTAGCTATTTTCTTGAGTGTTCTTTGGCAAAATTCACTTGGGGTGTATTCAGACCAGAAAAGTCCTTTAGTCCGCTTGTTTGGTCCGGACCAAAAGCGGACTTTATTTATTTTTTTCGTTTGGTGCGGTTCATATTCACATATATTGCAAGTGGACTATATTGCGTAATCACATCGACCCGCATGACGATCTGTGCTCCCATTGGACAAAAATAACGATGGCTGAAGGCATAACCAAACCCGGAAATAGAGGAAAACATGAAATTCCGACATGCTGCATTGTTGCTCTGCATATTTGTGCCGTTATTAGATGCAAGATATTTGCGAGCATCAAGAGTAGCTCATTCAACGGAAGTTCCGCGACGCTGTTTCTAATTTTGGAACGCGTCGTCGATTGCACGCAGTAACCTGGAGGAGCAGTTGCGCTCCGCGTTCCCCCCCCCCCCCCCCCCCCCCACCGCAACATGCTGACAGAAGCATGGCTAAACAGAATACGGATGATTATGTATGAATTTAGCACAATGTTCACTACCGGACAATGTTTGCTTGGGCTACGGTGGCTTGTTAAGCCCAAAAAGGCGCATATGTCCTGCAGTTGGAGCCGATCAGCCGTGGTTTGTATTCAGACTGCAAAGCGAACCGCACCGAGTACGTTTGGAAGCCGACCGAGACCGCCTCAAAAAGTGGGTCTCGGTCCGCACCAGGATTCGTTTGTGTGTATTCAGACCTGCACAAAAGGTCCGGATCGGCGTGGGAAACGAACTCTGGTCCGTTTAAAGTCTGAATAGACCCTTAGGTTCTTTTACTGTGTATATACAGTATATCATCATGGTTGATTGTGTGGTTTGAAGGTACCTGATGTGCAGTCACGCAGAGGACCTGCGTGCCAAAGCGGACTGGGAAGGCAAAGGCACTGTATCCCGAACAAAGCTGCTGGACAAACTCCAGAGTGAGTGCAGTCTGACTCATACACACCAACTTTACACACTGTATTGTACTGATCACTTATCAGACCTCTACTGACATCCTGCAGCTGCTTTTATACATTCAAAATCTATTGAATTCATGTTTAGTCCGTTTCACTTTAACCACTTGCCTTGTGATTGTTGCTCGGCAGAAGTAAACAAAAGTATATTGACAATACAGTAAGTTTTTTAGCAAAAGCTGTTCATATTGAGCGTGATCTTTGCGTGCAGCCTACTTGCCTCCGTCGGTGATGCTGCCTCCTCGCAGACTGCAGACTCTGCTAAAACAGGCGGTGGAACTACAGCGGGAGCGCTGCCTCTACCACAACACGAAGCTGGACAGCGGGCTGGACTCCGTGTCCTTGCTGCTGGACCACGGCTGCAGCCGGTAACCCACACAGTGAACTTCTAGAACCTCTTCCTGATCTGTTTTTATCAACAACAAAAAATCCTGATAGTTTTTGGCATTGTGTTGTTGAGGAGATAGAAAAGTATCGTATTACTTACTTTGACGGCAAACTAGTCATAAATTGTGAAGTAATAATGTATCATTAACTCATTCACTGCCATAAATTCATTAAAAAATATATATATTAAAAATTAGGGGTGACAGGCAATTACAATTTTTAATCGTAATTAATCGCATGACTTCAATAGTCAACTCACGGCTTAATAACAAATTTTATGTCTGTTCTAAATGTATAATAAAAAATTCTAGGTTTTTATACTCTTGTTAACAAAAGTGGAAACAAATGTTGAACTAATAGAAATAGTTCAAATGAATTTTTGACGTTTATAGCCGTCAATGACAGTGAATGAATAAAAAAAAATAAAAAAAACGATTATTAAAAATTCGGGGCATCAGGCGATTACATTTTTTAATCGTGATTAATTGCATGACTTCACGAGTTAACTCACGATTAATCACAAATTGTTTATCTGTTGTAAATGTACAATAATAAAAATCTAGGTTTTCATACTCTTAACAAAAATGGGAAAAAAAAGCTAAACTAATAGAAATAGTTCAAATAAATTTTTGACGTTTATAGCCGTCAATGGCAGTGAATGAGTTAAAATATTACATTTTATTTGCAAATACTTTATAAATTTTCATTGAAAATGTTTTCTGCAAAATGTATGTTACTATTTATAGGAAACAGTTCCCCTGCTACACTCAGCAAATACTCACTGAACACTGCAATGAGGTCTGGTTCTGCAAGTTCTCCAACGATGGCACAAAACTGGCAACTGGCTCTAAAGACACTACAGTCATTATATGGCATGTCGACACGGTAATGTATTAACTTGCTATCGTGCTACCGGTTGTCATCAATTAGGGGTCCACTTGAGCGCTGGAACCTGTGTGTATTTTTTTAAAGGAAACGCGGCAGGTGAAGTTACTGAAGACTCTGGAGGGCCATGCGTATGGAGTTTCTTACTTGGCGTGGAGCCCCGATGATTGCTATCTGATAGCATGCGGTCCTGATGATTGCTCGGAGTTGTGGCTGTGGAACGTACAGGTAAGATCAAATCAGCCCGGTTGTGACCAAGCCGTGCTTGCAAGACAGGTATCGCGTACTATATAATATTATGGTCATGGGTGCACGTAAAAAAAAAAATCTCGTCGTTTTTGTGAAGTCATCATAAATATAACGTACGCGCTGCTTTTATTCTGATGTGCATGTGTGTTGGTAGTGCGAGCGAGCAAGAGCAACAACTTGTCTTCAGTGTTGCCAATGTAGGAAGCGTCACTGTAAGCTGTTTAGCAATTTTACTGACCATTCAAGCACCGTTTGCGCTCATGATGTCAGCAGTTTAAAAAATACAGAAAAAAACAACACTGTAGCATGTTGATTAAATAGTGATGTTAATATATTATGTGCACAGTGGACCCACTTTATTTGTGGGGATTAGCAACTGTGCTGTCCTGCAAATAGTGAAAATCCTCGTGTAATTGATGCCTATTGAAATGTATTTTTAAACAAAAAAAAAAATAAATGCTGAAAAACCTCCAATATGCATCCTTCATGAAAAAAAATGGGAGTTGCAACCTAAAAAAAATATTGCAAGAAAAAAATGTGAATCTGTGAATCCATGGGTGCTGAACCACAAATATGTGGGGGTTCACTGTAGATATAGCATTTAAATGTAACTTATTTTTAATTGTACTTTTTTTTTACTTTAAATTTAACTTTTATTTATTTTTAAACTTTTATATTTTTTTATTTTACTTTTATTTATTTTTAAAATTTTGCTTTTTTAATTTGACTCTTAATTTTAACAAGATCTACCATACATACACAAGTAACTAGAATGTATTGCTTTATAAAAAGCCATTCAATTCATCCATCCATCCATCCATTTTCTGTACCGCTTGTCCTCACAAGGGTCGCGGGGGTTGCTGGAGCCTATCCCAGCTGGCTTCAGGCAGTAGGCAGGGTACACCCTGAACTGGTTGCCAGCCAATCGCAGGGCCCATTGAATTCATATTTAACCCAATTGAGTTGAACATAATTGGCGTGGCCCTTGACAAATTCAGTTTCTCACATGGCCCCATTGCACAATTAACTACACACTCTTGACTTAATGTATGGGACTGCGCAATCAGCTGATTTGGCGCATTGCTCAAGATCAGTGATCCACAATTTTTTACATTTTTTTTGCTGAATGGGCCGCTTCACGTGAACACATACTTTGACGAACCATCACAGCTGAGACAATTACCCATGGAGCCTGCCGCCGCCCCCGCATTCCCCCTCCACCGCACTGAGTGTCGCCATTTGTGGGGGAGTTTTTCGTGTGCCACCCACATGCTGGCTGGCGACTTTGCTTAACTCGAGAGAAAGGAACTGTAACCTGATAGATTGGGATTTCTTATGTGCAGACACATATTTGTGGTGTAAAGAGAAGTTGCTAATAGTTTCGGCTGTCATCGCTCACGCCCACAGAATTGAATAGGTAGAAATGACACCCGCTCATTTGAGCTGGGTGCCTGTGGCGAGGCATGAAAACACGCCGTCGTCACAGAAATCATGTTAATCTGACAGGAAGTAATAATAAATACAAATGTGATGGAAAATAAAACCAATTAACTCATTCTGCCGTTGACGGCTGTAGACGTCAAAAATTCATCTGAACTATTTCTATTAGTTTAACATTTTTTCCCATTTTTGTTAACAAGAGTATGAAAACCTAAACATTTTTTATTGCACATTTCGAACAGATATAAAATTTGTGATTAATCAAGAGTTAACTAGTGAAGTCATGCAATTCATTATGATTAAAAAATGTAATCGCCTGATGGCCCTAATTTTTTAATAATCTTTTCTTTTTTTTAAAAAAAGAAAAGATTATTTTAAAAAATTGAGGGCGTAATTTGTCCCCGCAATTTATCGCATGATTTTACTAGTTAACCCACAATTAATCACAAATTTTATATATCTGTTCTAAATGTACAATATATTTTTTTCTAGCTTTTCATACTAAAAATGCTAAACTAATTGAAATTAAAATGAATTTTTGACATCTATAGCCATCAATGGCAGTGAATGAGTTAAAGTCAGACATTTTGATTTCGGGGGTTGCATGTTATTTACGGTGATTTTTTACTTTAGTCCGATTCAGTCACGAGACATTTCTGCATTAAGAGAAAGGTACCAACAAATTGTTATTTCCATAAATGCAACAGGCTCACTCGCTATATTATAAGATACTGTAGGCGGGTCACGTGACATCAAGCTGCCCTGAAGGAACTTGAAGTGAGTGCAGCGTGTTCCCTCTCGGCTTGTTTAGACGGGGGAGTTACGGACAAAGATGAGTCAATCTCATGAAGATAGTCTCACCAGCGTGGCGTGGAATCCAGATGGCAAACGCTTCATCACCGGTGGGCAGAGAGGCCAGTTCTACCAATGTGTGAGTAGCTTTCAGCACACACGCGCGCTTACACGTTTGCAGCTCACTCCAACAATGCAACAGTTCATCACTGAGGTTGGTCAAGCTGATGGTTTTGCTAATGAAGCTGCCCACAAAGGTCATACTAACGCATATTTGAAAGAGGAACAAAATCGGGCAAGAAGAGCCTAATAAGGAGGGCGTGATTTTCAGCGGTAAGAACTGGGAGACGAGTCAGGCTTGAGGGGGAAATGAATGCGGCGATGTTTGTTGACATCTAAGATGAAAACCTGCTCACACCTCAGAATGGGTTGTTTTGCAAAAAAAAGCAATTTCAAAAATTTTCGTTTTGGTTGTCAAAAGGATTAACACATTATCAGAACAGTTGGGTCAACAATAACCCAATTTAGGTCAGAAATTGACCAACCCAACTGCTTGGGTTCATCTTTGAAACCAAAATGTTGGGTTAAATAAATAACCCCAAAACAACCCCCCAAAAATTTGGTTTTGGTTGGCAAAATGATTTACACATTCTAAAAATAGTTGAGTAAACAATAACCCAATTTGGGTCAAAACTGGACTGATCCACTACCCATTTTTGGGGGGGTTGTTTTGTATAAAACTGGATACATTTAATGATTTTCTTTGGGGGGGGGGGGGGTTTATATATATATATATATATATATATATATAGAAGGACCTCTTCTTTTTTTGCTTGTTACGCAACCCAAAAAATTGGGTCGTGAGTGACCTGCTGCATTTTCGACCCAACTGTTTTTAGAGTGCACACAAAACCCCATCATTTGGGTTATGGGTTATTCATTTGATCCAGCTTTTTGGTTGAAATGAATAACCCCCCCAAAATATTGGGTCGGCCCCCTTTTGGCCAGATTTAGGTTATTTCTGAGCCAGCTGTTTTTAGAGCGTAAGCACACTGCCAAGTCTGAGGAGGAGCGGCTTCAGGACAACACAGTGAAATGAAATGTCATCTTATTCCAGTTGTTTAAGAGACGAATGCCTCATTCTGAAACGTTGTTATTATTGTGGTTTATTCGATTCGATTGATTGGTCCCCGCAGGGAAATCAATGACGGTTTAAAGAGAGGATGTCATTACATTTTGTGGATCATTTTTCATCATGTGTGTTGTGTCCTCCTGGTCCGGGACAGGATTTGGATGGAAACCTTCTGGACTCGTGGGAAGGCATTCGTGTGCAGTGCTTGTGGTGTCTGGGTGATGGCCGGACCGTCCTTGCTTCGGACACCCACCAGCGCATTCGCGGCTACAACTTCGAGGACCTGACGGACAGAAACATGTAAGTTTGCCACTGAGGTTCGACTGTGACAGATTTACAAACCTGCGTTCAGGAGCCATTTAAATGGAGTGTGATTTTGCTTGATGGTTTCTTCCAGAGTCCAGGAGGACCATCCCATCATGTCCTTCACCGTCTCCAAGAATGGACGATTAGCTCTGCTCAATGTTGCCACCCAGGTCGGCGGTGAAATTCCAGCAATCGGCTCCCTCTTCGGTCCTTTCTTACTGTCTAATGTTAAATGGACTATGTCGGCAGGGAGTGCACCTTTGGGACCTGCAGGATCGGGTGCTGGTGAGGAAGTACCAAGGGGTGACGCAGGGCTTCTACACCATTCACTCCTGCTTTGGAGGCCACAACGAAGACTTCATTGCAAGCGGCAGTGAAGGCAAGATGTCAAACTTTAGCCAAACATTTGTCAAATGTCTTTTTGTGTTTCATCGTCAGGATGGTGCAGAGTATGGAGGACCAAAAATGGCTAAATAAATCAATAAAAGTGAAAATTAAAAATATCGTTCAAAAATGTCATTAAAAAAATATATATAAATGGAAATAAAAACAAAAATATATATATATACCTGTATATATCTACATAAATAAATAAATTAATGCTGTCGAAGTTATAGGTTTAAAGTTCAAACCTTAACTTTGACAGCACTCAAATAAATACAGAAATCAAAAATGAGACTCAAAAAAATTAAATAAATGTGTCAATGAATACAAAAATAAATATATGAATAGATTTAAATATCAATAAATAAAACTGCTCTGCTCTCCTATTTACACTTAGGACCGCCCCCTCATTTGAATAACATTTCATGCTGCCAGCGTCTGCAGCATGAAATAAATAAATATGAGAGCAGAGACTTTTTATTTATTGATTGACAATTAATTTTATGTATATAATTTTGTATTTATTTCCACATTTATTTTTTATATTTTAATCTTGTTTTTTTTTAATTATTTTTTTTACTTAATTTAATTTGTTGTTTTTATTCCATTTATATTTATTTTTTTGTATATCAGTTTATATTTTCACATGTATTTATTGATTGTCATTTTTGGTCCTTCATCAGAACTCCTGCTAGCATTCCTGTCTCGCATGTTCTAACTGCCGACTGCCATGTGCTGTCGTCCCTTGACAGACCACAAAGTTTACATCTGGCACAGGCGCAGCGAATTGCCCATCGCAGAGCTGACCGGACACACGCGCACCGTCAACTGTGTGAGCTGGAACCCGGTGCTGCCCGGCCTGCTGGCAAGCGCCTCCGATGACGGAACCATCCGAATCTGGGGACCCGCCCCTTTCCTGGACGTCCAGGACGCAGAGGGACTCAACGGTAAGAAACATATTGCATGTATAGAGAGAAGTTGTTGAGGCGAACGTGTCCTTTTGCGTCGTGCCAGATTGTTGCAGTATGGACAGCTGATGATCGGCGACGGCTGCCGATGTCGCCGTGAACTCGACGAGCACTAAGACTCTGGTGACACTTGACCGCATGGAGCAAGGAGCGTTTTGCTGACTGAGCAGCCGCATCCGGAGGCCGGAGCGGCGCTCGCTAGGTGTCCACGAGGTCCCATCGATTTCTTGAGACCGCACCTGGAAGTCCGTCGATCTGACACGCCATCTCCCGACTGGATCCACCCACACCTCCTCTTATTTATTATCAGAGACGTAATTTATTGTTTAAGTGACAAAACAGCTGAAGGTAGAGGGCGTGTGCGTGTCGTTTGCTTTCTTTCTTCACCGCCACATCTTCTCGAGATTTTACCTGCAGGAACACAACGGATGTAACGTCCGCCCATTTAACCGGTCTTTTTAAAAGAATTCTCCTACGCTGTGTTGTCATTTTAAAGTACACAAGAGATTTAATGGCTTTGTTTTCCTTCCACTTTGTTGCTTCCGTGCATAGACAGAAGAAGAGTATTTACTGAGCATGTTGCACAAGATTGCACAAAATGTGTTTGATGGTCCACTCGCGCTCAGCAGTTTGTCGTCCATCTCGTAAGACTTTGAGTAGCTGACTTGTGTCTGACAAGATGTTGGATTGTCAGTGTAGATTGCTTCATGCCTTTGTTGTGGATGTCCTTTTGTTATTGCGGCTTCACTAGTTGCTCTTATAAATGAATCCTTGTTTGATTGTAGCCTGTCGACATTTCACCCTGCAGACTGCAATTCACTTGTATTTTTTTTTTTTGTTTAGTCACAACGTTCAAAGTTTTATTCTTGACTTATTTTTTTCTTATTACAAATGGCGTTGAACATTTGAAGTCAGACTCCCTGCTTTTACTTTTTTTTTTTACCAGAGGTGGCAAATCCAGGCCCAGAAAGTAAAAATCTTTGCCACAGTTTGGCTTTAGCCCCTCGCGCTAGCTAGCTAGCTCCCTAGCAAGTAAACAAGCACCCGGGGACCGGCTAAAGCTTTTTACTTTCTGGACCTGGATTTACCGCCTCTGTTATTTACTTTAACCTAAATAAGGATTTGGATGTCAAAACAAACATGTCTGTGTCTTGAAAATCTCTGACAAAAACCTAAAATGTCAGTAAATTTCTAATTCATCCAAAAATAATAATCACAAATATTACACAGTGATTTAAAGTAAAGCTGCAATAATCCCCTAGAACAGCTGAACATTGGCGTTCTTAAACCTCTTTCATGCAGCTGTTGTAAACTATTTTCATCGCCAGGATTTCTGGAGTGATGGATTTCTATCGCCACCCATTGCACCAGTCACATTTTTTTTTTCATGTCAGTCCAAAAGGGGGTTTGGATTCAGGTCTGCACGTGATGTGTTGATAGTAAACGTATATTCCATATCACGTGACCGGCCATTTAAGTTTGTACACATTGTTGCTAATGTAACAATTTAATGTTTTATAATGACCTACTCACTTCCCACGTAGTGTAAAAAAAAAAAATAATGTACAAAGTGTTTCCTTTCAATAGACTCAAGTGAACAATCTGGTTTCTGATGTATGTGCTGTATATTTGTGTTATGGCATGTTTGATGAGGTTGTGTTGAAAGACGAGATACAAAATATGTTCACAGGGTTCCTTTTGTTTTTAGTTGACGTTTTTTTTTTCCTTGTCTAAAATTTTTTTCCATGAGTACTCACAAGACTGTCTTGTAATATTTACATCTGACTGCACTGAAAACTCAATCCAAACCAAATCAGCAATTTGGTATGTGCAATGCACTACAGTGCAGTTGTATTCAGCCATAATAGAGTGACATTTTGAAACCGCTTTTACACATGCCGACACATTTGGAGTATGGGAACCCTGTTTGTCGAAACATCGTCATAATCAATTAACACAAACGCCAGTCAGTCACAGCTGTGGTCTTCATGTCTCTGCTTTTACTCATTTCTTTTGATTCTGTGGTTCAGGCTTCTCTTGCTGTAAGATGACAAAAAGTAGGGACTTCCTTTGCTTGCAGGTAGTTTCTGCCAGATGCGTGTTATTACAAAAAGTGATTGTACTGTTCTGTATTGTTCTGTATACAAATTTTAAATAAAGTCAGGGTTTTAAAATCCCTTGTCCAGTTTGAGAAGTTAAAAGATTTCAAAGTCCCAACGTACGCAGATGGAGACACATTTGTTTGCATTTTGTTTTATTTATGAAACTCAAAATCTCAAGAAAAAAAACAACACTGCTACAGAGACTTTGAGAAGCAGGCATCAAGCTGACCAGCAGTCATGTCAGTTAACACACTGACGACAACATTATCTGCACACGTGCCTCTCATTGGAAAACATACTGCAGCCTTTTAAAATGGAGGTGACTGCACAAGTGCAGCATTCTGATGAGAAACAAACAACACGGGAAGATACAGTAAACCTTTGAATGGAGGAATGTAAGAATGAGAGTTCACAAGGTCGGGACAAGCCATTTGTTCATTTGGCGTAATGACTCCACTGTTGAAAGCAAACAGGATGTTTGATGATTTGCATGTTTGACTATGAGCCGGGCAATGGAAAATGTTTGGTGAATGACAGCAACGACAGATTCAGTGCTTGAATATTTAGACTTTATAATAGAATAAAGTCAAAATATTCTATATAGTCTATACTGTACCTCTGCATCAAGATAAGGACAGTTGATCTTGTTGAGTTATTTTATGAACATTTTTCCCCCCTTGCACCAGTTTGACAAGATTTTTGTAGTCATTTGACTATTTTTCATTTTTTTGTAAGGCTCTGATACCTTTGTATCAGATGCAAATGATTTCTTTTATGAAAGTATGCCATCAGCACACATGATTGAACTTATCAAGAGAGCATTTTGGAAAGATTTGACGTGTTCAGCGCAGGCACAGGATGGGAGGAGGAAACGTTCAATCCGGTAGTGTGACGACCCATGGCGGGTCCCGCAACCTCAGTCGTTGATCAGAGCTAGAATCATGCTGCCGAGACAGAAACCGACGATGCGGGTTCATGTTCAAGCTCTCGTAGCATTTTCAACATGCGATTGTGTTGCGTGTGCCGCTCATCTACCTGTACAAATAAATGAAGAAGCAAAGTAGGTGATAGCCGAGTTTGATCATGGCCTCCTTCATGTGGGACTTGAGCTGCCCCCGGTTGTGGATCTCCGTGGGGTCGAACACGCCCATGTTGCCCAGCGGGACCTTCACGTATCTACACACGCAACAGTGCTGCCAACATCAAGACACACGCCAACACAATGTTTTGATGCTATCTAATGCATCGTTCTCGCCGCAATTCAGTAAATAATCACGGTGCGTATTGTGTTCTCTTACAGCTAAACGGGAAGTCGGTTTACCTATAAATGTCCCAAGCTGCTACAGGAAGGTTGAGTAAGAAGACGAACCAGTGTGTGGAGACCAACATCAGCACCGTGGACAGACACTGGCCAACCATCTCTGGTATTACCCACTGAACATACAATAAACAATTGAGAGGTACTGCTACTGCACATGCGCATGTATAATGTCACTTGTTCAGGAAGTTTGTCCCAAAAGAAACCATGCAGACTTACTTTGTTGAGTTTCGAGCAACATGCTCTGGCGTTGATGTAGTCACATTCCAAATCAGACAAGGTGATAATCTGACCTTTGAGTCAAGGTGACGTAAAACAATATAAATAACCAGTTAAGAAGAGCAACAGACTACAAGTACTACTAAGTCGACAGACATGTTCAATTGAAATTAAATCAACGTAAATATGCATTGGCTCGATCGTTGTCCAAGCGAAACAAATTACTTTCCAACAATAACTAACTTTGTTTTTCTGTTGCAGCGACTTGTTATGCCGCCGACCTTCTTCAAACTCTACTCGGAAACAGCAAGGTGGCTAAAGTGTTAGCACGGTAGCTCGTCTTTCCGCCCATTTGCCGATTTAGGAAGACGAAACTCACACACATTTTGGACTCGGTACAAACTTACAAGACTGGCTCCTCGTGCGTACAAGGAAACACACACAGCAAAGGATACAAAATAGACCGCTAGAAAAATCAGTGCACAACAGTCGATCAGCGACAGAATAAACACAGCGGCGTCCATCTTTGTGTTACGACCAGACCGGGACAAAATACGCACTGCCACCTTGCGGCCGGGGGTGGCAACGCAGCATTTACGAGCATCATTGGAAAACTCGTCTGAACACGACAGCAACGATTACAGACTCAAAGCCAGGGGCGGGAAGTGACGAAGTAAAAATACTTAGTTACTGCATTCAAGTAGGTTTGCCAGATTTTTTTAGCTGTTCAAAACATTTGCAAACTTTAACTAAGGCACATATTTACATTGGAAACATTCACGATTTACCAAACATAAATGCCACTGTATAGTGAAACACCGCTGGTCTCAATTTACCTACAAATTAGCTGATACTGACTCCGGCACCCGGCTATGCAGTATCAGCTGATGCCGATGCCAATACTGTACTATCGCACCAAATGAAAAAAACAAAATAGAAGTGCATTTTGTAATTCTAAAGAACTGACTCGGCTGCCTTCTTGTGGTTGTTTTACAATCAGGAACTAGAAATGATAAGAACAGAAAATTGTCATTAATTTCATGCATTTTTACAGAAAAATGCTAAATTTGAATATAATGGCCTTAAAATTGTAAGTAAAAAATGTAGTGGTATCGGTACTTGGAATTGGTATCGGTGACTACTCAAGAGTTTAGTACTCGTAGTTATATCAATCTGAAACCAAGTGCTATTGAACATCGCTAATCTAAACAATGTAAAATCGTGTAATTAATTGGTTTTGGCATCTTTAATAAATTAAAGATTGCTAAAGTGGCCCTTGCGTCCTTCAATTTTTCGGCATTGTGTAACAATCCACAGTGTGGCACCGCGCCACAGGGTGGCGCCTCTTTGTTTTTGCTGTGCATGTGCAGCGCTTTTTCGTTTTGGTCGTCAATGTTTTTGACTTCATGGAAGCTTACGATTATTGTGACGCGTGGTGGTGCAGAGCCAACTGTTTTTTGGTTTCTTTTAAAGGTGGGGTCTTAAGTTTTGACCGTTTCTGTTCAAAACAGACTCCTCCCATGGCTCAACCCCCCCAGCGACACGCCCCCCTGCTCTGTGACTGGCTGGAGGGGTAAACATTGACTTTCCGCCCAGAAACGTCCCTCTTATGGCAAAACACAACAAAATGGCAAAAAAACAAATTGGGGGATGGAGGGAGGGGGGTTCTGTTGATGACAAATCACTACCACGCATTAATAGAAGCCCAGAGGTGTTGATTGAGAAAGATTTCATTGTGTGTACATCCAGTGTTTATTTCTGAGTGAAAACTTAAGACCGCACCTTTAATAAAGTGAACCTGTGGCCTTTCAGTTCTTTTGTTGCTCTCCCGTTTTTACTGTCCCGCTGCGCTGTCCATGGCCGATCAGCCACCACACGTTACAATTGCAGAACATTTTCGAGACATCTCGATGAGCCGCTTTAAATTGCAACACTGTGTGTGATGTATAGAATCAAAGTTGGATAACTTGGAGAATTCACAAACCTAACTTTTGGTGGATAATTGAATCCAATTTTTCATTATTAAATACAATTTACATATATTTCAACATAAGCAACTAAAATTAATTTAGGCTTTTGTATTAAAAAAAAAACCATTTTGACAAAGAAGGATGGCAAAAGGGCATGTGAGGGATTCTTATTGCTGCTGGCATTAACTTGTCTTTGTAACAGCAAATGTTGTGGCAGCATTGGATCTGTTTAGCTTCGGTGGCCAATAAACAGAGGTGGGCAGAGTAGTCCAAACTTGTATTTAAAAGTACAGTACTGTTACTTTAGAATAATTGGACCCAAGTACAAAGTCTTAATTAACTTGAGCGGTTCAGAAAATGGATGGCCAGATGGATGTAACTAAAACAAACAAGGTCTTTATAATAATAATAATAATAATAATAATAATAATAAACCAGTGGAATTTGTTATTTTTGCACTCTGCATAGGAGACGTCCATCATATTAACTAGAAGACAAGAACAGATTTTGTGTTCCTTTATTCACCGAAATAACCGAACGAAGGAGCTTCTTGTTGTTTATTTATACATTTCAGGCTTTTTAGTCGTTCTATTTTATGGTACCTAAAATGTGTGCGTTTGTGTCTACATAACATCAAATTGTTAGCAGCCAAAACAAGAAAACAAAGAGCAGAAATATGATCTACAATTTGCTGCAACTTTCTCATGTTTAGACGTTGAGCTTTTGTAGGCGGAAAGTTTCATATTTGGACAGACAACTTGTCGTACACTTAAATGCAAACAACATGGACTTCATGTGAGGCCAGGCCAGGATTGTTTTGCTTATTGGAACTGATGTGTGTGTGTGTGTGTGTGTGTGTGTGTGTGTGTGTGTGTGTGTGTGTGTGTGTGTGTGTGTGTGTGTGTGTGTGTGTGTGTGTGTGTGTGTGTGTGTGTGTGTGTGTGTGTGTGTGTGTGTGTGTGTGCGTGTGACGAGATGGTGCACCTGCACTTCTTTTCTGTCAGATTGGTGGCATGGAGCCAAACGTCACCAACAATCATGTTTGAATGGTGAACAGCACCGAAACAGGAAAGCAGGCAATAAAAAGATAAAAATAAATTCATTCACACGCAGATTCACTCCTACTGTACGGACAATTTAGAAACTCCAAATAGCCTAACAAGTGTCTTTGGAATGTGGGAAAACCCAAGCAAGCACTGAGCAAACACGCTAACTCCGCATATGCAGACCTGCTAACCACTCGTTGACCACACTGCCCCAAAGTAGTTCTAAATATTATGTCACGCATACATTGATATAATTATCCTTTTTTTGTTTAATGCAAAAAAAACTGTCATTCATTTGAGTTTCAGATGCGCCGCACCCATGTTTTTACACAGTATTGAGTTGTTGAAGTATGACTGAAATGTTAATGGTCTACTTTCAATTATAAGGTTGGCCGCTATGCCCTCTAATCATCGGAAGAAACTACCGGCATGTTAATGCCCAACAAGAAATATGTTGCTGAAACATTGAGTCACATAAGAGTGGGCGGGGCCTCCCGAGAAGAAACGAGAACAGAGGAGTGGTTTTCTTGGCCGCCACAATGATGCTTAAAAAGAAATGCAATCACGCTGCCTGAGGTAAAGAGGTGCAAGTGAGTCGGTGAGAGAACGGGAGGGAAGGAGAGGACACAAAGTATGGCACAGGTTTCGTCTGGAATGTATTTGTTTGTCATCCTTTGTTGTATTCTTTTGGGGAACGGGGCCTCGGAATATGATGTGAAAGCACCAGGAGTGACAGCCAGAGGACATTTCATCATAGGAGGAATTTTCCCCATCCATACAGGTGTTGAAAAAAATGAAAGTTCCTTTGAACCCCAGCCTCACACGTGTTTTGGGTGAGTTCAGTAGAAATTTCATGTTTAACTACATTTCTCACAATGAATCGCCCTGAACTTTAACTTTTGATTCATTCTGATATCCGTTTTAGTTCATTTGTTGAATTTGTTTTTACAAAGATAATTATGTTAACAGTTTGCTGTTAATAATGCTTTTGACTTGCTCATGTAACTAATTGAGATCATCAAAATATACATCGCTCAATAGTTGTAGACCTCTGCTACCTAAAACTACAGTTATGAACATATCGTTAACTTAACGCCTCAATGACTCAAACAAACTGAACTTTAAAACAAATCAATCTTTCTAAATGTAGAATATTTGATGCAACCTTCAACATTTTTACATCCACCGGTGTCATTACAATGTTTATGTGGTAATGTTGTGACTATCAAAATACAAACGCAGTATATACCAATTAGATTAAATCAACAACAACAACCTGTTTATGAGTCAACTCGTATTCAACGATCGCACGTGAAAATATGTAAGTCTTGTGAGCGCTCAATGAAAGATTAGGCAAGGTAGAATTTGTGTTCGGTTTAGAAACTGGGTTGAAACGAAAAGTTCAATTGTCTCAAATGTTTTCATTGCTAACTCTACTGACATTAGGTAGAAAAATAGTTTGACAGTGATATTTTTTATGAGCTGCCCCTGTTCACACCGCCACAATACTGTAGATTAGAAGTATGGCATTGAAGTACAAACTCATCTAAAATGTAAGAAATTTCACAAAAATGTAATTTATTATTGAGGTATTACGTCCACCTTTTATGCAGACTACCGCTATATTCAACTGACATCATTCTAAATATACTTGAGATTTTTACTATTTGGCTGAAAATAATGTTGTGAATTATTTTCTATTTTTTCTCTTCTTTTTTTTCTAGAGAAAGCTCAGCATCATTGCTCTCTCTCTTTTTTTCTCTTTTTCTTTTTTTGTATGTGCGTGAGTATTTGCATGTGCGGTCGTGTGTGTGCGTGTGCATGTGAGTGTGTACTCATGAATTCACCTAAAACCTATTAAAAATCCCATACCGTTCACCTAAACCGCATACTTCAGAATCCAGCTAGAGTCGTGAGGTTGTCAGTAGACCCGAGGAAGGATCAAAGAAAACAAAGTGAAATCCAGCACGTATCCTCATCAGCTGTAGATACTTTGCCAGGCCTTCGAAATGCAACCATCTTAACCTAAATGTTTGTTTGTGTCTTCTCGCCTACACTTTGTGTCCAGTTGTACAACATTTAACTCATTTGCCTTGAAAAGTCTGAATTTGTTTCTCACAGTAACTAACTAAAGTGGGTGATGTGGAGTATATCACTTGATAGTTTTTAAAACTTGTTATAGCATCAACTGAAGGTAACAGAGATACTTTAATAAATATAAATAATAGAGCCTTGACAATAAGGTGCAAACTACTGGTAACGTTCAACAACAGGAAAGCCAGACTTGTCTTTGGCAGAAAGCATCTAAAAAGGCCTGCCATGTTCTGGAATCTTGAATTTTGTAGGACAGATGAAAACAGAGATAACTTGACTCAAAATGACGGGAATCGAAAAATATGGTGACAAAAATTGTAAAACAAAACTTTTGATGGCCAAGTCAGTGAAGTCCTGGCAAAAAATATCCATGGAAAAAAATGCAGTAGGGGCTCCACGCAAACATTAACGGCTATTTCAAATACTGTATAAATATACAGTATTCACAATTATGTCAACTGTACTAATATTAAACCCCTGGAAAGTGTTCTATGCATAAAATGGCAGCAGTTCAGTCACATTGGGATTGTTTTGCAGTATTTCAAATTCTAGTAAATGACCATGATAAGTCAGTCAATGTATTTTTGCACCATCAGTGCATTTATTAATAAATGTTCTTCTTCACACAGGTTATCCGTTCGAGCCGTGGCGCTGTTGCTAGCTATGATCAACGCGATTGATGTTATGAATGAATCTCCTTTACTGATGGATCTTAACATCACTCTGGGCTACCGGATCCAAGACTCCTGCAGTGATGTCAGCACTGGTCTGAGATCCACAGCTGACTTCCTGGAACAGGCAAAGTGTGGAGCGGAACACGCCTCCTCCACATGTGATCAACCAGTTGTCGCCATCTTGGGTTCTGCATTTTCTGAAATGTCTATTGTTGTGGCCAGGCAACTAGCCATCGCTATGATTCCACAAGTAAGTTTGGAGTTTTTACAAAAAAAAATATGTACCTTTTATTTAACTTGTTTATTTTGTAAACAATCCACTCATTTTACTAACTGCTGTACACTGAAAATATTTGGTTTGATCAACAGTTTTTTTTAATCTGTGTTCATATGTGCATCTGATCGACAAAACAAAACACCAAATTATTTAGCGGACAAAAAATATTGGAACAAAGAGACTTAAAATAGTTATGAATTGAACTTACCTCAATGAGGAAGACTATTACTACTATTGGTTTGCGGTGCTTTTCCAGATTTTTTTTTAAAGTTGCACAGTAAATTCTGTAGCGTAAATTTGACTCTATTTAGAGTGTAACCAAATAGACTCAGTTTTAGAGTAGGCTAATATTTACACTTGGAAGAGAGTAAAATTAAGAATTGAAAAAAAGAAGTCACTCAAGTTTTGAGGAACATCATTTTTCCTCTCTTGGTGTTAGGAAGATACCAGCTGACACGAGCGATATACACATAGCAGGAGATGCATGGCTTGGGGAGTAGATCGGCTGTCTCCCAAGCTAAAGGTCGTGAGTTCGTTCCTCAACCCTTGAGTGCCTTTTATTTTTTCAATTCTTTATTTTATTCTCTTACCAGTGTAAATATGACTCTAAAATGGACTCTATTTGGTCCCACTCTAAATAGAGTCAAATTTACTGTGCCCTTTAGTTTTGGTAGGTGCTCTATGGGGTTTAAGTCTCAAGAATAAATTGGACAGTCTAATACCTTCGGTTTTCCCCCCGCTGATAATTTTGTAACGCTCTAGGAGCTCCAAATGGGTGCATTAGTGTTAATTTCATCAACGAAAAATTAACAAAAATAATTTCGTCAACACACATTTTTCACCGGACTAAAACTAGACTAGACTAGACCAAAATCCTTATTAATAAACAATAACTGGGACTAAATCAATATGCATTTTCGTCGACTAATGAAGACGAGTCGAAAATGTACTTTTCTTAATAAAAATTGGACTAAAATCTGTGGACATTTTAGTTCATGAAAAGAGACGGAAATATATGATTTTGTAAAATCTCTGCTAATGTGTCACCGTGACACTGTCATTTGATACACAGCGACACACACCCTTTTAAATCTGCAGCTAGGAAGTGCAACATGCACAAACACATGGGACAGACAGGAGCTGGATTTACGGTGAAAGGTTCAAATTTTTTTTTATATTTTTAACGCAACATTAATTCAACGGCTATAACGTTCCGACACTAATGTTAATCCGACCGCTAACTAATGCTGGCTAACTTACTATCTTATTATAGCATGGAGCCATAGTCCCCACTTGTTGACATCCTGTAATTGTAAGCGAAGTTGTTTTTCATCAAAAAGATGAGGGACATTTTTTATGTTAAATAGTTTTAGATCCAAAATGTTCAACATACCTGCAGACAACAAAATACAGGCGTAAAAGATTGTCCTGACTAAAACTAGACTACAACGTTGACAGTTTTTGTTGATGAAAACTCGATGAATAAAATTATATTTTCTTGTACTAAAATACAGATTAAAATGCTAGATTTACAGTCAACAAAAAATGGACTAAATAAAAACGGGATGAGGTTGGCTAACTGAGCAAAACAAGCGTGATTGAAACTGGACTCAAACTGAGACTAAATTTAAAAATGGCTGATAAAATTAACACTACAGTGCATCAGGCAGTACAAACAATCCAATCTTCTATCTTGGGCTATGCGCCATTTCTCTACAACACTTGTTGCGTAATACTTCTAACAATATCATTCCTGCTACTTTACAATGCCAAAATGAAGAAAATGTAACTGCATTGTATATTGTATTGATATTCTAAAACAAATGTGAGTGTTTCTGAAGACCCTTCAGTGTGACAGTGCAGTTGAAAAATCACTCCACACTATAACAACAATAATAAACATATTTTAAAACGAATATTTATAAAGGGAGCTGTTTGTATTGATAATTTGACCTTTATGGATCTACAGTTATACTTTAAATTGAGCTTGAGTGCAGCAATTTTTGTTGAGAATCGCAGATGATAATATTTTTTTCATGCACATGTTCAACCTGTTCACTTCCTGATGATAACAAACGCTGCACTTTGTGTCTGTAGATCAGCTATTCATCAACAGCTGTGCTTCTGAGTGACAAGCGCCGCTTCCCCAGCTTCCTGAGGACGGTCCCTAATGATGAGTACCAGACAGCTGCCATGGCCAAACTCATCAACCTCCAAGGCTGGAACTGGGTGGGAATGGTCATCTCGGACGGTGATTATGGCCGTTCAGCACTTGAGCAGTTTGCAGCTCAAGCAGCTGAAAATGGAATCTGTATAGCATTCAGATCCATCATTCCGAAAACCGCCACGGGCGAGATGTTGCGCACTGCTATCAGGCAGACCGTCCAAACTATCTTTCAAAATCCAAAGGCACATGTGATTGTGTCCTTTGCAAAGGGGGTTCACATGAAAGACCTTTACGAGGAGATGAGGAATGAAACTCTGAGAAAAGGGAAAACTATAGACGACATGAAAAGAGTGTGGTTAGCCAGTGACAGTTGGTCCACCTCAGAGTCTATGCAAGATGCCCAAATCATCAAAGACATGGGACAGGTTGTGGGCTTCAACTTCAAAACTGGAAACACATCATCTTTCAACAAGTATCTCGACAGGCTGGAGGCGACGGGATATAACGACACATGGAATAACACCTTCCTGGAAGAATTGATGAACGACAGCGACGTTTCTGGCGCGGCATCTGAAGTTGTGAAGGTCATCAGAGAAAGCATGAACCCGGCCACAATCTTGAGCGTCGAATTGGCCGTGGCCGCCACTGCTCAAGCGATAGCAACTCTCTGCAGGAGCAGAGATTGCACAACCCCTGGCAACCTGCAGCCCTGGGAGGTACGGTATTGTCAATGAATCTGTATTACGCCTACACCTCTGACCTGACTGCCAAAATAGAAAAAAAAAAAGTATTGGTAGATAACAGCTGCCAGGAAAAATCGCATTGTTAACTCATTCCCTGCCATTGACGGCTATAGATGTCAAAATTCATTTGAACTATTTCTATTAGTTTGCCATTTTTTTCCACTTTTGTTAACAAGAGTATGAAAACCTAGAAAAAAAGATTAATGTACATTTTGAACAGATATAAAATGTGTGATTAATCGTGAGTTAACTAGTGAAGTCCTGCGATTAATTACAATTAAAAAAAAAATGTCATCGCCTGAAAAAAGAAAAAGAAAAGATTATTAAAAATTAGGGGCGTCAGGCGATTAAAATTGTTAATTGTAATTAATCGTAAGACTTCACTAGTTAACTCACGATTAATCACAAATATTATATTTCATACTCTTGTTAACAAAAGTGGGGGGAAAAAAGTTAAACTAATAGAAATACTTCAAATTAATTTTTGACGCCTATAGCCGTCAATGGCAGTGAATGAGTTAATAAGGAAATGTGATGAAATGCGTTATGAATAGTTGGGATTATGGTAAACAAAACATGTCAGTATGTATTTATTCTCTATTTCCTGGTTCCAAATCGACATCTGTTTTAAATAAACAATCTGTCAAGTTGAAGACACGCAAGGAATTTGATTTGGGACGTGTAAATGGCTCACACACTCACACACACACACACACGCACGCACACACACACACACACACACACAAAGAACTTGACAACAACCGTAAATTGCCATCGTATTGCAAGCATATATGCTCCTGTTTTTATTACCGTCTTATGAATTTTTAAAGTTTTCATTCCTCTGCAGGTATTGGAAGCTCTTCGGATGCATGAATTTGTTAGTAATGGCGAGACGCACGTGTTTGACAAACAAGGCGACATCAACCAAGGTTATGATGTGGCCTTTTGGAAGGCACGCGATGGGAAAATTGACGTCCACGACATTGTGGCTGAGTACAATCCACAAAGCAACAGCTTCACCCCAACAAAAAACAACAACACAGATTTTTTTAAAGACTTGGAGGTGGGCCCTCGTATACGCAAGCACACAGTGTATGCGGCATACTGAATATAGTATTGGTATATGTTGGCATAAGTGCTTATATGGTTTCTCCTTGCTTCCAGCGCATAATCTCAAAATGTTCCAAGAGCTGCATGCCTGGAGAGGTCAAGAAAACATCGGAGGGTCAACACACTTGTTGTTATGACTGCTTGAACTGTCCGGAGAATTACTACTCCAACGACACAGGCAAGTAATTAGCCGCACGCACAGGACATCTTTCCACTTAAATCTGCCAACACACCACAAAATTGATTAAAGTGAGACGCGCGCGCACATAGTGAGAAGTTACTTTTTTTTTTTAGATGCGTTTTTGTTTATGAGACATGTCACAGTAGTGTGCTGCAATATGCAGTTCAACTCTATTGTATCAGATCTGAATAGAACAGGACATACGGTACATTTAAGGTACTATTTTTGTTAGGAGCTTTAAATCTAGATTCTTAAACAAGGGTAACCAAATATTCTGTCTCCAGACACATGAAAGTTTGTTTGTTAGCATTCCTCTGATTTTGATTTTGGTGAAATTTGCTGTACTTGTTGATAGTAACGCTAATCTCAAACTTGAGGTCAACCAGAGCAGTGCTTCGGGAGCTACGGCCTGACAAATTTGAATCGTTTCGGCAAAAAGGGGCCCGAATTGAATATTCAACTTTTAATGAATATTCTGAATATTCGACATTCAATGAATATGTAATAAATATTTGACTTTAGAGAACAATCAGAGATTACATTTCATGATTTAAAAAAAAATAATTGCCACTTGATCCAAAAGGTCAATTTAAAAGTCAACTCAGTTATTAAATATGCACCAATCTTCTAAATGATTGTATTTTTAGAGTCTTTGTTGAATTCCCTCTCCAACAATAACTGTTTTGTGAAGATTGACCCAGTAGTTCCTGAAATACAAGGGTTCAAAGGAGGCAGCCGCACCCCCTTTTGTCGGAAATACTCAAATTTGAAAAAATACTCAGTGTTGCGCCATCACTACCGACACGTACAGAAAGTTTCATGAAAATCAAAATCTGCTTGGTTTAAACTGTCAGATTTTGGGCGTGTTTTGGTTTGATTTTAGTTCGTTCGTTGACAATATATTTAACAAATGAAGTGCAATAAACACACATTATATATTATTATATGCATTGAACAGATTATGACTTCTTAGTGCATTTATTCTCCTCTTCCATTCTGGCACTGAGACAATTAAACTAGCCTTGCTATACTAGAGCTGTTGACGCTAACATTAGCTGAAGTGCTCACTGCTACCTGTTTTGCACTTTGGTGAGGTGGTTTTGAACTGAATGATTTTTATGAAAGCAGCTTGGTTACATTCGCACGCAATCATGCTTTTCGATTTCGTGTTTTACGTTCCTGCTCCAGACACCCAACCCTATTAAGTCGTGCGAGTGAGCTCTGTCTGCGACTCCAAGCTGAAGTCAGGGTTAGAGTTTGTCAGGTTGAAGGTGATAATTAGTGCTCTTTGAAAAGCAGTTGCACGGTAGCTCGAAGGTAACGCTAGAACATATTTTCACATTGTTGCTTTCTGTTTTAAATGAACTACCTGACTTCATTCTGTATTCTTGTGTGTCCCCTTCCTTCTTCCAGATATGGACCAATGCTTGAGCTGTGATAAAAACACAGAGTGGTCTCCTCAGGGAAGCTCTGTATGTTTGCCCAAAACCCCCCTCTACTTCAAGTGGCATAGCCCTTTGGCCATTGCCCTTCTGGTGTTCTCCGCTCTGGGCATCCTGCTGGTTCTGATGATGTCAGCGTTGTTCATCCATAAGCGAGACACTCCTGTGGTGCGAGCGGCCGGAGGACCCCTGAGCCAGGTCATCCTGTACTCTTTAGTTGTCAGTTTCATCAGTGCCGTGCTGTTTGTCGGCGAGCCTAGCCCCTTCCAGTGTAAAGCACGACAAATTCTCTTTGGCATCAGCTTCACCGTATGCGTGTCCTGCATCCTGGTCAAATCCTTGAAGATCCTTCTGGCATTCCAGTTGAACATAGAAATGCAGGGAGCGCTCAGGAAAGTCTACCAGTCCTACTTGATTGTGGTTGCGTGTGTCGCTGTGCAGGTTGTCATTTGCATCTGCTGGCTGGTCCTCAAAAGCCCTTTTAAGCATATTATTTTGCAGCCCAAAACGATGCTGGAAAACTGTCACGAAGGATCCAATTTGGCCTTTGGTGTGATGCTGGGGTATATCGCACTTTTGGCTTTTGTTTGCTTCGTCTGTGCCTTCGTGGGGCGTAAATTACCACAGCGGTACAATGAGGCGAAATTCATTACCTTCAGCATGTTGCTTTATCTTATCTCCTGGGCAATTTTTGTCCCCATCTACATCACAACAACTGGAGAGTATCTTGCAGCTGTGGAAATGGTGGTCATTCTCATCTCCAACTACGGCATCCTAGGCTGTCATTTCTTCCCAAAGTGCTACATGATCCTCTTTAAGAAAGCCCAAAACACCAGCAGTGCTTTCAGGGAGAAGCTGTATCAGTATAATGTCAAATGTACAGATTCGTTTTCTGTGTCCGGAATTTCAGCGTCAGAAAAACAGCAAAATGCCATACATTCGCCCAACAACGACTACGTCAAGCCCGAAGACAGTTTCAAAATTTCATACACAGGCAATGAAAAATTAATTAATCGATTCAGTTCCCACAGAAGAAGCATCAGCTTTTAGATACTCCCTGACAAAAGACTGTCCAACCATGAGCTATCTCATGAGGGTGTCACCAAGTAACGTGAACATGCAAATATCTCCGAATGTTTTTGGTCAAAAGTACAGTGCTTTTTGATCCACCTGTTCTTATTCCGAGAAGAAATTCGAAACACATTGTTCATTGTTTTGGACTTTGGGATGAAACTTTACAGCACATTCTCGCTCACATTCTCACTGTTGCTGAGTGGGAAGTCAGCTCAGGCGGTGAGACAAGCTTTCATTCTTTCCTTTATTTAACCAGGTAAGAAACTCATTGAGATTAAAAAATCTATTTTTTTCAAGAGTGACCTGGCCACAGGGGCGCAACAAAAACACACAATCGTTACAACAATTTAAGACAAACAACAATATATATGTATACACAAAATCCTCATCATACTATCAATAAAGTCAACAAATTTGCTAAAACTTTAAAAACAGTCACATTGCCCAATAGCATTTGTTGCGCGTTCCTTTACAATAGCCTTGAACTCTCCAAGCGTAATACGTAGCGTAGTGGAAAGATTGCGCCATCAGGGACGCATACTCATTTCCCCAATTCATTAAAATGACACCCACACATGGGTTTTCTCCAGGTCCTCCGGCTCTACATTGCATAAACATACTTGGTGACCTAATTCTGGGGTTACAAACCTTTTTGAGAAAGAGAGCTACTTTTAGGGGACTGAACAATGCAAATGAAGGGCTACCAGTTTGCTGCATACTCCCAAAACAACATCTTTGTGAAGACACTGATCATGCTCATGACTTCTGACAATAATTCTCACAATAATTTAACATGTAGGAACCATACATATCATTATGCTACACTTTGTTTCTGTATATCTCTGCAGATATTAACATTTTCCAACGATCACTTCCCACAGGCAGCAAGTTGGTGACCCCTGCTCTAAATTGTCCATAGGTGTGAGTGAGAGCCGTTGTTTGCCTCCACCGTGTCCTGAGATTGACTTACGATAATAGAAAATAGATGGATACATTTCCAAGGCGCAGTATGAAAACGCTAGAAGATGGGTCATGAATTATTAGGGTTAAGACACTGCAGCCCTGAATGTCTTCACAGCAATGTTGACGTTGATTGGCATTTAGGAATGTGGACAAACTAAACTCTTCATCAGAAACAATTGTCACTGGATCCCGTTTGCACGGAGTGGCATAGTTGCCTGATTGACACGCTGGCACAACTTTGAAAAAACTAGGCGATGCAAAGGAGAACTTTATAATACCCAAATATTTTTGCTATGCACAACAACAATGGAGTTCAGCGCCCCAAAAAATGATAGCCCTTCTTACTAATGTTTTGTTTCTGATGATGGCACAAGTAAAGGGCAGCTCTTCTGTAATGTATCAAGTGTAAACATGCTTGCATCCACTGCTCTATTTAACCTTAGGCTCTTTAATTAATTTTAAGTGTTACTTTAGAGTTAAGTGTCTATTTCTGGAAGAATGTAGAAGTGGGGCATGAGCCAATAGTATACGCAGTATATAGAACCCATAAACTAGATAAAGGTACACATCTGTTTATTTTATGTTGTTTTTTTTCTTTGTGAATAGTTAATTGCATAATTAAGGCCAATGCAAGAGGCGTATGCCTATAAATGTGTAAAATGTTGGTGCTGATCCAAATTAGGCTCACTCGTCTGCGCTGAGTGTCATTTTAGATAATTTTCCCATGAGTTCATTCAAAAGCATACGAGCGTTGCAGGGTAAAATTAGGGTTAGCATTAAACAGTAAATAGTATTAGTTTCAACTCATGAAGAACAAATCTTGCTACATAGCCATGTGGAAGGAGTAAAAGAACAGTATTGCGCAATATATTTACTGTGCCGGCCCATGAATAGCGAAAATCCACATAAAATTGGCACCCACTGAAATGCATGCTTGAAATACTAGTCTCGGGTGATATATAAATGATGAGGTATTTATCTAATATTTGTGCACATGTGTGTGTTAGTTTGAGGGACATCTTTTTGGGTCACTATAAAAACAAAAGTATTGTCAACACGTGAGGCATTCCGTGTTTGAACGTTTCAGGTGTGTGCAAGGGATTTATTCATCTTTTAACCTACTTGTGTCCATCATGTTATCTTGATGACATGAAGACATAAATTAAGTGTTTTTTTTCCCACACATAGGAAATAAGATTGAAAACAATGAATTAATTCAAAAGGACGGCTGGTGTCAGAGCAAGAACGTAAACAGCCAGGTGCGGCATGTCGTCAAGTTTCACGCACACCGAAAAGCCCCAACTGCAAACTTGTCAGTCTGGTTGTGTGACAATGACAAAGCACATGGGGGTGGGGGAGGGGGGGGGGGTTGTTGGGTTAATAAACTGTTTTCTAGTTACGCCTCCATAAATTCCATTAAATCCCTTCCATTTATTGTCCTTTAATTTGTGGTTCTGGAAGAGACATATGAGGAAGTAGTGCTTTTGCAACAAACCCATGTAATTAATCTGAAATGAGATAACAGAGCCAAGAATGGTTTGTCTCTGTTGGGGATTTCCCGTGCTTGTTTTTACTTTCTGTTGGAATAAGAATTATTTGTAAAAATTATGTAATGATTGGGGTTTTGATATACAATTCTTAAAATATAATGTTTAGTGCTTATGATGACATTTAGGTACCGTATTATACCGTACGAGAATAAAGTGTAATTGCACATTCACTACAGTAGGTGGCAGTGGTGTTATCATTGTCAGAGAGTGCTAAAGGAGTGTTACTTACAACAATTTTATGGATAAATGATGTTATTTATAGTCGCGGCGGAGAGTTGGGGGGCACGAAATATTTTCTTCTTCTGGCAAACAAAAAATAATTAAGTACTGACTTAAGGGGAAGTCAAGTAAAATAAAATCTCTTCAAGAATATGTTCTATGCAGCACTAGTAGTCTAAACTATGGTTTTCTGATAAATATTGCATTTGTTGAATATGAATTAAGCAGAAAATTTCACCTGTTTAAATCCATCTCAGGAGGCGTCCATTTTGCCACTTGATGTTGACTGAAAATGACGTCACATTTGCTCAGGGCTCAGGTAACGAACGACCAATCATGGTTCAGCTTGGGAACGTCACATGACCAAACTCAGAAAAAAGGTGATTGCTCGTTACCTGAGCAACTGTGATACCATTTTCAGTTGACAGAAAGTGGCAAAATGGCCCTCCGAGATTAATTAAAACCTGTGGATTTTTCTTTCTAATTCCTATTCCACAAACACAATATTACCGGTAATCAGGATATTGTGTTTAGACTAGTGGGGGCACACATTATTGTAAAGACATTTTTTTACTTGACTTCCCCTTTAAGCCCGTATCACACTGAGAAAATTGAATTGTGACCCAAAAAAAAAGGATCTATTTTATGGTGCGATTAGCTTCAGCAGCACAATTTGCTGCAGCCAAACCATCACGCTTGATGCTAATTATGCAATGTTCAGTATGTCTTCACTTATAAGTGCAATATTCAGTGATGTGCAGCTTTTTCTTTGACATACAGTGAACCCCAGCATATTCGTGGTTTGGCATTCACAAATTTACCTGTTTGTGGATTTCTGAAGGTAACCTAAGCTGCATTATTCGCTGAAAAACGTCCCTATTCCATTTTTATTGTGGCCGGGCAAAAGCAATGAAAGTATTACTTGTCCAGTGTTGTTAGCTGTCCTTGAATGCACCGCGTGTGAGGGAACAGACAAAGTCAACGATTCTTTTTGCTTCTCATGTTGCAGCTATTAGTCCCTATAGTCCACTTTGACTGGCCTGTTCCCACTTGAATGTACTCTCTAACATTTATTATCGTGTGTAAATGCCATAAATGCTGTTTTTGTGCATATTTGTTGGCCCATGTGGGCTGTCACCTCAATTTGTGCTACTGAGTTGTTTCTCAACTCTGAATTACTGTATATCAGCGATGCTGCTTTTACTTTTGATTTAATTCACATGAAGAGTGTTCATTCTACAAAGTTTATGCAAGAAAAGTGTCTTGTTATGAACAGTCCTAACTCGGGTTTTTTCTCTCTCTGATAAAATGCAAAAAAAAAGTGTAACATGATTGAAAATAACTATTCTGTAGAGATGTTGTTGTATCTAAGTTTTGGGTATGTCAATAAATGATGTCAATTAAAAAGCTTAGAGTTGTCTTCCATCCATTCCGTTTCTTTACCGTGTGTCCTCATTGTGGCTGCGTGTGAGCTGGAGCCAATCCGAGATGATTTAGTGCAGGAGATGTTTGTATACTCTTGAGTGGTCGCTAATCAATTGCAGGGAATTTGGGACAAACAATATGCAAGCAAAAGCCAAATTGTGAAATGTCTAAAGAGCAGGGACGGACGGGAAGCCGGGAAGGACTACAAAAATGTTCTGTTGTTGTAATGTATAGACGCTTTTAAATGGGACAAAGGTTTGGGACAACCAGGACAATCGGTGCAGTGCCTTGGTGCGAGACAATTAAGTAATTCCACTCACTTTAGTGGTTTTTAGTTTGTTTACATGAAGACAGCGATTCCAAAGTGTGGTACAGCTCCTGCTAGTGCTAAGTAAAAGATTAAGTGATGCTGTTACCTTTGGCCTCTGCTACTGTTTGCTGTCACTTTTTTCCTGTTACAATGCAGGATATCTACTTTATTCCACTTCATTGTCATGTCAAGGAACGGTCAAGACGAGCTTTTCCGTCAATAAGAAACTAGCATACAGCTGTTGTGTTAGTTGTGATGGAATGAGGTATAGGAGTAAAGGACAAGGGAGTGGTAAATCAAACTAATTAACACATTATTTTCATGTTTGCTTCACAGACTTCCCGCACACTCCTCTGCCCAACCCTGCGGCTTTATCACGGTGAAAACGCCGGGAGCTGTTCCACTTGTTTTGTTTTTTTTAAGAGCTCAGTATTGTTCATTCGGTAATTTTATCGATTTGACATGTCATCATCATTTATTTTGTATTTTATTTTGAATGTGTATGTGCGTGCGTGCGTGTGAGTGTGTGTGTATTCATTAGTTCACCAAAAACCTTTTTAAAAATCCCATACCGTTCACCTAAACCGAACACCGCCGTCAGGAGACCCGAGGAAGGATCAAAGAAAATAAAGGAAAGTGAAATCCAGCACTGACCAGACACCACCCACCGGGCCACCAACCAGAGTTCTTCACCAACCCCAGAAACATCTAAATTCCAACAAATCAGGGAGACCTCAAGAGACCAAAGGAGAGACTGAGGAAAAGAAGGAAGGACAAACAAAGCAGAGTGTGATCCACAGACACCAGCCTCCACCGATTCAATGACCTGAGGAAGAAGCAGATTGTGTCTGAGTTTCGATAGATGCTAGTGTGGTGGATCTGGCATGCATGAAAATCTCCACCAAAGAGGGGAGCCGTCGACCCCTGCCAGGACAGAGAAAGCGCAACACCTCAGGGCCCCCCAGGCCACGGCAGCGCCAAAGGACAACCCCCGGGCCCCGCAGAGGCCACCGGCCGGAGAGCAAACCCAGGAGCAGGAGCGCCCCCCACCCCAACACGGCCCGCGCCCCCAACCCAACGCAGCAAGACGGGGCACTGCAGGCCCGCCAGGCACCCCACCGGTCCACAGCCCCCGCTCCCCCCGCGACTCCCTCCCCCCTCCCCCCGCCCCCCATCCACCCCAACCCAGCCCAGCTGTTCCACTTGTTAACGGAACAAAAAGTGCAATAGGTAGTTTTCGATGACGTAATCAGTATTTGTTTGTCCACCATGTGTTTGGGGACAATCTAATGTACCGGAACATGTAAAAAAAAGATTAATGTCAGTTAATATCAGAAAACCGCTGTGAATCGTCATGAAAATTGACCTGCACATTTCTGCTCATGCCTACTGCAACCTCTGAAAATATTGAAACATTTACCACAGTATTTTGTATTTTATGGGCATTAAGCCTTTTTTTTGCTTTTCATACACGTTTACTACAGAGAAAAAGCTTAAAGTCGCTTAACTCATTCACTGACGCTATTGACGCCTATAAACGTAAAAAAATAATTGTAACTATTTGTATTAGTTTAATATTTTTTTTCCACTTTAGTTAACAAGAGTATGAAAACCTAGACATTTATTTTTATTTTTATTATTATTAAAAATTAGGAGCGTCAGGCGATTACAATTGTTAATTATAATTAATCGCATGACTTCAATAGTAACTCACAATTAATCACAAATGTTATATCTTTTCTAAATGTACAATAATTTTTTCTAGGTTTTCATACTCTTGTTAACAAAAGCTGATTTTTTTTTTAACTAATAGAAATAGTTAAAATGATTTTTTGACGTCTATAGCCGTCAATGGCAGTGAATGAGTTAATGTAAAAAAAATAAAAATAAAAAGTACGGCCAATAATCACCCAAATTCACGTACAGATCTCTACCTTTGCCCACATCAATCGCTTGAATGATCAAAATGATGTCTCAATATTTTTCATTTTATGGACATTAAGCATTTTTCTCATTAAATGACATTAAGCTGTAATGAGCACCAATGGAGAGGAAGATGTTCTGTCCATAAAATCCCAAGTATTTGTGCAATCATTTTCATATTTTCAGAAATGTATGTGGGTATATTGTACAGATGTACACATAGATTTTGGTTAAGATTGATGACAGTTTTAGGCTGTTGTTGTTTTTAGATCAAGATGTTAAGACTTTTTTATGGACTCAATTTGCCTGTTTGTCCTCTCATTACATGAGACGATAGGTACTACGTCACTTGTTCCGCATGACGTAGTCGCCCCCACCACCCACTGGCTTATTCTCGTACACGCCTCCTTAGACGGCTTCTTAGTGAGTTGCTGCTGTCAATCACAGCCAGACCACGCCCAACCCTCTCTCCATTCGCAACCCAACGGTCCTCCAGGCAATACTCCCTTTGAGCGCCAAAGGACAATTTAGAGTGCTTAATTAACCGGCCATGCATGTCTTTGGAATGTGGGAGGAGACCGGAGCACCCGGGGAAAACCCACATAGGCACGGGGAGAACATGCAAAATCCACCCAGGAAGGCCAAAGCCCAGACTCGATCTCACGTCCTTTGCACTGGGAGGCGGACATGCTAACCAATCAGCCACCGTGCCCAACTTGCCGTTCCCAGCTTTCCACATTGGTAAAGTCTGTAACTGTCATAGAACGCGGACTCGCAGTTTCTATGCAAACCAAACGCCGGTTTCGATTCAGTCCGGAAGTAGGGAGCATAATTCACGCAAAGGCTCATGGGGCGTAGGAATAAGGTAGATAAGAAAACAAATCATCTGTGTGATTTTACAGGAATAATTAAGTCAAAATGTTATATGCAAGAATGTGAGAATTTTAGGGATTTTTTTTTTTACCTAAACAGTAGGCTAAATTAAAATTGTATCATAACAAGTTTGAAAAGAAACAGTTCTTAAAGACTAAATGCTAACGTATTGTATAATGTATAAATACAACAGAACAACAGTGATTCTTTAGAATACTACTTCTAGAGGAAGTACCACCAGTGTTACTCAGCACTGTTATAAATTGTATCCTAGATGTGCTGAGATAAATAAGGGCTAAAAGTTGACAGAGCATTGAGAAACTTTGGATACAGTGGCAATAAGACAACACAATCACATAGCGGCTATAAACAAACAACTATATGCTCCTTTCACAATTCAAACATATCTCACAATCTAACTGTGTACAAATTAGTCCAGAGGAAACAAAACCGAGACTGTTTATTGACCCGCAATAGTTACCAATGTAGCTTACTTTAGCTAAAACAGCACCGACTTTGCCTAGAACTTTAGCCTCAAGGTTAGCATGGTGGAAGAATTCTACATTTCTCAAGTGTTTATATATTTTTATATACCGGGTAATAGGCTACTATCGCAAAAATGAACCAATATACAATGCCAGATATATATTTATAAAGTTATTACTAAAGAGTACTGAACAGTAAAAATTTAAAACCGATATATAGCGTGCATGCTACAGTACGTATTTTGTAATGGCTACGTGTTAAATCTTACCTTCAATAAAGCCTTCAGAACAAACTTGGTTGAATGGGTAGTCTATCTGGCCGCAGTGGGATCAGCTCAGCTGTCTTCCTGGCAAATTTTCTGTTTTCTCTCCATGGTTCAAGACTGGCAGTAAAACATTGTGTCGACCTGTATGTATGCACTGTATGTGGATGGACTCAAATTCTGCTTTTTATGTCCAGTGTACAATGCGCCATAATTTTTTTTTGGTTGACGTCATTCCATTTTCTTTTAAGTTGTATGCTCATTATTTGGCTTTTTTTTTCTTTAAAAAAAATAAATACATTTTGGCTAATTTGTGGTATTACTTTTTTAAGGCATGGTGTGAAAAGAGCAGTTTCACATGTACAGAGGCACAAAAGGATATACTAGTTATTAAAGCAAACAATTTGACTGAAAACGTTATGCTTAAAATGACTTGCAGTGTGTGTGTGGGGGGGGGGGGGGGGGGTGCACAGATTCTTTTAAAATAATATTGTACTTGACAAGTATCTGGTGCAAATGGGGATTTATTAAAAAAAAATATATATGAAAGCAGAAAACAGTGTAATGAATGCATTAAAGTGAACTGTGTGTGTAATATTGGGGGGTCTGCACCCTTTGGGGAAAAAGTCTTTATATTTAAACGCATCAATTTGATGCATTTTGAAAAAAATACAATTAAAAGACAGTATCAACGTACTTTTAAAATGTATTCTAATAGTTTCTAGTTACCTGACAATTTTTTTTACTATGGTAGGATTCTGAGTATGTTTGAGTTAAGTCAACAATTATTTTTTTTTACTTTTGGATTAATCCAATTACAAATGTGCTGAGACCGACAGACAGAACATATATAGAGATATTGATAAAACAGTCAGTCTTCTGTCTTAATCTTTCAGACAGTGATAATCAATACAACTTTTTTTTGTGCTCAATTTCTGTGCGGCCCAATTCCAAATGTTCCATAGTCCACTGCCCGGCAGTTGAGCATTGATGTATTACAGGATCACTGAAATGGTTTAGTTAGCAAAAGTGTCAATAACTATTTGTAATGTGTATTTACTGTATCATTTTACCTCATAATGCAAACAAGGAATGTGCATGACGTTTGTTTCCAACGGGCCAATTTATTAGTTCCAGACAATAACAGGGTGTATTTCCAGACAGGCATTGCCAGCAACATAACACAGCTTCACTTCCAGGCGTCGAGTGATTCAATTGTCCAAAATCAAAGTCTCAAAGTCCGACTGCATGATATGTCGCACCTGTACACAGACTATTGGAGGTCTATCAGGATTTCTACTTAGAGCCACAACACAGCAAATAAATTCTCAAACAAGAAATCTACTAACAAAACCTAAAATAAAAAATAAAAAAAATGATACGATTGTACAAACCAGAAATATTAGAAAACTATACACTGTTGAATGTGCTAGATGAAATAACTTCTGCATTACAAATATTTCCATGTAAATATAGATCATTTCTTGTTGTCCACCAATTAACATTGCGGTAATCAATTGTGCATTTATGTGCAAGAAAATATGGTTAATGTGTGGTTGAGGGGAAAAGCATCAAGTAGAAAAAAATAACACTGTGCTTGTTACGCAACTTCAACCACTAAGTCCCAATATGAAGCACAAAAAAAAAAAAGCATAAGAGTTCAGAGTAGGTCAGGGGTAGGGAGCCCTGGTCCTCGAGAGCCGATGTCCTGCCTGTTTTCCATGTCTCCCTCCATCAAGACACCTGATTGATGAACAAGATCGTTATCAGGCTTGCTGATTAGATGATCAGTTGAGTCAGCGGTGTTTGAGGAGTGAGACATGGAAAACAGGCAGGACAGTGGCTCCCGAGGACCAGGGGTCCCTTATCCCTGGAGTAGGTGAACCTCATCCTAATTATTGAGGTATCAAGAGAAGCAGTCATGACTGTAAACACTACACATGAACATCCCACTGGCATTTAAATAGTTGATTTACACTCTTGCACATATGTATGATATACCCTCCAAATCGATCCTGCTTAATCACTTCACATCAATTATGTTGCTAGTTTAGGCTACAATCCTTAAATGAGATCTTTGCTCATGATGCATCATGTCACAGGCAGCAATCTTGCCCTACTACGGGAGGGGGAAACTATCGAGAGAGGAAATACCAGCCTGAACAGATAGCTGGAATAACAGGAGCTACTCAGCTCTCACTCAAGACAAATAAATAAGAACCCACCCAGTTGTTCATCAAGACGAAGGGGGGGATCTGAGGACTTACAGTTGCACTGTATTTACATCCAGCACCTGTTAAGACTTCTGACAGGAACCCCTTGTAGACTTTGAACATATTAGAATATCCTCCCAGATTATTGAGGGATTGTACCTCCCTCCCCATCTGAGGACTAAAGGGGTCAATTCACATTTCAATAGGGATACAAATGTGAATTATGAGACGGGTTATCAATTGTGACATAAGTACTGATGCATTGACAGGTTTCATAATAAAACATATCAAAGGACCCCAAAGATATACTATATCAAAACAGGATTCTTTTATTCCTTAGTGCAGGTACGATTACCCCTTACAGGCTCGCTCGTGTCGGGGAAGCATCAATGGGCCTAATGTTCTCACATTTACCTCAGTATTCACACATCTTGACGCCATTTCAGAGATGTTTTTTTTTTTTTAAGGACGTGGATGGTCTTGGGGGAGCCGGCCCAGGAGAGATTAGGTCAGGACTCGGTTTATCAGATAGCGAGATCCATGACATCAAGAAAATGATGAAGCGGTCAAAGTGAGGCGATGTTAGAGCTGGAATCCCTCCATAGGTCCTTCCTGCTGTTGAAAGATGAACTGGCCCTGACCCTGGTCCACCTGCGGCGCCAGGCTGGCATCTTCCTCATCCACACCGAAGTAGTGCTCGATCAGGTCAAAGGCTTTCTGGTAGATCTCCTGGTTCTCGTGACTCTGCAGGAATTCGATCTTGTCCAAGCCTGATGTGCACATACACACAAGGAGGAAGGATGAAAGGTGATCTAAGCAGGCCATAGTTAGCAGATGTCACTATCATTTTATACCAAAAGCAGCAATAATTTAATATATACGACGGCGTATTAGGGCCACGTATAAATAAATAAAAATTGTGGGTGAGGGCAATATTTCGAGAGAAAAAACTCGGAAATTTGCCACTTTATAAAGTGGCAAATTTGCAAGAAAAAACTTGTAAATTGCGACTTTATGAAGTAGCAAATTTGCGACTTTATAAAGTGGCAGATTTGCGAGAAATACATGTAGCGTTAAGATAGTCTAATGTGAGGATTCGTTTGTGGTTAATGGGACACTGTTTATGAAATAAAAAAAAGGCGATAGAGAGACGGATTTATTCCTAATTTAAATTTTACTCGTCATATGCGGCAGCTAGAACGACAACACTTCCTGATCACCTATCATCTGATTAGCACTAACCAATCAGAATCTAGCATACTTTAGGTAAATGCAAGTGAATGACGGGGAGCGGCAGATTCAACACATCAACTTAGCTACTTGTACAAAAAAAAAGAAAAAAGTATGAATGTGTAAATAATAGTTCTGGAAACATAAATGTATAAGTATATATACATTTAAAAAAATTTACTTAAATGCTTGATCCTCAGGGTGTGGACCTTCGCAAAGCGAGGCTTTTTTGTCGCTGACCGTACCCAAGGTTGCAAAGAGCGAATGCTTAACATGATATGGTTAAAGCCATTACTATCTCCTTATTTGAAAACCCGACCAAAAAGTATTAGCACAAACATCTGAGTAGTACGCTACGTGTATTTCTCGTAAATTTCTGAGTTTTTTTGTCGTGGATTTGCCACTTTATAAAGTCACAAATTTGCCACTTTATGAAGTGGCAAATTTACACGTTTTTTCTTGCAAATTTGCGATTTTATAAAGTGAAATTTGTGAGTTTTTTTCTTGGAATATTGCCCCCGCCCTCTAAAAATATATATATTTATGTGGCCCTAATACGCCGTCGTAAATACATGACTAGAAACAATACCCCTGTAACTTTCACTAATAGTTGGTGCATCAAATTTACAGTGATGTTTAAAACAGTGTCCCTTGCCCAAAAGCTTATTAAATATCGCAAATGGAACATTATTGGTGAGAAGGGCATTGTGGGTACTTGAATTGGTCATGTACTTTCGTAATCTTTTTTTTTGGGGGGGTAGGGACAATTCTAGAGGCATTTGAAGTGCTAATTCCATGTTGTTGTTATTTTGTTTGTTTTTTTAGTTTTAGAAAATTCCACAAAGATGGCAGCCAGTTGTCACGTTCCCAGATGCAGATTTTTGTGTATAAAAATGATCTATCTATATTATAAATGACCAGAAACCAATCTCATTAGGATGCGCTGCAAGCACTAAATGCAGATTTGTGGTTTTGTTTGATCAAAACATATTAAGTTCCATCAAAACTGGGCATTAAGTTTATAAAGTCAAAAATGTTAAATGTAATTCTTACTAAAGCTAAACCTAAACTAACTTCATAAAGTGTGCAGTGAATGTATTGGGAATATCGGATTATTTGTAACATTGGTCATGTCCTACTTTGCAAGCAGTGTGCAAAACTGTACCATAAGCCTCCTCGATAAGTGCACAGTAAGGATTGATTCCTGTTCCATTCTTTTTGGCCTCCTGTTCTCCCAGCCGGAGGATGTTCTCCAGACCATTCAGAGAGACCTGCACGATCTTAGAGTCCATCACGGTGAGAAGGTCACACATGGGCTTGATAGTGCTCAGCGAAACCAGGTACCTAGTCACACAAAACAGGAAACCATCATCCAGTAAGCCGGTTTCATTTAATGACTTTGAAGGTTATGTGCAATAATAATGTATGCTGTTTCTCTGAAGGCAAAAGAGAAATTGCCATGTACACTAATATTATTATTATTATTCATAACTAAGTTCTATATGTAGCTACTTCTCAAAAAAATATATTAAATATCGCGCCCATCCACCTTTATATAACATGGCATACTATTTTTGCTGCGCTAATAGGAAGGTTAAATCTGATCAAGGTCCAAATTATGCTCCTTGAGGAAACATGCATTTTGTGATGAACAGCAACAAAATCCCACAAATGCTCATTCATTAAAAATTAGGAACTACTACTTTCATGACAGAGAAAGGAGCAACCAAACGCACATTTCAGAACATTTTGTTTTAAATTTATTCAAAGTAAACTCAACTCACTTCTTTAAAATGACCTGATGGTGATTTGCGCCAAAAGTATAAAACGCATATGGTAGCATAGTTCTTATTCAACAACGTTAAAGCATGTCAAAAGATGCCTAGTAATAGCCAATCCAGTATCTAAAAATCCCTTGCTGCACATGATGGGATGATGCAAAATCATTATGATACAGGTGTGGGGGGTTGGTGTGACGATTGGTCCTATACAGATTAATTCAATAAATTGCCTGGGGATCCTCATTTGATTAACAAGTATTGAAATCTATCACACACACAGACGATTAATGTTCAAATAAATACCTGACCTGACTGATTCCCCCCCCCCCCAGAGAAACAGTAAAACATTTGGTACCTGATCTGTGCAGGAGTACCGCCCGAGGTGGCGTTGGTTATCGCCCACGCTGCCTCTTTCCTTGTGCGGAACTCGGCCTTCTGAAGGATCTCAATCAGTATTGGGAAGATGTTGGCATCAATCACACTCTGGCAAGAGGAGTATCAGCAACAAATTAAATCCACCTGTCTTAAAACAGGAATAATGGAATGCATTTTAAGGAGCATTTACTTGAATCTGAGCTCTGTTTCCAGCTGTAATGTTGGACACAGTCCAGCATGCCTCCTTTTTGATAGACTCCTTGGGACTGCTTAGCAAGTGTAGTAAACAAGGTAGTGCTGCACAGTTTAAGATCACCTGTGATGACAAAAACACGAGAACATTAACAGCGTTGAAGAAGAATATAAGCAGGATATATGTCAAGTGTGCGTGAGCCACGTGATTCGTTGGACTCCACCTGTGTCTGAATGTCATCTCCAGTAACAATGTTGCCCACTGCCCGTAAAGCAGGAGAAACCACCTTGTAGTCGCTGTGCCTTGTGAGTGAACAAACACAAACGCAGCAATTAAATAATCGTCTGTATTTTCAAGTTGTTTTATCTGTCCTGCACACATGGATGAAAATACGCAACACAGCACAATGACTACAATATATATGTTCCATTAGCAATGTGCACATCACACACTAAAGACACATTAGGTAATCTGCTGTTAAAAATGATAAACACACATAGCAATCCTCATTTATCGCAAATTCCACAAAGTAGCGACCAAATATTTGTTATTATTTATATAAGTTTTAAAGTCTCATGCATATAATACCAGAATACACACAGGCAAAATTGTTGATATTAATCAAAGAAAAAAGTCACAGCGCTCAAACAGATAACTTGAATCTGACAAAAGTAATAATAAATGAAAACGTTATGAAAATTAACCATTGAAAATCAGACACTGCTTTTGAATTGTTGGGTTAATAGAATTATTAAAACGAAGAAAAAGACTCATGAAACAGGCCTGGACAAAAATGATGGTACCCCTAGTAAATAATCTGACCATAGTGTCAACTAAGGTGTTTTAATTAATGTAACTAGCATCGTCGGTGACGTCAAGCCTGTTATCAGTGAATCATTCTTTTTAAAGGGAGACAAGTAGTCAGTGCTGTTTGGTGACATGGTACCACACTAAACGTGGACCAGATGAAGTGAAGGAAAGTTTAACATTTTTTTTATAGACAAGCACATTACCGGCAGTAAACGCTAAAACAATTTCCAAGCAGTTTGATGTTCCTTTGGTTATATTTTCAGAAATTTAGGATAGACGGGATTACACCATCCATCCTTGTTTGGGCCAAAGTGAACTTCATTAACGACCAAAGAGGACACCATTATTGAAAATAAATCATGAAAAAAATGAGACTGGAATTTACAAGATGCAAAGCTTCTGGGAGACCGTTACATGGACAGACGAGACAAAACTCAACCTTGAAGCATACCAAGAAAAGACCGCTGTCCCTATTGTGAATGGAGGACGCTGCTTTGCTTATTATGGCGCAGGGTGTCTTGAATCTGTGCAGGGTACAAGGAAATCTCAAGTCTATCATGGATGGTAGGTATTCTAAAATAGAAATGTCCTGTCCAGTGTCAGAAAATGTGGTCTCTGTCACAGGTCACGAGTCTTGCAACAGGTATGACCCAAACAAACATAGCGAAAAACACCGGAAGTGGCCTTCTTAATTTGATCTAACACCTATTAAACATGTGGGAGGAGCAGAAACAAGCCGTTTGGAGAAAGCACCGTTCAAACCTGGGACAACTGGAGCAGTTTATGCATGAAGAGTGGGCTAAAACACCTGCTGACAGGTGTAAAAGTCTCATTGAAAAAAAATCGTTTGATTGCAGTAATTGCCTCAAAAGGTTGTGCAACTAAATATTAAGAGTACCATCATTTTTGTCAAGGCCTGTTTCAAGATCTTGGTTTAAAAATAATACTGTTGAACCACAATTCAAAAGCAATGTCTGATATTCGTTAGTTCATAAATTTTGCTATTTTTCCTTTTATTTTTTTTCATTTAACCAAGGGGTACAAAAAGATTTTGTCCACACACATATGACAGATGATTCAATACCAAAATAACCTGAAATTATTCTAATGGTTGAAAGAGTAAAAAGTGTGTTTCATACTGTGAGAACATTTGGCTCAAATTAGAGTGGTCTTATTTCTCAGAGTGACAGGGGGCACAGATAAAAATAATGATGTCACCATTGTGTGACCAAAAAAAAGGCTGCAACGGAAACAAAGCACTGTCAGATAGTAACATAAAAATCATCCCACCATCCCTGCCGCTTTGATGACAGACAGCGAGACAAACAATAGGAAGTGGTCATGTTAACCTGCACGCTTTTACTTGTAATGTGACTCAACTCCAGCCCCTTTTCATCAGCCAAGAACATGACCATGCTTTTCTATTTATTGAACATAAACACCACTAAGGAACATTTCAGCTCATCGTTGCTATGACAACAATCTGAGGACGCACGCTGCAATTAGAGCCTGATGTTCTCTCTGTCCGACCCAAAATTCAATGAGTATTCCGTTGTACGAGGCGAACATCCAGACTGTGTGGCGTGGCATGCTTATCTCATAAGAATGCAAAAACTGTAAGAATGAATGGTGGCAACCCTGCTTTTTACAGTACAATAAACGGAATATATTGTGAATAAAAAAACGCCATCTATTCTAAAAGGGTTAGAGTGACAGTTGAAAGCTTCTCACATAAGCAGCTCCACCAGCCTGCGGCAGACTCCCGAGTCGATGACTGTCTGGATCTTCTCATTGGGTCCGTCAGACAAATAGGACAAGGCCCAGCAAGCATCAGCGAGCACATCTGGATCACTGCTAAAAAGAAGCCTGGACAGCACACTAAGGCACGGCGACACCTGATAGCAATTAAGGTTACGAGAAAGATGGGAAGAGCTTCATTGCGGGGATGAAGTCAAATTCAAAAAGACAAACTGCATACAAAGAAGGAACATAATTAACGTATTCCTCAATCAAGTCTTGATAACTGACCTTGGTGAAATCTGGTGGTGGGTTTTTCCCGCGGCACAAGTTGGACAGAGCCCAAACTGCATTTCGAGTTGTTGTGAGGCGGCTGGATTTTGCAAGCAGCCTGGAGAAACAGAGAGCGCCATCATTTTGAAGTGACTAAATAATGTACAACACAATGAGAGAATACAGTGACAGGGGAAGAAAAACTTACTCCTGTAGTGAAGGCAGGATGCCACAGTTGAGAACGTAGTTCCTGCACTCTGCATTATCTCCAGCGATGTTGCCCAGCGCCCACACAGCCTGAAATCAGCACAGTTTCTCCTATTGTTGTGCTTGTGAATCAAATACAAATAGTGCTCAACATTTCCTGGTTGCTTGTCCAAAAGGAAGAAGACCCAAGTTGATTATATTGTTGGTCATGAAGGAGAAAGGAGTTCATCGTGGTGATGGTGTCTGTTTCAAGACGGTATAGTTAAAAAATAAAAATAAAAAAAGCCTCTCGCGCTGTGCTTCATTTTACTGGGATAGCCTTGAAAAAAGATGTGAAACATGTCCACTTGCCTGATCTAAAACCCTCATTAGCTCATTTTAGCTGATTCTCTTGGAATGTCTTTGGAAATACTTGAAATACTTTCCAGATTGTTCACACTCTCCATCTAACCTTACTTAGCTAAAGATGTTTTGCAAGGAACAATGGGCAAAAGTTTCAGTCTCTTGATGTGCAAAACCGATACAGACATTTCCCAAAAGAAAAAGGTGGTTCTATAAAGTATTAACTCAGGGGGTGAACAATTTTGCACGCACCACTTTTCGGTTTTTTTTTCTGAAACGTTAAAACGATTGTATGAATTTCGTTCCACTTGGTGTTGATTCCACACACACAGCAAAAAAATAATAATCTAATTTTATATCTTTAGCCTGAAATTTGTCAAAAGGTCAAAAGGTTCAAATACTTTCGCAAGCCACTGTTCACTAATCAAGACCTCTATTGATACTGCATTGTTCACTCATGTTTACGTTTGATCACAAAAGGTTCTCACCTGTTCCTGTACATCTTCGTACTCAGAATTCAGTAGCTCGATGAAAATGGGCACAGCTCCCGTTTCAATCACAACCTTAGTGTGCTGGAAGGTGCCTGAGGCAATATTGGTTAAAGCCCAGGCTGCCTCAAACTGAAAACAAGCACACGTAGATTGACGCAATAAACACTTGAATGACAATTCAGCAAATCTCGTCTACCCGGTAAGAACATTCAGCTTAAGTAAAATTGTGAAAGTCAAAAGCACATTTATTCAAATAATGAAGCGCCAATTTGAGTACACGTCTAGCATTGTGTGACTGAGCAAAGCTCTTTACCTGCAATGTGCAGTTTTCACTCCTCTTCAAGAACTCAACAAACTGATTCACAACCCCAGGGGTGGCAATAACCTCGTCTATGGGTGGGTTGGGCTCTAAAAATGCAAAGTAAAGTTTTGAACTCTGGTTTTTAAGTGGTTGAGACTAAAAAGTCAACAACTGTTCTACACCGTTTTTAAAATGGGGCGGAGGGGGGAATAGAGATCTCAATAAATATTCTTAACGAACATATTTACATTAAATTAGCAAAAATTACTAAAGAAGGAATTGGACAGCACTTAAGATAAAACAAGAAAACAAAAAAGAAAATAAAGAACGTGGTGTCCTATGCGGTGGTGTTTTGCAACACTTAAACATGAATGAATCATGCTAGAAATGTTCTGCAATAGACGTGACTAAGATCGGCTTATTTGTCATGCATGCTCATACAATGCACATCTCGTGCATGACACATTCGCGTTACTTAAGGCCGTGGCTTTGGTCAGCGACACGAGGGAGGTGAGTGAGGAGTGAAGTGAGGCTACATTTAAATGTCAGCAGTTTGGAAACTGCACGCACCTTTAAAATACAGGCATGTGATTTGACCAAAGTGAAATTATCTGAAAATTTAGCCGGGGGTCTGGGGGCCGCGGGCACTCAGCTAGGTCCAGAGCTCATGGGTTTTCCGTGTTTTTGAGTACTTTCAATGCACTCAGATGACAAAGAAATAGACAAAACAACAGCATAAATTTTCAATGTATATTGAACTATCCCATATAAAATTGCAGTTTTAGTCAACTCAAAATCAGTCACATTCAAAAACATTGGACTGCCTTTGCTTTTAAAAACTATCACCGAGAATATCATCATATATATTTACCATGCAATAAATCATTTAATCAATCATTCTTAATTTAATACATAATGCATAACAAAAACATAAAATACCTCATGCAGCAAGCTCTGGTAAAAACACAATCATGCATTCGGATTGACTAAGATCATCTCTGTAACTGCATACATCAAGATAGTCAACATATTGAAACCTGAAAAGTGCAAACATGCAGCATTCATTTGAGTTTGTGTCAATGATTAACCATGTTAAATATTTATGACCATTTTTATTACGTTATAATATTTTCGAAAATTTGATTTCGATTAATTTGAAACGTTTACCACCGACCTCAAAATTCACGACTCTGTCAGCAACTGGTACAGGTTGTTGGGGTGGATCACGTCTCTCTATTACCGCTTCCGATTGTGATGTCAATAAGGGATGGAGGCCGTAAAGTTTTGGGAGTTTTCGTTTGGGCACCGAAACTTCCAGCGATGGAATAATTTGTTGTTCTTGACTGGAGTTCTTTCACGTGTTTTTTGCTCTTTGCGTGACTTTCAAGAGCTTTGAAACCTCTCCCACCATAGTCAATGGTATCATGGCACCAAATGCAAAGCGCTTTCCCGGCACGATCGATCTTCCGAATAAAGTCACTGAACAAATTCGTCACAGTCTTCTTTCCAACATTTGTAGATATATCCTTCTCTAACCAGTCCCATCGAAACTTGTTTTTTACGATCTTGTCAATTTCCTTAACTCGCGGAGCATCTTTGCGTTCGATCACGGACATTTCTTTAAACACCCGGCAAAAACGTCTGAGAAATGAACAATGGCATACTCCTGTGCCTTTATAACAAGCGCGTTTATTGGTCAACAAACAATGGCATACGCCTATGCCTTTATAACAAGCGCTCTTATTGGTCAACACGGAGACTTCCGCCAATCGCAAGATCGGTTTCATTTCAGTTGCGGAAACACTAAAACGGAATGCTGTAGAGAGACGAAATCGGATTTTTTTTTTGGGGGGGAGATAAAAAAAGCGGAATTCCGCGAATTTGCGGAAAAATCACATGCCTGAAAATAATCTGTCATTGTTTTTTTTGGGGGGGGGACATTTTAAATATCCAAGGTACTAGTGGTATGAGTATTTGGCATAAGTATCGGTGACTACTCAAGAGTTGAGTACTCGTGTTGGTATCAGTCTGAAAAGAGTTGTATCGAAGATCCCAAGTATAAACACTACAAATTCTAGGGAGGAAACACAAACCTTTAGACAGCAGTTTTCTGAATTTTTGCGTAGCAATCAGCTGATGGTCTGGATCTTCAGAGAACATCATCTGAATCATATCAGGTGTTATGAATCCATCCTGTCGACATCAGATAGATAAAAATATATGAATGTATGTTATGCAAAGACTGCAACCGAAGAAAAAAAAACATGGTCAAGAATTAAGACAAAGCACCAACAACAATAAACATTAATTGAACAAAGATTTCATGATGAATGTAACATGACTTACGCTGGCAACAGGCACTGTTGAGCTAATGTCTGGATCCTGGATTGGACATTCTGACATTGATTCATCAGCTGATGGTGTACACACATTTCTCCTCTTAAACAGCTGTGGGGAAAAGTAGGGGCCATGGAATTATCCATCTACATGACAAGTATTTGATGTTTTGCAACTATAATTCAATTTCACTCGTTAATTATATACAGCCTTCCTCTTTTGATAATGCAGCTGTTCAATTCAAACATTTTTGACTTCCCTGTAACGGCAGAACACATGGCAAGGGCCTGTAACAACCTACAGCCAAACCGCAACACTTGACATGTCTGCATACAGTGTAGGCAAAATGAGGTCAAATGAGATGTAGTCAAGATCACAATGGTTTTAACACCATTTAATTTAACGAGTCTGAGTGTAATTTATACCATTGTACTGAGTGATTCTGATATTTAAATGTGCATTAGGAGACAATTTCATCAATATAGTGTTCTGTGTCTCAATTCTGACAACAGTAGAAGTTTGTGATCATGACGTCTGTGGTGCCATCCCATGAATCGCATGGATTTTAAGTGTTTACCTGCTCCTCTCGTTTCTGTTTGCGCAGTTGGATTCCTTCTTCCTCTCTCCTTCGACGCATTTCTTGAGGATTCAGGGCTTTGTTCTTGTAGCTCTTCATCCTGTAGCTATCTTTCCCCGGACTCGCCATGGTCTGAAAAGTCAGGACGCAACAAAGTCAAGAATTAAGCGAAGCACAAAAAAAGAGCATTTCTTCACTTATTTCTGACATTTTGATCTGCTTTACTATTTAAAATTATTTTAATTATCCAGAGAACCGCTATTTCATTAAGATTTAACTTGTTTTGATTTCCACTGACCCCATTCAAAAGAGACATGCCTCTTAATTCTTTCAAGTCTAAATGGCTGCTTACTGAGCTTCATCTTTATCCTCCCTGTCTGCTTCCTTAAAATCTGACCTTTCATCAAATTGTCAGTGTCATTGCCCAGCCCTGAGAGGATGGCTCTCGTCAGGTTCAAAGAGCATTAGATTTGCACTGATAGCCACCAGTTTTTCAAATCTTGTGTGAGCTTGTTGCTACTCTTGATTTGACTAATGTTAATAGGATTTGGAGACTTCTGAATAATTGTGCAAGGGCTTCGGATCCAAGTATCCCTTCAATCAGGTGGATACAGACATATGCTTTACCACGACTATAATAAAATATCCGATATCCTTAACAAATAACTTGCTTGGTAAACTACATTGCCAGACTCCAAAGGATTTTTTACGTTTATCAACCGTTATGCTAAACAGGGTTTACCCCTTGAAACGGGACTGTCAAATGCTAAGGGTGCACTGCTCGCACACATCTTCCATAGCTATGACTTCACACGTTAAAATGCCGAACGAACAGGGTTTTAGCCGTGCTTCTCAAATCCTCTACTTGTTTTTCTGGACACGCTGCAATTTAATATTTTTATTAGGCTATTCGGAATCGGTTCCTAATCTAGCAGTGGGGCTAGCGCCTGACTGATGCAGCTATTCTCACCCGCTGGAGTGTTAACATTCAACAGCGATAGCAAAATATTCAACACCTAATACCTGCGTTGATTCTTACCAACACAAAAATTGACGGACTTGAAATTGTCCAGAGTGTTTAAAAACTCCAATTCTTACAGGTCTCCCTCCCCTGTCGGTAGAGGAAAATGGCGTCGTAGTGATAGGTTTCCCAGAAAACACCTCGCGTCAACAAGACGTTCGTCATTTCCGCCAGCTGTCGATTAGTTTCCGGTTATGAAGCACCACTATTTGAACTGACTGTAGTAGAGTTATATAAATGTTATGTGAAGACAAAGAAAACCACGCGGGTAAAACGACAATTTTAATTGTGTATGCATGTTTTGTCAAGTTCCTCGATTTATTTTTATAGTGAAAGAGTAGCCCGGAACTCTTAAATTACATATTTGTGATTGACCAATGTATCTTTCTTGGACAGTATGCAAATGTACACGTTAATGCCGTGTAAAACTGAAAGGCAACAACATACGTGTGTTCAAGTTTGTAGCTTTGCGTCAAACACTGTATGACTTAGTAGTTATAATCACGTAGCGTTTTACTCATGGCTCGCGTTGGCTCTCGATGTCCAAATTTCAAAATCTTTATAACGCTGGATAGCATGTGGGTCAACATTCATTCCGAGATGATTTGCTGTGTTTTAAGTACCTAACATTCTCTGCAAATGCCGACACATTCAATTACAAATGCAACCATTTTACCATTGGACATTTATTCAATTATAATAATATTCAACATCTCAGAAAAAATGTAGGTGTCCCATTCAGAGGCTTCATGGTTTTCTTTGAAAATTATTTATCTGGTTCTATTTTTTTATCAACAGGCGGCGACTATGTTGAACTGTGAGATATGCAGTGAGGAAATAATGTTGGAGGAGGACATGAAAACACATCTGCTCCTCAGCCATCTGGAAAATGACATGGACTGCCCACTATGTTCTTTGTCAGGAGTGTCCTATGATGAACTTTGCTACCATATTAGTTCTGCACATCCAGACTACCAGCATAAAGCCCAAAAGTCATCTGACTCCACATCCTGTTGTCCTACAACCAGCACAAATTTGACAGAGGTTGAAGATCCCCAGACTTCAGGCAGCTGTGGTACAGATTTAGACGCAAAACCCTGCGGATCATCCAGTGACTCATCGCCACATAAAGAGAGAACTGATGCCATGTCGACACAAAGTAAAGGGGTTTTAACAGCTGAGGTGACTTCGGCCATCTCATCAACATCTGTAAGCGCCGAAATAAAACGGGGTTTGGGGATGAGCGTTCCTGTTACGGAAAAAACTGGATGTTTACCTGAGCAGAAAAGTCCCAAACAGAAACGACGAGCTTCTACAAAGAATGGTAAAAAATGTTTTTTTTTTAACTCATTCACTGCCATTGACGGCGATAGACGTCAAAAATTCATTTGAACTATTTCTATTAGTTTAACTTTTTTTTCTGCTTTTGTTAGCAAGAGTAGGAAAACCTATATATTTTTTATTGTACATATAAAACAGATATAAAATGTGTGATTAATTGTGAGTTAACAAGTGAAGTCATGCGATTAATTACGATTAAAAAATGTAATCGCCTGACGCCCCGAATTTTTAATAATCTTTAAATCGTGTCAGGCGATTACATTTTTTAATTGTAATTAATCGCATTACTTCAATAGTTAACTCACGATTAATCACACATTATATATCTGTTCTGATAACACAAAAAAAAAGTTCTATGTTTTCATACTCTTGTTAACAAAAGTGGGAAAAAAATGTTAAACTAATAGAAATAGTTCAAATGAATTTTTGACGTCTATAGCCGTCAATGGCAGTGAATGAGTTAATGTTCAACTGGAGTCATTTTAAGAGTTATAAGTTAGAGTTGATGTTTTTTACAGGGCCATTCTCTTGCCCCATGTGTGCACTTGTCTTCAGCAGCAGCAGCATCTTACAGGAGCATGTTGAGTTGCACCTACAGGAACACCACTTTGCTCAAGGTATTTTGTAATACTGTATAGTCACGAATGTGTCAGAGTTTGCAAAAGGCCATGATATTCAACAGAGATTACAAACATCAAATTAAGACAAGTTAAATCACCTAACGTACGTGAGGAATCTGTTTTTAGGGGTCATTTTAATGTCACTCTTCTAAGTCGGACTTTTCCCAAAATGTCTTCTCGCAGAGGAGAAACTTGAGTGCCCAATGTGCCCAACTGTTTGCAGCGACAGCACCTCCCTGCAGCTGCATGTGGAACTGCATTTAGACGAAGGAGCAGGTGGGATTGTTTTTAAGCATGATTTCACCGGTTTAATGTGTGTAATTACAGAGGCTCGTAACTCGTTCATCTTACAGTCCTAACTCTCAGTCGTTTGCTTTTGCTGCAGGGAGCTCTGATTCAGACGCAAAAGTGGCTTGGAGACTTCAGCAGGAAATGGAAAAGAAGAGGAAGGAGGAAGAAACCCGACTGGAGAAGGAGCAGTTTAAAAAGTTGCAGGTCTGAAGTTTTTCAGAGAAGAACACTGTAGCTGTGTGTACAGCTTTCAACATGTTATGTTCATTTTAGATGTAATAGTGCAATCTAGCGCTTGCTTTATACGTGCTCTGTGTATGTGATGCCGAGTTCAAATCTTTCGTTACTTATATCCATGCAAAAAAATGCTTCATTAATGTTACATCTGGCAAGCGCAAAATTGTACAAATTGAGGTTATGCCACCATGTACAGTAGAGTACAGCACGTGGGTGCCAGTATCATAATATACATTACTGCCACCCACAAGACGTGAGTTTAACAATGTGGGATGAAATGGCATACACGATTCATGCCACAATTATTACCAAAATGATCATGATTATCAGTGTTCTCCTGATAATAAAGCAAAACACGTCAGATACGCACAGTCAAAGATTTTGCAACTCATTTTATTTTGAATACAAAACTTATCAAATCTGATCTATTGTAACTCCCCTTTATCCCCTCCACTCTCTCTTCCCACCAGACCAGATCACCAAAATAGAATTGTGTATTTTTTTACTTCTGCTTTTATTTTCTGCACGTCAGTTGCACCTTTGTGTGGTATGTTGTATGTGCAGAAGCAGTTTGGCCTGGATGGCAGCGGCGGCTATCGCGCACAGATGGAGAAGACCATGGAGAGAGATGTGGCCAGGGGCGTCATGGCCCCCGCAGAGTATTATTGTAAGAAGGTGGAGATGATGGAGTCTCTTGCCTCAGGAGTTGATGATGGCAAGACCAGAACTCAGGGTATGTGTATTTCTTGGTGCGCTACCAACATTCTGCAAAATGTTAAGACACACACACGCACACACATGCAGTTTGAAAGAAGTTGAGTTCCCATATATATTAGGGGTGTTAGGCGATAAAAAATTCGAACTAAATTAATTTAACTCACGATTAATCCCAAATGTTATATCTGTTCTGTAATAAATGGTACAATAAACAAGTTTTTTTTCAAACTCTTGTTAACATAAAAGTGGGAAAAATGTTAAACTCAATAGAAATATGGCTGCATATTTTAGTAATTGTTACAGTAATTTCATAATAATTAATAAATGAGTTTAAATTTAAAAGATGTACTCTACTGTAAAAAAAAAAAAAGGAAAGTGATATTGATTTGTGTTGAGGTCATTTTCTGCCACTAGATGACATAATTGCATTTGTAAGACGTTTGTGACAGATCAGTGCATTTTCCCCCCCATATCAAGAGCTATCTAATCTTTAACGTGAAGTAATTTGTGAAATTCTGCACATTCAAATTTTTTTAAATATACAACTTGACCCCATTCTCCACAAATATATGCATTATTATTACATTCATTACAGCAACATTTTGACCTGGATGTGTCTGCTGTGTTGCGGCTGGAATTCCCCCAGTACAGGCGGTCATTAATTGTGCGTTAAGAAAATTAGTGGCGTTAAAGGGACTTTAAATGAACTCAAAATTAACACCCTCATTTTGACACCCCTATTATACATATTACTGTAGCATATTTGTAGCCATTATCCAATGCACTCTGCATATAGTGACACCTTTTTTTTGCATTGGTAGGTAATTGATCGTCTCAGCACAAGGGTGTTGAATGTCCCGAGCTGAACTTTTTGCTCTGTAGTTTCACGCGCATGCTTGTCCACCTGTGCCCAGGCGTCATTGGAGCTTTGTGTCAATACTATCAGACTGAGAGCAGAGACTGTGTGCACGTGTGGCTGAGCGCTGACACGGACCACTATTGCTCCTCGCCGGGAGACAAAGGCTGGGGCTGTGGTTACAGAAACTTCCAGATGCTGCTCTCCTGCCTTTACAGGCTCGATACATTTGATTCCTCTTTACAAGGTGCGCGCGTTATATCCACCCTTATAGGAAATAAGTACAAGCTTTAGTATTACTACTCCTTAAATACTTTTTGAAGCACAAGGGCACATTTCTGGGATGCATTGATTGCACTTGGAGGGAATGGGAGAAAAAGGTACCCATCGCAATCCGTTAATTATATTCTACTTAGAGTTTGATCTAAAAAGTATACGCCCCTATTCAAATGCCAGATGTTAAGATTTAGAAACAGTAAATAAAACATTTCAAAACCTGAAGATAATTTTTTTGAGGGAGAAGTAAAGACAATTAAAATAGTGTGGTTGCAGAAGTGTGCACACCCTCTTCAACTGGACACGTGGCTGTGTTTGGAATTACGAATCACGGTCCAGAAAGTAAAAACCCTGAAACAGTTTGGCTTTCGCTACAGGTGCTTTCATACAACAGGTGGAGACGAGCTTGTTTACCTGCCAGTTGATTAGAAACACTTGTGGCTAAAGCCAATCTGTGGTAAGGTTTTTACTTTCTGGACCTTGATTCCACAACCCTGGTAACCAGTCCATTAGATGGGACCAAGTATGCACTGTCATCTTTGACTTTTTTTTTTTTTTTTTTTTTTTTTTGCTCTCTAGCAGAAGTACCTGAAGGTTTTGTGCTAATATTGAGTTTATCAGTTATTTATTTTTACTTCCATTCTTTAAAATGTTTTGTTTTGTTTTTTTCAATAGAGTTGTACAGGTTATAGGTCACAATGGTGGAATAAGTTTCAAAAATGAAACTTGCTGTTATTTTTTTAAATATTACAAAAACATTGCATTTGAATAGGGGTGTGCAGACTTTTTATATCCACTGTATTTGACTGAGATTGCACACATACCGACTATATAGTTTTCTTGACATTAACTGTAAATGCAGGGATTACCAGCCTTTAAAAAAAAAAAAAAGATACTTTTTGGGTACTGATTCACATCCTTTCCACAAACTTGATCATATTCCATATTTACATTATGAAATGAAAGATGATCAGATTAAAAAGAAAAAAAATACGGACACATCTTATTCATTTGATTCTCACTCTGTCCCAGACAAATCAGTGCCAAGTATCCCACGGGTGCAGAGTATGATTGAAGATGCATGGAAATTAGGACTGGATCCTCAAGGTGCGTCGCACTTTAACCATAAACTGCAGGGAACACGAGGCTGGATTGGTGCCACAGAGATCTACGTCCTCCTCACTTCTCTAGGAATCAGGTGCTTACCGTTAAACTGCTTGTTGCGGAATTGGATAGCGTTTATAGTTTTTCTTTATAAATTAAATTAAGCTGCATTTCTTTTTATTGACAGACTACTCCAATATATTTAAAAATGACACCCAATGTATTTACAATTGATGTAAATTAAATTGCATTCAAATGTGTTCGGTTTCTCTTTGCGGCCCAATATGAAATGGCCCACATAGCGGTACCGGACCGGATTGATTTAAATGTTAAGGAGGTTTAAATGACGTATTTCTTTTTCCTTTTTCCGCCAAGCGGCCGCATCGTTGACTTCCATCAGCCAACAGGCCCAGGAGACACCCATCCCCAGCTCTTTGAGTGGGTCAAACAGTACTTCAGTCAGTCCAGCAGGAGTAACAGATTGCCTTCCAGAGTCATCCAGACCTCCTCGCCACCACTGTACCTGCAGCATCAAGGTACGCACGCACACAGCAACGCCAAATCTCGATACTTGCACACTGCACATGGCCACTTGGATATCTTATCTTTCCTTGTACTGCAGTCCTTTAAAAAAAAAAGTCATTTCACTGGGGTTGGGTTTTGGGCCGCATTATATCACTCTTAGTGGGTCTGTCAAATCCAGTAAGAAGAATAGTAAGCTCTTATTAGTAGTTTGGGTGGTGCATGGGAAGTGGGACTTCTAAAGCGTAAGCTGGGCCAGAAATTCTCCTAAAAAAAAGTTCATATGCCTTGAGATACGAGTTTAATTCATTCCATGACCACCCTTGTAACTCAAAACCTGGCTGTACCGCAAATCATATTTCACCATTGCAATGAATGGAGATGCCCTTAATCAATTCAAGTCTCCACCCAGACATTTGTTGTGATGGGTATTTTAATGAGAAGAAATAGCACTCCATAATGTACTTTATGAAAATATACAGTAATGATGTAATTAAATGGTATTAAAGACAATGAAATTATTATTGCCACACTTTATCAATTGAATGGCCATTGTGCTGCTCCTTTTGGCGTGCCTGCCTTTGCCACCTGGGGCAGTATTAGAGAGACAGGTTTTAGCAGGGTAACAAGATGGCGTCCATATGTCATGTGACCAGCAGTTGACCAATCATGCTGTGACCAATGGACGCCATCTTGTTACCCTGATTTGAATGACCTTATCCTGTCCCCTTAGGGCATAGTCGCTCCATTGTGGGTTTGGAGCAGCGGAAGAATGGAAGCCTGTGCCTTCTACTTTTGGATCCTATTTCATCATCAGCAGACACCTTGAAGTTGATGCGTAAAGACACTGTGTCCGTAGCCATCCGCCATGTCCGAAAGCTTCCTAACAGCCTGAAACATAAACAGTACCAGATAGTGGGAGTAGAGGGTGTGATGACCGATGAAGAGAAACAGGTTAGATGGCTATGTGTTGTTTTGTATACAGTACAGTGCAGTGTGAAAGTCTCAGGCCACCATTCGACTTGCTTGAGCATTTAAGGATGGCAGTCAGTAGTGCACAGACCTATTGTCAAGTCCTTTACAAAAGTGTGTGTGGGGGGGGGGGGGGGGGGATTGTGGTGTGTAGTTGAGGTTTAGTCCATCTATTATCTGTTAAAGTTTTGTGAAAATTACTTTTTAATTTTTGTGTTTTGTATTTGTCCTCATATTTAGTTTTGTGCTATTTCTGAAAAAAAAAAAAAACTATGAAAAGGATCATTAAAACAACTGAGACTTTTGCACAGCACTGTATTTTGCTAAATTATGAGAAATATTTCATTTTAATTGCACATTTAGAACATGTTTTGTTTTTGTTTTTTTGCTTTAACAGACCCGCATCTTGAACTCGAGGACACTGTGTGCTGAAAGGATCCCCTGAACTGAAACATGAATATTTATTTATTTTTTTGTATTTTCATCATCACCATCTGTTTTTAATGTGAATATTATATTTATAGTATGCTGCACTCATTTGCTAATAAATGTTCAAAATCAGTCACTGATGTTAGAGTGGGCCACTCGCTTAACTTGTTTAGATCGTATGGGTTCAGTTACCAGTGACGTTTCTTCAATATCAACACTCTAAAAAATGAGACATATGCAGGGTCAAATTCTGCCTTTCTCCACCTGTACTCCTACTTTTTCACATTTTGGACTGTGTCACTGTTGGACCCCCTTCTGGGCTCACTGCTCATGTGGTCACCACTTTTATCAAAGCAGCCGTACAGTACGTCGTCTTCACTTTTTGCTTCTTCCTTGCTCTTGTTGCTTGTGATGTTGTTGGACCCAGTTCTTCCTCTTCAAACCTCTGGTAAGGTGTTTTATATTCCTCAGTGCGGGGATCTTTATCACTGATTGACCGATCTACCAATCAACTGTCACTTGAAATGACATTGAGGAAGCAAAGGACATTTTTCAGCCTTGTAGCACTGTTTAGCCATCTAAAGCATAAAAATATAAGCTTACTATTATAACTACTATACTTGAGTTTGACTGGTTATTTGGTGTAAACATTGTATTTATCTCTAATTTGTGGCTTCAAACGTTTATATGCTGCACAATGATGAATATAAGACAACTGAGGGATTTATTACCAAATTATTTTTCCTGTAGTGTCAACACACATTTTGTGCACAATTTTACTATACCTGTATACTAAAATGCACAGAAAAAAAGTAACTCATGATGGAACAAACTGAATATGGATTACAATACGTCACAGTATATTATAGGAATCCCCCGAGATCCACCAAGTGCACGCACCTAAATGGGCAGTACAAGGAGGAAGACAGAAAAAGTATGTTACCAGAAAATGAGATTCAATTTGTATTTCTTAATACATTGTTTATTTAAAATAGGCTCCACTTTCCAGGATGTGATTCTTGCAGCTATACCCCAAAAACCTAAATACTTCAGATCAGTAATTTTATTTAAGTTCAGGGTGACACAAAAAACGGGAGATTTTTAACAATCCAATAAAACCAAGAGTGATGGAAGACATTTTATTCATAGTAATTGAAACGTGCCATATAAGAAACAATGTTGTAATTTTCTTTTTTTTATTCCATCCTATGGATGACATCCTCCTGTACGAATCCTTTAAAATCTGCTGTTGATTTCTCATTGACCGCTGCAACATCCCAGCTGGGATAGCTGGAATTCCATCACTGTTTGATTACAAATGCCATGTTTTAAGGTTTCAATTACTATGAATAAAATATTTTTCTTTCATCACTTGGTTTTATTGGATTGTTAAAAAGTTCTGTTTTTTTGTGTCACTCTGTAAACAGAACTGTCCAATATAGTAGTTCAATTGAATTTCAACTTCCACCAGTATGGATTTCTTTGAAAATTTTGAATTCAATAAGTATATTTGTGAAATAGTTCGGTATACACTATATGGCCATACTTATGACTTATAGTACACCCTTGTGGACAGCACAAATCAAGCATTCACAACAAACAAATTTAAACAGGAGGTAATTAATGAAAGATGGAGGTCTGCATTGACAAAGATTCCCCCTCTGACTGCTGTTAGAGTCTTAATGTTGGATCATCATCTTGTGTCTGTAATCGTATTCCAGACAAGAGAAATGGTGCTGTCGGCCGCCTGCAGTCCTTTTTTGGTACTGCAGCTTTAGTCCTCATCACTGCCCATCTCTAAAGGGTCAAAGTCGGGGTCATCATCCTCTAAATCCAAGTCCTCGATGTCCTGGAATAACGACTCATCCACTTCAACATTGTTTCCAGCTGAAAGAAGACAAAACAGCAGGAGTGACTTTTAACAATAAGCAGTTAATTTCATTAGAAATACAGCAAGTTTTTGGTTTTTATTATAGAGTTCCCGCCAAACTTGTATGGAACCGAACTGCGCCGTAATTTAGTACCAATTTACACTAAAAATAGAGATTACAATATTCTTATGAAAAACACTTCTAGGCCAAAAAACGGCAGGAACTGAGCATGCCAACATATGCTGCATGACCACATATTCTTACACCGTTCGTAAATGAAAATGTCATGACTCTGCCACGAGGACACCCTGTAATGTTCCGAATAAATCCAATCTTACCAAGAATTTGATTGCCTAGCAAATACTAAAATCAAATATAACAGCAAATATTTCTCAATGTATGTTTGCTTCATCCATGCGAACATAGAAGAAAAACAAGATTTCTTTACCACATACAACTATGAAATCAACTTATTTCATTCCCTTTTTCCCCACTGAATATGAACATAAACTGTATCATCAACACATTACCATCTTCAAGGAACTGGATGTCTGACGTGTCCAGATTGCGGTCCGTCTCAAACAGCTGCTTGCCTGTGTAAAAAAAAAAGGGGGGGAGGGGCAGAATCTCAAAACTAGAGTTAATGGTAACAGATAATAAGCTGTTTGGCATTGGCAGAAGAAAAAAAATGTCATGGGTGCAATGCACACTCACTCGACACACACTTTGTTCCTTATAAATGTGTCACCACAAAAATTATTTCCAAGATGCAGTGGGTTTTTTTTTGCGATAATGTTTATTTTGAGTCACTATTCCCAGTCGTTTGGTAAAAGAAAGTGAAAAATTAAAATCTTAACAGTCTATTGTGTGCAGCAGATTTGGCTTCTACTTTCTCAAACAGATGACATGTGACAAAGCACTAGTACTTTGGAAAATTCAGACATCAGTCATGTGACGTGGTCATCTTATACAAACTCTGCCTAAAGGTATTTTAAAATTGCCATCAGCAAAACTGACATAATTGCCCATTACTAATTTAGGCAACATGAAATTTAAGCTAACACAAATGTTTAAATCTGTCTGAAGATTATCTAACTATCTCATCGATTACCGTTTGGTTACAAAATGAATTAAAATGCTTAATTGTAAATGGGCCGAGACCCAAAGAGCAATGCTTGACTATTGTACTGTAATTGCAAGCTGAAGCATTTACCTGTGAGTTTTGTTTTGCCTGATTGCTCCTCTTCCTTCTGTTTTGTGTTCCGCATCTCAGCCATTTCGAGTTCGAAATTGGCTTTCCAGGCCAGGAAGTTCTCAATTGTTACCACCGTGCCCTGGAACGCCACCTGTGTCAAGCACACATGCAGTGCTCTCATCATTCTCAAATTAAGAGACCATCCATTGCACATCATCGTCGTCATCATTCCAAATAGTGCTTTACCCTCTGGGGTTTTCATTTAAAAAAAATGCGGAGTGGTACCTCTACCAAATTCTGGGGTGCACTCAAAAAAAAATTTAATGTACAGTGGAACCTCAGAGTTTGAACGTCTTGGAACTCGTACAATTCGGACTTCAACCAAAAAACATCGGAGTAAAAAAAAAAATGCCTCGGAGTTTGAACCCATTTTCTGTTTGAACACCCAAGCAAAGCAGGCTAAGCGGAACGTAGCTTGAAAACGGGTAGTCGAGTGAAGCCGAACGATGCCAAATGTTCACGTTGCGGTACTTGAGACGATGCATTGCTCATTTCCAGTCAGATCGTGAATACTCCCGGAGGTGCTCCATACCCGCGAGTGCATTTTGATTTTTCCACGACAATTTTCTTCGCCACGGGCCCAAAGAAAGACAATAGTGCCAGTGGCAGCAAAGAAAAACATACAGTGCTACGAAACACAGTGGAATTAGGAAGGGGATTATCGCGCTGTTGTAAATACCGTAACTATTTCTGTAAAGACTGGCACGAGCACCCCCCTTAGCTGTTCAACAACGTGCCTGATGTTACTCAACGCACGCAAGGACCGCTTAGTAGTCTAACAATATGCCCAATGTAAAATACACAAACTCAGCACTGAACTAAAGCTAGCATTAACATAGCATTTATCATCCACTGATGCCATCACAACAGGTAAGGTAAGGTATTTTTATTGTTTAAATACTGTACTGTACTGTAAATGTAAAAAACATTTACATAGAATAGAAATTAAAATTGAAATTTTCTGTTTTTGAATCTTGGGAACGGATTAATTGCATTTACATTATTTCCTATGGGGAAAATAATTGCTGAGGTTGAACAATTCGGACTTTGAACACTTCGGAGGAATGAATTATGTTCAAACTCCGAGGTACCAATATATATTGACTTTTTTATTTATTTATCAAGACATACCTTCATAATACACACTTTTTATTTGATCAAAATGAGAAATAAGAGGCCAGTGTTTAACCCCTGATGATGAAATGGTTAACTAACAGGACCATATTTAACCGAACACAGCACTGTTATATATTATTTAATTTCACAATGAACAGGGTTCCAGTAATTGTATTTAATATTTTAGAAAAATAAAACATTAAAAAAAACTGCACTAAAATGCATATAAATACTTCATTCACAAAACTGCATTTTTTTTTTTGAGCCAGTGGGGGGGCACTAGTAACACATCCGCCTCAATTTGTGCCAGGAAAAAAAACTTTTAACCCAGAGACACGTTATACAGTATAATGTCCCGCTACTACCTTCTCTGCTTCCTCTGCCGCCTTCTCTTGACGCAGTTTCTCCTCCTCTTGTCTGTTCTTCATCAAGTCCACAATTTCATTCAGTTTCTCCTGCACGGCTGTCACCAGGGTAAAAATCATCACCATCCCCAGATTTTCTTCTGCCTGCAGAGAAAAACGAAAACACAACAACGCAATGAAACTAATTTCCATGGTAGAATGCATGTCAGGGATTCCTATGACATGTCACACCATACTCAAAAAGTACATAAACGTGCATAAATACATATAAGGAACCCATACGAAAAGACAAGGCCTGTCTTTGCTTTAATTCATGTTCAGACCTGTTGTTGCAATAGTGTGAGGATGTCATCCATATCATTGTTTTCCAGGTTCTCTTGGGAGTGGACCTCCCATAGTGGTGGTTCATCTGGGTAATTTTCTACATATGTAAACTTTAAAGTTGCATCCACAGCTGTAAAGGAAAGAAAATATCGCACAGTCAGCATACAAACATTCTAATGACCATAATGTCTTACAGTCGCTAAAGGCTTTATAATGGCAAAGTGTTGACTGAAACATTGACTCTCATATAGACAAAAGGATTGCTAGGAAGACAGCCATGGAAGAAATTTTGGAGCTAGGTGTTGTATTATGAATTTTAAGCCACCATCATCACAACTACTCAAATTAAAACTATAAATAAATAAAGGACAGTCATTTACTTAACCAGCATACATACTCACTTTCACCATTTTCCCCTGCGTCAGACGTTACAGTGATAGTGAAGCTGATGGGGTCCTCTGAAAGCACTGAAATCGCATAGAATTCATTAATATGATTCAATCTCATCCATCCACATGACAATTTTCCTACTGAGATGGATGAGTATCCTAACTGACTCGGCTAGTGGTGGGGTACAACTTATTATATATATATACACGATATATATAAATATATATATATTTTAATACTATGTAATGAATTCACGGTCTAAAAGTATTTTAAAAGAGCGTAACACGGCTACGTTGTTCAAGATACCTCCACAAAAGTTAGTTTTTTTTTTTCTATTGCTAGCTACCTGTTAGCTGTCTTTTACTCGCATGTCAATATAAATGAATTCGCACCTGTAAAAGAGTCTGGGTATATAGACTCAATTGCTTCGAGTTCATTTCTTTGCTCTTCAGCGTAGTCTGTCATTTTTGTATTGATGCAGGTTATCTAGCAGTTATCAAAATCATCACCACGGTGTTGCAGGCAGCTACTACCATCACAAGCTGCGTGTTCTGGCAGTTCGATGACGATCGATTATATCCACCACCTGCTCTCAGCAATTTTATGACCCCCAAAATTGTGGCAGTCCTTTAGCTTTGTGATGATATGCAGATTATAATTGTGTCTGTTACATGTTATTCAATAATGTTCTTAACTTTTTACGCTTTTTTTTTGTTTGTTACAGAAACATAATGACTTTTCTGTTTTCCATTATTTTTGTCTGCCAGTTCTTCTCGTAGTTTATGGCGGTTGGCAAGAAGCGTTACGGTAGATTACCGCCCTCTACTGGTATGACGTGTGAACCAAGTATGCCTGCACCATGAGTCTAGTATCTTTGGTTACACCTCCATTATTTCCACTTTGTACATTTAATATAATATAACCACATCCATCTCTACGTATGTATTTTATCAATGTAAAAACTGAAATATAGTATGTACTTTATAGTATCTAACATACATTTTCTACAACAAAGTTGGACAAACGCAGATGTATAGACTGGTTATCTGGCCAGAGTGAGATCAGCGGTGCAGATTCATAAAAGCCACAGTCTTTTTCTTGATACATTTTCAATCTTCTAACCCTGATTTGAAATTGGTGCTGGCCCGGTAACCCACCTGTATTGTTACAGCCAAATGCAGGGCCGACCCTACCCAATGTGGCACCCTAGGCAAGATTTTATGTGGCACCCCACCTCCATAAAAAAAAAATACATATCACTGGCGTCGTACCTCCAAAATCGACACTTTTCAGGAGACTCCAAAAATGTCATGTTTGTTCAACGATTAACACCGCAGCTTCAAAGGGAACAAGCCATTTTAAATAGTTTGGATTGGTCAATAATTTGTAAAAGAAAAAAATACGAGCAAATACCATCAAAAGAGTCCAAATCAGTATGGAAAAATAGTAAAGAAAATTGCAGAGTCATCAAAAACATTTATTGTGACCACTAAATTCAGTATTTAACATCATGATCAATTAGTTTAACATCTCAACAAGAACTTGCAGTGTGTAATGACGACGGGCCACCATGACCTAATTAAAGTAATTGCAGTAATTACTGCATGTAATAAATCTCTAAAACTTGCTTTACTGATCAAGTCCTCTGATATATGGTTACAAGCACAGCAGACTTTTGGTGCTCGGCTTCACTACTTTCTTTGTGATGGCTTTCAAATGTCATATAATTGTTGAAGCCCGCCCACACTATCAAAAACTTGCCTGAGCTTTGGACCGACAACCTCTGACATTTTATCCAGAGCATACTTTGGCTTTTGGATAATCAGCTTGTGAGCAACACTGAAAAGTGTAGCTTTCAAGTTTTCCTTTACTGGGATGCACTTGACTCCCATGCGGCCTAAAAAATCGATCATTTCTTCCTCCTCTTCATAATCAAGATCCTCTTCTATAGCCTTGTTCACAAGATCCCGTTCTTCCTTGCTGATGTATGAGAGAAATGACTCAAACAGCAGGTCTGGTGTGACGGATTTCTCACCAAACAGGAGGGCTGCCGTGAACGCTTTAGCGAGCCTGCAAGGGAAATAGCCATGCTCCTGAAACCCTTTCAGCAGGATACGACCGATCGCTTTCCATTCCGCTTCCATCCTCTTGTGCGAGAGTATCGGGACCCTCGTGTCTTGCCCTTCAGTGGCATAATCATAAAAATCCATCCAAAATGCAGAATAAACATCTCGAGAAACTGCGGGGGCTTCTGCCCCTCTCTCATTGATGTAACCAAATGTGAAAGTGCTGCTTAGCAGATTAGGATCTATGAACTGTGAGATTAATTCATCCAGAAGGTTTGTTCTGTTGAGTTTTATGTCGGCATTGGTGAGTTGATACTTTGTGAGATCAGAGCCGATTTTGGTCTGGGTAGATGCTCCGGAAAGAGAAAAAGTAACACGTGGCGTTACAGCATCATGATGCTTACTGATAGTGGGAGGGGGGTCACTTGGCCCGTTGTGTTCTCCCTCCAGCTCAGTGAGGTTTGAGTTAGTGGATTCCTTAATTGTTGTGCAGAGGTAGAACCTTAGCATTCCCATCTTCAGCACAGAATAAAGTTCCCCAATAGTCACATTTTCATCCAATTCTGCATCTTCTTGATAATCTAAAATATCAAAGCAGAATTCTTCCAATTTTCCTTTTTTAGAAGCCCCATTTGGAAAGAAAATATCCAGTGCTATTTGTAAAATGTCCGCTTTTTTGGACTCCTTTGACATATCAATTCTCCATGTCCCACCTCCTCGATTCTTGCGTTGCTGTTTCCCCTCGTGTATCCACCCCACTTCTACTTTCCTTGTTTGTCTAACAGCAAGCTTATTATTTCTCATATGTGGTCGGGGATGTATGAAAGATGGTCCAGGGTCTCCCTCGTCGCATTCCTCAAAGGCTTTACTCATGTCCATCTTCCGCCTGAGCTTTTGTAGTAGTGACTTCCTCGGGGTATCTTTCTCACCTTTTTTTTGATACTCAGAACAAAATTTCCGAGCGGCAATCCTGTCCCCATAGGCAGGAATGTAAACAGCCAAGGCGCGGTCATCCATCAATTCAATAACGGAGACGTCTATCTACAACACCAAATAAAATGATTAGTACTAAAGTAGCTGATTGATTAGTACTAAAAGTAGCTTTGAAGTATATGAAAATAAGATCGGGGTCATATTGTACGAAAGCGTATTGCAGTCACTTGAAAAAAAAAAAAAGTCCTGTTTTTCTGACACATTTTTGGGGGGAGCTTTGTTTTTTTGAGTATTTTTTTTTTCAGTTTTAGTGAATATTTTTTCCCCATTTTTTTGAGTAATCTTTTCGGTGTAATTTTTTCCCGTTTTTTTTGGTGATCTTTTCGGTTTAAAAATATATATATCTTTCTGTTTTTCTGAGTAATTTTTCCCTGTTTTCCCCCCAAAATGTTTTTCCTGTTTATCTAAAAAAAAAAAATCTGTTTTTCAGAATATTTTTTTAAAGGGGTTTTCCCTCAGAGATTAGAGAACAAACCACAATACAGTATACACATTCATTCCTTTATTGAGAGCCAGTAAGTAAACATGACCATCTTATTGCATATGGAGGTATGCGGGAAAGTGTCCGCTTCCGCTATTAGCGAGTCTGCAACAAGTTACTTGGAGTTCAGAAGTAAAAAAAAAATAAAAACCTCCAAAAAACAGAACACCAGCTCTGTTTTTCGGAGAAAAAATAAATCCTATTATTTTTTTTTAATCATTTTTTAATGTTTTTTAAAATATTTTTTGGGAATAATTTTGGCCGATAAAAAATATTCAGTAAAACCGAAAAAAATATTCAAAAAAACAGAAAATAAAAATAAAATACTCAAAAAACAAAGCTCCCCCCAAAATTTTGTCAGAAAAACAGGAGGTTTTTTTTCAAGTGAATGCAATACACTTCCATAATATTGTTCAAAAGCCTAGTTTATTTTCTATCAGTGTTAGTGGCATGAGCACATTCTGAAAGTGTTGTGTGGACATTTCTGTATTTGTAAAACAGGTTTCACACAACATAGTTTTCATAAACATGACACTTGACCTTTGTGTAATTATATCAAATAAGTGCCAAGTACAGTATTTAACTTAAAGCTTAGCAACAGTGAATGGAGCTTCATGAATCTTTAGGCAACCTACTTTGTCATCTCGGAGTTTGATTATGTTCTCCTCAGGAATATTGCGGCTTCGCAAGAAAGTATACAGCGCCTCCATTCCGATCTCCATCTCTCAACTGTGAATCTGTCAGAAATGTTCGGGAATCGTGATCATTAAATTAAAAAACACCACATACTCATCATACCTATACACCTACTTTTTGTCTGTTGGTGGTGTTTGTGATCTTGCTTGTCCCGTCTATCTGCTGATTGGCGTTCAGTGGTGTAGTCTGTTCAGCACACTTGTGTGTGCCCCAACCCTGTGTTACTGCTAAAATCATATGCACTTGTCACTGTCAAAAAATATATTGACCAGACATAGTTTTCCCAGTAGTCACATTTTTTTTTTTAACTCTTTGCAATATCCCCGTGGATCTCTCCAAAATCATTGATGCGTCTTAATTTTACCCAAGCTCTGTCTGTTTTCATTTGTATTTTTTTTTTTTACTTGATTTTGCTTTCTAATAAATTGCCTCTGTGTCCCAGCTTTTAATGTGGAAAATATGACCACCATAGCATTCCGACAACACTTGGAACGGTAAAAGACCTGGCCAAAACAAAACATGGAGTGGAGTGAAAGACGTCCCTTCTTCTTTCCTACCGAGGGCAAATGGAACGTAGCATTTGCATTTGGCATACGTTTCAACAAAATGGCCGGACGCAAACCACGCACTGCAGAAATAACGATAAAATCATAAAAATGACAAGCAAACAATGTTTACTTACTTAATTTTCACTGTGGGTTCGGTGATGACAGCCTCTTGTCCACCTGTGACCGCCCGTGAGTGCATGTGGCGCACAACTGCGCATGCGCAAATCAACAATACCCCGTGGCATTATGGGAAAAAATGCTATATTTTTAGCATTTGGCTTTCATTTTATCATACGTTCGAACGACTTTATCAACGCGTTTTAACCTATTTGAAGCACATTCAAACGACTTTAACAAAACGTTCGAACCACTTTGCATTACATTCGAACCATTTTACCAAAACGTTCTAAGTTAGGTACTGCAATGTCGTTCGAACGACATAGCACAGACAAAACATTCCCCATTGGTAATTCCACGCCTTCCGTACTTTTCCTTTCCTGTACACTGGGCAATTTTGGTCATTTTGACATGTTTACAAAGTTCTCTGGGGTTACATCAATACATTTGTACCTCTCCCTACGTAGTAGATCAGTATACCAATACGCCAGAAGAGGGCGTACTTGCTATTAAAGTTGGGCATTGCTTTATTTATATTTCATGTATGTTAGCTGTTCCTTGTTCAAGGTTAATTGTCAAGTTTTTATAACTATGCGCAGCTCCTGCACTTGAAAGAGATGTATTCATCCGTAGAAGATTTTATTTGATTTTATTCATGGCTCAAGCGACATTTTCTTTCTCTCTCTTTTTATCTCAACATTCAGTGGTGACAGTTCATCAAGTACTTTCATTCACTACATTAGTCACTGGCAATAAGGTGCATTAAGTAGCCTACGTTGGTATATATATTAATAAATAGCCTAAGTTACAGAAGTGTGTTAGTTTTTTTTCTACCATAAAACTTCAGCTTTACTCATGTTTCACTTTTCTCCAAGCGAGGCTGTCACTGTTCTAACATTTTAGTTACTGAATGTATTTACATGTTCTTATTGCTCGTACCATTTAAAGTGCAACTACCACCGTCATACATTTTGAACTATACAGGAACTATAACCTGGCAATCAATAGTTAATCCAGTGTAGGTGCACACAGACATGTGATGTTCAGGGTAATCGTTTTAGAATTTTCATTATAGTTTTTATTTCGTTTTGTCTTTTTTTTTGTCAGTTTTAGTTTTTAGAGCAAGTTTATTGGTTTGTATTAGTTTTAGGGTGTGTTTTTTTTAATGCTTTGTTTCAGTTTGATTTCTATTAGTAAACATGACCATCTTATTGCATATGGAGGTATGCGGGTAAGAAAAAAACAGAACACCAGCTCTGTTTTTCGGAATACATTTTTTTCAGTTTTTTGGGGGGTAACAGTCTCCACAGTTTGCTTTTTTGTTAACGGAATTTTTTTTATCTTTATTTCATTTCAATTCCATGCTCCAAGTCCAAGACGGGTCTCTTCTCTGGTGCAAACTCCCTGTCTATTCTCTCCACATAACGTTGCAGGGTACTGTAATATTGTTCGCTCCTTGAGAAAGTGTATAGTGCGGAGATCTCTTCCCAGGACTTGTGGTTGGGGAAAGGGAATGGATCGGGATTTTTGTTCTCAAAAAAACTTTGTAGGTTTCTTTCAGCCAGTTTGGAGGCATACTCCACAGTGTAGGCATCAAAGTGCTCCTTTTCTTTCTCCACATAGAGTTTCCAGAACGTGAGCTGCAGGAAGCTAACTTTGGAACGGCAGTTAGTGCAGCAGGTACCAAGAAGGCCAAATGTGGCCGCGATGATGATGATGCACCAGCCCAGAATCTGCACACGCCAACAAAACGAAATGATGTTCAACACATTATACCAGACTATTATGACATTTTGATAAATAACCTCCAACCTGACACTGATGAGTGTTTTCTTCATTCAGTACATTTGTTGCAAACTAGCACTGTCACTCAACACATTCCTATTCAAACAGTTGTCTTCTTTTTCTTCTACTGGGCATGCAACAAGCTTTTTCAAAGTGGAAGTCAACCCCAAATTTTCTTGACGCTAATATCTTGTATGTGCATTCTGATTAATATTGTGTTTGTGGAAAGTAAGCAAAATCCACCTAAGGGGCTCTTTTGCCCCTTGCTGTGACTGAAAATGACATCACAGGACTCAGGTAACAGCCAATCACGACTCAGCTTAAAAAAAAACACACCAAAAAAAACAGCACGTTAGGTTGAAGGTTCATATATTACAACCTTTAAAAGTGTGAATGTTTGCCAAATGAAATTCACGGTAAATTTTGTAGCGTGAATTTGACTCTAGAGTGGGACCCAAAAAAAAGGCTAATATTTGCACTTGGAAAAGAGTAAAATAAAGAATTGAAAAAATATAATAAAAGTCACTCAAGGGTTGAGGAATGAACTCACAACCTTCAGCTTGGGAGACTGCCACACTACCACCTGAGCTATCCCCCTCCTCCCGGTTGCTTATCTCATGGTTTTTAGTCTCTTGGAGTTAGGAAGTACACTAAAAGCAGGAGCTGCATGGCTCAGGAAGTAGTAGAAGCCGTTTGTTCCTCAAACCCTTGAGTGATTTTTTTTTCAATTCTTTATTTTACTCTCTTCCAAGTGTAGATATTGCTCTAAAACTGAGTCTGGTTGGTCAAATTTACTCTACAGAATTTACTGCATATATGTCCCTGCCTCTTATCCCAATGTAGATCCAAACTATAGACTGTTCTTTACAAAGCTGGAGAGAATCTACCAGCAGGTGTAAACAAGAGCCAACATTTCTAAGTTACAAGTCGAGGCTTGTTTGTGTGTAACGCCACCAGCACCGTGGAAAATATAACACGTGCATTGTACACATTACAAACGATGCATGTCATAAAATTCCCTTACCTGAGATTGGGCCCTGAACATCAGCAGCAGGTCCATGCGATCCTCATCCGACAACTTGGACCTGCCACAGGGAACTCTGGCTAGCTCCTCTCGACACTTCATGGTCTTGTTTTTACAGAAGAGGTCCACCACCAGGTTATCGTCGAGACCACTGACAGCGCATTCATAAAAAGTCCCATTGAGCAGGGCCACAGAGAGCCACATTATAGGAGCCACGCAAGCCCCTGTAAAGATGCTCACGAACACTCTGAAGCATCCAAAGCATCTGCCACGGGGACAAAGCTTCATGGGATTGAGGCAGCACCCGGTGTAAAGCCTCCACAACCTGGCGCTGAAGAACAGACCCAAGACCAGGAGCACAGCCGCAGGTCCAAGCAGGAATGTGAGCCCATAGGCAAAGTTCTGGTCATGGTTGCAGGGACACTGAAAGGAGACCATGGAGAAGACTCGCTCCCCGCCTATCGTCAGGAGGGCCATAAAGCTGTAGCCAATTGTGGCTTTCTGGTTCATGAAGAAACGCAGGACGGTCTGGAATTTATCCATGGTAAGTAATCAACCAGAAAAGAAGAGAGAACGGAATGAAAATGTGGACTCGCGAGCAACTGACATTTGCGAGGTCTTGTCTTGAAGACAAAAACAGTGCCCCTCCCTTTAGTTTGTGCTCTTCCCTTCAGACTCCTCCCTCTGTCCCTCGCCTACTCCTACCCACTCATTGCTTTTCATACAGCAAATCTACACATTATCCAAAGGGAAGTCACAAAATAGCTAACAGTGAAAGAGAGGCTGCAATATAGCATGTTCCAAATGAATACCACTGGTCTTGTATGTTTTTGTTTGTGTTTTTCATCTGTGCCATGAAAATCCTGTATATCCAGTTTTGCTGATTCACCCCCCCCCCCCCCCCAAGTCTCTTGACAGTAATGAAAGCTTGTAAGCCGTGGTAGCTTCTCTTTTACTGTTCTGCACTAGTCACATTTAACTCATTCACTGCCATTGACGGCAATAGACGTCAAAAATTCATTTGAACTATTTCTATTAGTTTAACATTTTTTCCCACTTTTGTTAACAAGAGTATGAAAACCTTTTATTGTATTAGAACAGATATAAAATCTGTGATTAATTGTGAGTTAACTAGTAAAGTCATGCGATTAATTACGATTACAAATTTTAATTGCCTGACACCCCTAATTTTTAATAATCTTTTCCTTATAAAAAAAAAGATTATTAAGAATTTAAAAACATATTTAAAAAAAAAAGAAAGAAAAAGAAAAGATTATTAAAAATTAGGGGCATCAGGCAAATAACATTTGGAATCGTAATTAATCGCATGACTTCACAAATTTTATATCTGTTCTAAATGTACAAAAAAATCTAGGTTTTCATACTTTAGTTGACAAAAATAGAAAAATATGTTAAACTAATAAAAAAAAAATTTGGGACATCTATAGCTGTCAATGGCAGTGAGTTAAAGGTAAGCACACGGAAACCACTCAAGCCAACCACTTTACACTTCCAATCTGTCAGTTATTCCCCCCCTTTTTAAAGTAAAATAATCCGTTTCAGTCAGATGCATATACTGTAGTATGTTGACATAACCCACCTTTGCAAGTATAAAATTTCAAACCATCATATCATGATGAAATCATGTATTTTGGCACGGCATGCGAGGAAGGAAACACGCAATCAGCAAATCATGCGGAATGACACCACTTCTTCTATTGAATGTTTCCATACAAAACATACCATTGTTATAGCAATGCAGCCAGTCACCATCAGCAGCTCTGCAGAATGAAGACGAAAACACATCCTCTCAGTGGTTTGTCTGTCGCAAGCCTCACAAGAGTGACTACTCAGACTAAGTGCCTTGTGGAAGGCTGCTAATGTGAAACATCATCAACACATACATAAGAAATGCATTACGGCACAAACACTCAATAGACATATTCCAATTGTGCCAACCGGTCCAGAAAGGATCACAAATACAGTGCTTATTCTTATTTTGCTGTTTATTCAAAAGTCAATTATCTGTGTTATGTCTGTGAAGTACTATGACCTCTTTCGTCCAGTGGTTTAACCCCCCAATTCTGTACACCCAGTAACAAGTGACTAACATGAAATTATAGTCACAAAGTAGATTCAAGTGTTTATTTGAATCGAGGCAAAGGTTTTATTCCTAAGCACAAAGCACGTTTAATATTAAAAGTTAAAGTTAAAGTACCGCTGATTGTCACAGCCACCTAAGTGGGGTGAAATTCCTTCTCCGCATTTGACCCATCCCCTGAGAAGAAAAATCCACTTGTTAAAACGGCTCACCTGTTTTCTGTGTTTGGTCATGTAACGTTTATGAGTTTAGCCCTTTGGCCATGAAGTACATTTTTAGTCAACAGCGTATGGCAATATGGCTACACTTAGATGGATACAAGGGGACAGATTTTGCAACTGAATTCATATTCCATAGTGGCTGTATTAATCAGACTACCGTGTTTAGACTAGTGGGCTTGATAGAACATACAAGAAAGAAAGAAAATATTTGACTTGACTTCTCCTTTAAAACTGCACTTAACTATACAAAATAAATACAAAAAGTACTTAATTCAATTCAAATGTATTGCGCATAAAATTTAAATAAACTCTGTACTCCAATAAATTTGGAAAGCCGAACCTGTATTTAAAAGTTAAATACAACTACATTGAGCAAAAATATTGTTCTGGATTTATTTTATTTTTTTAAGGTGAAGCTACTGCAACTTTAAACACATCTTGAACATTCAATTCAGTGATTCTTTCACGTACCACTAGAGCGCATGTGTCAAACTCAAGGCTTGGGATTGTTTCCTGCATTTTTATTTATTTTTTATTATTTTTTTTCACAAATCCCCCCACCACCATCACCACCAAATTCAATTCTCTGTTATTATACATAAGAATGAATTCCTGAGACACTTGTGTATATGAAATAAAATGGTGAGGTGACTATACAGTATATTTTTATGGTTTTCATAGCCATAAGGGCCTTCTAAGAGAAAAAAACAACTATAATGTGGACTGAGACAAAAATAAGTTTTAGGAGCCCACACTAAACCACAATTTGAGAACTACTCTCGGCTGTTGTTTTATATCTATTTGTTCTCCATGTGACCCTCAAAGTACACCAGATTGATGCATTTCATTTAATACTGAAAAATATGGATGGGCACTTAGAGACCACCTTTCCCCCCTGATCGTGTCAATGTGCGACCCCCACCTCATCAACTATAGTTGTGCCACGCCCTCAGGGGGTGCTATTGAAATATTTTTGAAATGATTATGAAAATAATTTGCTCAATAAATTTAATTTCTACAATGAGTCAGATGGATTGTCCCACGCTGTTGTCATAAAATACGATCAAAGCCACCAAAATCCCGTTGCACCAAAATTTAGACCTGCTTTTAGCTAGTCTAAAACCTGACCACATTACTAAATGCAAGTGGCATGTAATAGAATACGCCGGAACATCCATCGAGGGGTAACGCAGTCTGCCAAGTTCCCAAACATGGTAAACTAAACCTTTTAAAATTCAAAATAAAATAATTAAAAAGTATTCATGTATGGTGTATCCTTACCGACCTAAACAAGCCTTTTACAAACATAGTCAGTATTTTGGCAAATGTAAGTCTAAAATGGACTACCCATCTGACATCCGTCCTCATAATCCCATCCCGCCTTCATCCACAAAATTAAGAACAGCTGGATTATCTGCAGGTGACTCAACTGATTTAACTGAGGCCATTCGCTTCATCCCAGTCTCCACATACTTGTGTAATGTGCTGTAGTAGTGGTCTTTGGTGCTGAACTTGTAGAGCATGGAGATCTTCGCCCAATCTTTGTTGGAAGGGGTGATGACATGTCGGGGCGCTGTCTGTTTGAAGAAACTTTCCAGGTTTCTCTCTGCTAGTTCTTTGGCATGTATCATGCTGTAGGAATCCATGAGGTTGCTCTCCTCCTGAGAATAAACCCTCCAGAATTTGAGCTGCAGGTAGCTGACGGGCGAGGTGCATCGGGCCAAACAGGTCAACAAAAGGTTGGACAACATGACAGATGCAATCAACAGCCAGCCAATGATCTGTGACACAAGACGCAATATGTAGAACAAGAGGAAATTGAAATAATTAAAATGAGCTGTCAGACACAAGGCACTGTTACTGCAAATATCATAGGCAACTCAAATTGTTTCAAAAGTGCTATTTTGTATTTGTTAGATATTTATAATAGGGGTGTCAAAATGAGTGCGTTAATTTTGACTTAATTTAAAGTTCTTTAACACCACAAATTTTTTAATGTGCGATTAATGACCGCCCCTTCTGTACTGGGGGAATTCCAGGTGCAATGCAGCAGAGACGTTCATGTCAAAATTTAGCAGTAATACATTTAATAATAAAAATGCATATATCTGTGGAGACTGGGGTCAAGTTGTATTTTACAATTGTTAAAATGTACAGAATTTCACAAGTTACTTCATGTTGAAGATTAGATAGCTCTAAATATGAAAAGAAAAATGCATTGAGCAAATGTAATTATGCCAGAAAAATGACCTCAATACAAATCAATATCACACTCGTTTTTTACAGTACAGTACATCTTTTTAATTTTAACTCAATGTTATGAATTATTATGAAATTGCTGTATCAATGGCTAAAATAGCATGCAAACTAGAACAGATATAAAACTTTAATTAATCGATTAATCATGAGTTACCTGTTGAAGTCATGCGATTAATTACGATTAAAAAAATTAATCTCCGCACACCCCTAATTTAAAGCATTATTATTTTCTCAAATATTGTTTTTTTTTCATATACTTTTGCATACACTGTACTGCAAATTCTCATGTTTCAAGGTTGAAATGCCGTTTGATGCTGAGCAATGCTTTGGAGTACATGAAAACTGACCTGTGAGTGAGCCCTGAGGGTGAGCAGGACAGCTTCTCTGTCACTGACACTGCTGCCTCTCCCACAAGGGAACTTGTGGAGTTCCTTTCGACACTCGACCAGAGAAGTAGAAGTAGCACCTCCGCAGAGACGCTCACTGTAATCACTCACATTTACACCTGTCATTGCGCACTCAAAGTAGCTCCCGTTTAGCAGAGCCACGGCTATCCAGCTGGATGGTGCCACCAGGGCTGTGGTGCTGATCTGAAATATTATCTTCACACAGTGACACATCCTCTTCCAGCAAAACAAATCGGTCCCACGTTGGCAAAACCCTGTCATCATCTTCCACATTTTCTTGCTTAAGATGTAAGCCAGCAGTAGCAGAACCAGAGCAGGTACCAGCAGGAACACCATGCCGTACATGAAGTTCAGCTCATTGCAGGGACATCTGAAGAGCACCGAAGAGAAGATCTGCTCTCCTCCAGCTGTCAGCAAAGAGACTAACCCAAAACCGAGGTTAGTCTGTTTGTTGGCAATCTTCAGAACGGTATTAAACTTATCCATCTCTGACTGGCGTGTGATTTTTTTTTTTGTATGTATAAGAGTGTGGCATCACCACTCAGTCTTCTTCCTCCACCCCCTAAAACCACCAACACCCACAGGTGTCAGCTATCTATGGGTTATTCATGGGTATATAGTTACAGCAACGTTACAATTCATGCTCAAATGTTGTCACAGGAAGTTTGGATGAATGTAAAGCAAGGTAATAAACATAAGTGGATATAAAAAATTGCAAATCCACTACAGTAAGTGGCAGTGGCGCTCTCATTGTCAGAGAAAGCGGAAGGAGTATTATCTCCTCTGCAGAGGTGCACCGTTCACTTACAACAATTTTATAGAAAATGATACTTAAATAATGCCCTTCCTACTATGCCTTTGTCATTAATGTTTTGTTGTGGGTCAGTCAAGTTAAAAAACATTTTTTTTACAATAATTGAATATTTTGTTGTTTCAAGTCTGACGATAATCTTATGCAAATGTTCCAAACCTATTTTGTGCTTTTATTCGAGTACTGAATATTTTTGTTGTTGTTGTAATTTTACTCCAATCCATAGAGGGCGCTGGTTTGTTCTTACGGCGTAGTTGCAAACTGACGCCTACCCACAAAGAAGCATATGAATTGAATCGCGACAGATTTTTTGTTCTATGCTGAACACATTGGACACTAACGATTACATTATTTAAGTGTATTTAGCAAATAATCTTAACCGACAGTTTATTTCGTTTTACGTGCAGATTGAGCATCTCTATCTGAAGTCAGAAAGGTCAAAACATGGCAGAAAACACAGGTAAGGGCATTGGTTAACATTAGCCAGTTAGCAAGTCGGAGGAGTTGAACTAGCATTTCAACTTGGATCTAATCCTTGAAAAGATGGACTTCGATGCTATTTATCAGTCCTCTGATTAACATTGTGTATGTGATCGCCAATGTTACCGTTTTTAAAAACAAAAACAAATATGTGTTATAATATGCAGAGCTCTTTAGCTCCGTAGCAGTTCTGCACCTCGTCAGTTTTCACCTTCGTTGACATGCATGCTGCCCTACCAAACGTTTTTAAGAATATTTGCAAAGATGAAACTACTTGCCGGCAACCTTAAATACTCAACAGAGCCATTTGGAGCGTCTCCCACAGAATATAAAATCACCTGGAGCCAAAACCATTTTGACATCTAAAGTAATGATAACACTGCGTATCTCGTTTTTTTTTAAACTTGTATTGGTAAAAACAAATATAATACTAAATTAACTAAGTAAACTAATAATGAAATTATAATGTTTCACGTTTTTGAAGATGGTTCGTTGCTCGAGAAAAAAAAAAGCATGTACGACTCTGATTGGTCATTCGCGAGTCATGCACTTGGCGTGGTTCTTGCCTAGCTTCAGCCCCTTCTGTGTCTTTTCACGAAGTTTTTATTTTGTTTTGCCACCGAAGATAGGCTGCTATTGGCATTACCGGCCTAACCATAACCTGCTGTTATCGGCTATACCCGCCTGACAATAACCATCAGAGCATATAGGCTTTTGTCAAAAATTTTAGTTAAAAATTATTTCTGAGTGGGATTCGTACCCGTGACCTCACACTTATGTGGTGAACGCGTTAACCATGATAGTACTAAGTGGCGAGTTGCTGGTCACAGCAAAATATCCACTTCGTTTCAAATAACGGCTTCTGCTTTACGGCATTATTTTTATCACATGCAGTCAACTGTAAGCCTGACTATAAAGAACAATGCTTGCAAAATAATAGCCATTAAAGTATTTATTTTACCTAGTAAATATATGTTTTGCTCCTTTAAGACGGGGTTTGGTGTATTTTAGTGTTACAGAATCAACATAATCTTCAAATGAAGAAAAAATAACAAATGTAAAACCGAATACTAATTGAAGACCCTTTTTGCTGTACGCTGATTCCCAGCGACTGTCCTTCCCAAGCCCAGATAAAAATGGATGAGGGTGCATCGAGTGTAAAAACCGTGCCTAGCATATATCATGTGAGTCACTCGCTGTGACAACCCCTGACAGGGAAAAGCCAATTGTCCCTTTTTCTTCTTCGTAAAAAGTTTTTGGGCATTATTTATTTTGCAAAGACATGGTGAGCCATACCAGATGGATGAAGGAGTCATTTGCAGCTCTGGACTACGGGTTGCCTTCCTTTGTTACTGTAGGTGTAGGTTCAAACTTCATAGGCATTTTTTGGGTTCTTTGTGATGACAGTAAACAAAGCAATATAGCCATTCCAGGTTGATTTGGATGAAAACGATACATTAAATTGCATTACCTCAAGACAAGCAACCGTCATTTTGCACTTTTTGACACATTTATTCTTTCTGATCAGAGCAAAACGAGGCCAAGCATGACAACTCGTCACCTGGAATGACAGACCACGATAAAGAAATGGCAGCCAGTGCATATGAATCGTTTATGGTGAGTGTTCACATTAAAATTTTAATGAATCATTGGAGTGGACCCTGCTATTCGCAGGGGAATAGAGACCAGGCCAACATGTAAATAGTAAAAATCAGCATATAATTGATTTTGGGTCGAGGGCAAGGGGGACTCTTTATTTTTTTCTTCTTTTTTTTCAACCTCACAATTTTTGGGAGAAAAAAAAGGGGATAAATCTCATAAGTGTTTTCTATGGGGAAAAATCTAAATGATTGAGATATCTGAACTTAAAAAAAAATATATATATATTTGATAATTAAGTTAGAGCCTTTCTCTCTCATTGTGGCTTGACTGCCACAATGATGAATATTGGCAATATTATTTGGCTTATGTCGACCATTATTTCAGTAAACTTACATTTACTCAACTCAGGATTTTTATGGAGCATTATGGCATAATTTGACATTCGGAGGCATTCCAACATGTATTTAACCACAAACGTGCGCCAATGATACACTTACTCTGTGACATCATCAGTTTAGGTTTGCAGATAGATGACTGTGACTGAGTGAGTCACTGTATGATACATTCATGAATGAGCCCGGTCAATGGATTTGTGCTAATATAAAAAAAATGTTAAGTCAGAATCTCATGTTAACAAATTTGAAAAATTAAAAATTGAGTTTTTCTGTTACATCTTTGGTTTTGAATGGAATGGAACGTATTCCTCAATCAGATCATCATGCCTATACTGTTTTCGCAGGCTGGAAAATACGACGAGTCTTTGAGACACCTTGAAGCTCTGCATGAATTAAATAAAGAGGACTACAAGATCGCTTTGAATAAAGCTATTGTAGAGTTTTACAAAAGTGGTCAGACTACCACAGGACACCTTAAGCAAAGCCTAATGACAATGAAGACCCAGGTAAGTGATTGTGGATCCATATTTCTTCAGATCCTTTCAGCTTATTATGTTAACTTAACATAACGGCACTTTTTGCCTCTGGAAATCATCCAGGTTCACACAGCCACCGAAGATGTCGAAGGGTTGGATGATGTTGAAAACAGTTTGTTGTACTACAACCAAGCCATTATCCACTATCATATGCGACAATACTCAGAAGCAATTTCTATTGGAGAGAAGCTCTATCAATTTCTGGAACCGTTTGGTATGTTGTGGTGAAATGACAATACGATTTCATGTGCTTTCAAATGTTTGTGATCTTTAACGTAACGATGTTATCGAGTCGTGCTTTGTAATGTCGACATCCAGTTTGGCATGGAGTCATTCTGTTATTTGTCCTAGAAGAGAAGTTTGCTCAGGCTGTGTGTTTCCTGCTGGTGGATCTGTACCTGCTCACGTTCCAGCCAGAGAAGGCCCTCCACCTGTTGGCGGTGCTCGATAAGCTATCGGCACAAGGAAGCAACAAGAACGGCAAAGGAGAGGTACTCAATTAAAAAATTGAAAGTCACAATTTCATAGTTTTTCTAATTAAAGTGGAACTCAGATGCAAAGTATTCATAAAGTCTATCTGACTAATGAAATATTATGCCCAGCCATCCCTGGTTGATAGCTTTAATGCTAACATTTGTAGTATTGTGGAAGGTTCTGAATGCTGTCCAAACAAATTATATAAGCTTTAACTACATTTTTTGATTCCAGAACAACAAAAATAGTGGGAACCAGAAGGCAGAGTTTTCAGCCTTGATCGAGGCAGCTAAATCAAAGATGCACCAGGTATTCTAGCTAGAGGAGCGCTAGGCTCGCCTCCATAATGACTCCTCTGCTCCCTTTACAGTACAGAGTCAGAGCCTACATTCAGATGAAATCCTCCAAAGCGTGTAAAAGGGAAATCAAGTCAGTGATGAACACCGCAGGAAATGTGAGTCTCTTTCTTATTATCTTATTAACATTATCTGTTGGTCTTGTCACAATCATGTTGTAATCACTGGTGTACACTTTGAGGTCACTATTTTCTAGCTGCTAGCGTGCTAGCTTCTCTCCTAGCTCTGGAGTCCCATTGAGAGTCTGTGGCAAAGAGACAGTCTAATGTGTATTTATGTCCCGTAGTGGAAGCACAGGTGCTTGACATTAAGGAACACATGATCAAGATTTGAAAAATGCTTGAATTTTGATTGAAAGTAATCAGGTTGGCTTAATAAAAGAACTATATGACTGAATCATTTAACTCGTTAGACAGGGAAATAATGCATACATAAACAACTAACAGTTTTCCTGTACTTCTAGCTTCTATTACGAAATTGTGTTTGTTTACAGATACTAGACAGTACTAGTATCACTTAACATGTTAAATAAAATACGGGGGTCCTCGGTTTACGGCGTTCCTGACATTTTGAGGTGAGGGTTGGCGTACAATAGTTCTATAGCAGCGTAAGAATGCGTCATGTGACACAAGAAGGCACACCAGGTCACCACTGTACTTCCTTTGTTTAATTTGTTTTATATTTATGGTTCAGATGTTGTTTTTATACAAATATTTACTGTATTTTGACTATACAGAGGACCCGGGCATACTCGTGGTTTGGCACCTGTGGATTAGCATATATTTTTGGGGTTTGTTTTGGGGTGGGTTCCCCTTTTCCCCGACATATTAACTTAGTTTTTTGAAGAATTTTTGGAGTTTTAAAACTTGCTTTTCTCCCCCCTGTCTTTGCTCTTACTCCTGTTCCCGGTCAGTCTGCACCATCACTATTTCTTAAGAGCAACTTTGAGTATCTGAGAGGTAACTACCGGAAAGCAGTGAAGCTGCTCAACAGCTCCAACATAGCAGAACACCCCGGACCCATCAAGACAGGTGACTGTGACTGTATTTGGCCTCTTCCGACTGCCTTTGTCTGCTAAGCTTGGACTTATTGTACATAACGAAATTGTTTTAGCATCTGTGTTATATGAATCTGCTTTCACTTGTTTAACTACTAACTGCATTTTGGTTTTTTGACTTCTCTTCTGTCCCACCCAGGCGAATGTGTTCGGTGTATGTTCTGGAACAATCTCGGCTGCATTCACTTTGCGATGGGGAAACATAATCTCGGCATTTTCTACTTCAAGAAGGCATTACAAGAAAATGACCACACTTGTGCACAGCTCGGAGATGGCGGCAATGGGCAAGGTGAGTCAAAGAAAGTTGGTTCAGTTGGTATATTTATATATTTGAGGTCACCAACAGCGGTCAATGATTGTGTATGTAACACTTCTTTTACTTTGTAGCAAAGAAATTTACAGGTATCCCCATGTGTGCACTGCTAGCCAACAAACGCTATGAGCTTCTGTATAACTGCGGCATCCAGCTGCTGCACATCGGCAGGCCTCTGGCCGCCTTTGAGTGTCTGATTGAGGCGGTGCAGGTTTACCATTCAAACCCTCGACTGTGGCTGCGGCTTGCGGAGTGTTGCATCTCGGCTAACAAGGGGGTACGTCAAATCAAATTGCCATAATTTCCTTTGGGATTAAGTAGCTGTTTAACCCGACTTTTCAATTCAATTAGATTTTTTCAATTCAATTTTTTTATTTTCATTCTTTAAAAAAAAAAAAAAAAATACAAAGGGGACTAAATCTGCCCTGAAATGACAGCAAGCAGGCAAAATGCTTTCAATGTAACAATTAAACAAAATAATTCAACAGTATGACCTTGTGCTATATATATATATATATATATATATATATTTCCAATAATTGTGCTTTTATACATTAAAAAAAAATACAAATAGACTGAGATTATTTAGTTTTATAATCCAGATTGTTCCACAAACTGACACCTTGAGTTGAAATACATCGTTCGTTTTGTTTTGTTCTGTATTTAGGTTTGGGGAAAAAATATCTGTTCCTCTTAATTTGTACACACTTTCCCCTTTTTAAGTTTGATTTGGATGCTAATTGATACAATTTCATGATGGGCTTTGTACATTATATTAAGGCGGTTAAACTCCATCAATTCATTAATTAATTTCATGTTTTTTTTAAGAGTGAATATATGTGTGTCATGCCTTTTTGAAAAAGGATCATATTTAATATGGGTAACACCTTTCCCTAATTTGTCATTGAGACCCTTTTTGTTGTCTTGCAGGGTTCAGAACAGGAAAGCAAAGGTTTACCTTGTAAGAAAGGCATTGTTCAGTCAATTGTCGGACAGGGATACCATCGCAAGATTGTGTTGGCATCCCAATCCATGCAGAACACCATTTACAGGTTAGTACTAGAGCTCACTATATCATCTTTAATCATCGAATAAAATAAAACAAAATACACACGCGACTTGACCATTTAAACACAATCTTCTTGGTGATCTTTTTTTGATTGACTAAATTGCGCTGTGTGGCAGTGAGGGCCAATCAGCAGCCATCCCAGTAGCCAGTATGGAGTTTGCTGCCATTTGCCTAAGAAACTCTCTGCTGCTGCTGCCTGAACACCAACAGCAGGACGTCAAGATGGAGAACAGCTCCAAGAGCTCAAGTCAGTCCGGAAGCACCGAGAGTGGCAGCGAGAACAGCGACGCCTGCAGGTTGGGCATGCACACACCACGCAGACTACAAGAGATTTCGAGAAATAGAAGCACAAATATTACAAAATCTGATTAGCTGTGTGCAGCAAGTTTCGGATGAGGTTTTCTTTTGTTCTTATTCCAAACCTAAAGATTGAATTTTGATTGACAAATTGACATTACATTTTTCTGTTTAGGTTGTTTTATTTTGCCAGACTGACACTTGTAAAAAAAAAAGAAAACAAGCTACAGCGAGAAATGATTGATACATTTTGTTTTATGTGCATACACTCTAAAATCAAAAATGGACGGATCCACTTAATGGGTCAATTTGACCCAACTTTCTGGGTCGTTTTATACAAAATGACCCAAGAAAAGGATCTGACCAATATTTATGAGTTGTTTTCCACTAAAAGGCCCATTTCTTGACTCAAAGTTGGGTCAAATTGACCCAAGTAGAGGATCGGTCCATTTTTGACCTAGTTGGGTTATTTCTGTTTTGAGAGTGTATGATAATTTGCTGAGTAGCAAATATCCAGTGTTAAAAAATAAAATAAAATAAAAACATGACTTTGAGATGAAGTGATTTGTTTGATGTTTTGTGCGGCCTCGCTAGCGCGAAACGTGGTAATCTGATTGATACTGTGTTTATGGAATGTAAGTTAAGCAGCAGAATTGACCCGTTTTCATCCACCTTGGTGGGCGGCCATTTTGTCACTTGCTGTTGACTGAAAAATGACATCACAGTCGCTCAGGGCTCGGGTAACGACCGATCACGGCTAACTTGTTTTCTGAGTTTGGTCATGTGACGTTTGCAAGCTGAGCCATGTCAGTTGACAGCAAGTGGCAAAATAGCCATCTCTTGAGAATGATAGAAGTTGGTGGATATTGCTGCTTAATATTCTACATAGTTATAATATTAATCAGAATACCTGTACCGTTTTTAGACTAGTTGGGCTGCATAGAACAAATTGTTTTACTTTGATGAACATCATCTGTCTTGCAGTGGGAAAGGTCAGGAGGCCGACAGGTTGCTTTCTGCGGCGCCGTCATCCCCTCTCAGAAAGCAGGAAGTGGAAAACCTCAGGTAATTGGACTGACGCGACGCATCCGCACCTTCGGCTGTTCAAGCAAACACAGGAGTGATGCCACCATGTTTAATGTGCAGGTGCTCCATCTTGGCGTGTAGTGCCTACGTGGCCTTAGCACTAGGAGACAACCTGATGGCTTTAAATCACGCCGAGAAGCTGCTCCATCAAACCAAGGTGTCAGGATCGCTCAAGTAAGTCCTGTCGAAGTGCTCCCGGACCTCAACATCCAACCGCCGTTGACTCGCGGCTTGCATCCCTGCCGCCTTCAGGTTCCTCGGTCACCTCTACGCGGCCGAGGCCCTCATTTCGTTGGACAGGATCTCCGATGCCATCGCGCACCTCAACCCGGAGAATGTCATCGACGTGTCAATTGGGGTGCTGACCAGTGAGCAAGACCCAGGTGTGCTGTGTTTCCCTGGCTCGTGAAAAAAAGCATTCAAAGTCATTCAAATGCTATTGTGAAAATGAAGCCTTAACTGGCATCGAAAAGCATTCAATACATTGCTCAGAAGCATGAATGAAATGAAAACGCCACCGGTTAGCAGTTAGCGCCGAGCTAGGTTGATATAGCCCTCGAACGGGCCGACAGGCAAATTATATGTCCGCCTTGGCACATGAGGCATATTTTATTCGACAACTACTTTGTCTAACATTGGGTTCGTTTCTGGCTCGTTTGCAGGTGAGCTTCGTTACTCGTGCCAATGCGCATCGGTATGAAACTTCAAGTGAAGGCAAAACAATGTTTTCACTATAACACAGTTCAACAATAATAAATATGATAAGAATATGGAGACCGGGGCCTCGTTGTAATTTACAATGAACAAAATGGGCGGGAATCAATTAATTGCATCATATTCCAATTAATTTGCTCTTAATTTGAAAAATTTACTCTTCCTGTCACCAATGTCCAATATGAAATGCTAATGCCACTTAGTGGCAAAAAAACACACACAAATCTGACTCGATGTTTTACACTTCTTTTAGCTTAACTTTGAATAACTTTATAAATCACTTTAAAATTAACTACCAATGAACTAAAATATACCGTATTTGCATGAGGTAAACGTGCATAAACTTGCGAGCAGTTTTAGAAAGTGGAGCCAAACAGTTTTGCACACCCTCTTAAAACTGGGCTTGTGGCTCTGCTCACAAATGACCGGTTGCATTCAAATTCATCCTAAATGAGAGTCAGCACACAGTCAGCATTTAATGTCCCGATTAACCCAAAATAAAGTTCAGCTGTTCTAGTAGCTTTTGTACATTTACAGGTTAATTTTTATGAATGTTGGGTGAACTGTTTTTGAAATAATTAATCTTGGTCTCATTTTTAAAATATCTTCAACCTGGCAGGTTTTAACAGAGCCAGAATTTTTTTGAATCAAATTTAGTATACATTTTAAGCATTGTCGGCAGGAATGTACCAAATTTGAATATACATCTTGTTTTTCTCAGCAGGTTCTGATAAAGGAGACGACCCCGTTGAATCTTGTGAGTCCATTTTATTTCTACCCAAACAAATCCCCAAATAACGCAGAATCCTCGTGGTTTTAAGGCAGCATGTGACACTGACGGGCCATTGTGTGTTTGCAGCAGGCAAGCAGACTCCTCTTTGTTACCCCAGCAGTGTGACTTCAGCTCGGGCCATGATGCTCTTCAACCTGGGCAGTGCTTACTGCTTACGGAGCGAATATGACAAAGCCCGCAAGTGCCTTCAGCAGGTAACCGCAGTCGGCGGTCACATTGCATCGATTGGTCGACATTATTCTTAACTTATTCTACTGCCATTGACGGCTGTAGACGTCAAAAATTCATTTTAACTATTTATATTAGTTTAACATTTCTTTTCCATTTTTGTTAACAAGAGTATGAAAACCTAGATTTTTTTTTAACATTTAGAACAAATATAAAATTTGTGATTAATCGGGAGTTAACTAGTGAAGTCATGCAGAAAAAAAATAAATTAATTAATAGCCTGACGCCCCTAATTTTTAATAATCTTTTCTCTCTTTTTTTAAATCGCGTCAGGCGATTACATTTTTAAATTGTAATTAATTGCATGACTTCAATAGCTACAATATTTTTTTTCTAGGTTTTCATACTCTTGTTAACAAAAGTGGGAAAAAATGTTAAACTAATAGAAATAGCCTATAGCCGTCAATGGCAGTGAATTAGTTAAAAACCCTAGTGTGATATCCAAGTCATTTTTTATTTGTTTTTAATGCCCTCTATGGACAATAAAAGCAATAATCTTTTAATTTTAATTTTAAGAAAGGACTATTAAAAATTGGGGCGTCAAGCGATAACAATTTTTAATCGTAATTATTTGCATGACTTCACTAGTTAACTCACGATTAATCACAAATTTTATATCTGTTCTAAGACACACAAAAAATTATAGTTTTTTTTATACTCTTAACAAAAGTGGGAAAAAATGTTAAACTAATAGAAATAGTTCAAAAGAATTTTTGACGTCTATAGCCGTCAATGGCAGTGAATGAGTTAAATCAAAAATATGGAGTAGTGATTTACTCGCCTGACTTCTACGTTAAGCATCATGGGGTTTTGTCTCAAGTGTTTATTTTATTCCTCTGTGCCAGTGCACTGTAGTTTGTTCATTTAATTCCCACATTTACAATATAGCTTCCCCATGTTATGCTTCTCAAGATTCGATTGTTCAGATGAACGTACACTTCATTTACACTTCATGTTTGTTGTCTTTCTCAGGCTGCCTCGATGGTGAACACGAAGGAGATTCCACCTGAAGCCATCTTGTTGGGAGTCTATTTGGAGCTGCAGAATGGTCAGTTGCCACCTCCAACTCTAAAACACGTTCGCTCTGCTGTTAGTTTGCATCTGTGCACGTCAAAGTATTAATTTTCCCGTGATTTGGTACTGTTATATTAACGATTATTTATGTGAAGACACTGATCATGTTAATGGTTTCTGACAGTAATTAGGAAACAGATGAATATCAATATGTAACACTTAATTAATTTTTTTATCTCTGCTAATATTCACATTTTCAATCACTTCTACAAAATTCCTAGGAAATCACGATGTCCTATCATTAGCTAGTTATTTTTAGAACAGGGCTACTCATGTGGTCCTTGGGTGCTATCTGGTATAGTGTAAAATAGTGACATCTAAGGAAAGCCGAACCAGGGTTATTATAGTTGACAAAAACTAATGGGAAAAAACAAAACATTTAAATTAAAATGCTTTAAAAAAAAAAAAAGAAAACTACCAGAAACTAAAGTTCACATTTATAAAACTATAATTATGGCAAAAATGTACTTGTTTTTGTCAATATCATACATGAGCTTTTGGGGTTAATTTCAAATGCATTTATTTTGGTATGACTGTTCGGCTATACAGAACAAAGAAGGTCCAATAGTGATTTGGGAAAAAAAAAAAAATTTAAACCACACACACACTAAACAAATCATTTTCATAAAAATAAAAACAAACTTGCTCTAAAAACTCATACAACTATCTGAATTTAAAAAACGATTACAACTGAATAAAAATAAAAAAAGTCCTAATTATAAGGAAAAATCCCAAACACTGGATTTGTGTTATGTAGCCAGGATTTCCGCACGTTTTTTGTGCCGAGGCCTGTTGAAAATACGAGTGAGGCCTCAAAACTCATCACCTGTGTCCACGTCTTCAGGGAATACTCAGCTGGCCTTGCAGATCATCAAGCGCAACCAGCTGCTGCCCACGGCGGTCCAGAGGGTGTCGCCTGATTCCCGCAAGAAACCCATGCATCCCATCCAGCTTCCCTCGCCGTTCACACAAGTCCAGCGTAAATGAGCCGCCATACTCACGTTGACCCCTTTAGACCACCGACACGCGCACTCTGAGGAGCTTTGCTATTTATTATGCTTCTTGCCTCAGCATCAGGAGCTGTTTGAAATGCAAATCGGACTGCTGGCCGATGTGAGAAGTGATCATGAACTGAGGCCCGCTGAGGACATATTTTTAATTCATTTTGCCTGTAGGTCCGAATCACAAAATAAAATTTTATTTACTATATGATGACTATATGCGACTCTTTATTTCATGTTTTACACTTGTTTTTTTCTGTGCCCATGTTGCAAGACTGTGTTTTATTAACTGTAACTCATACATTTGTCAGTGGATTAAAATCAAACTCTTCATAAAATGATCATTTAGACTGGCTGCACATTATAGTGTCCGTATGGGTATGGCCTGGGAACAAATTATGGTCAGTGAAATTGGTTTGGGGGGGGGGAAACCGCATGCAATATAGGACTACTGTGGCAACTTTAGCATATCTTAACTTTGCCTCAATGCAAGCCACAACATTGCACAGCATAATACTATCCAAGCCTGCTACCATATTTTTGACCCATAACAGAGTTAACCAAATTATTAGATAGACCCGGCTCTTTTCACTATTGCAAACTACTACAACCACAAAAATGAAAGAAAAAAAAAAGGTGTCAAACTAATTATTACATTTACATTACTATAGTATACGTTTCTAGTGTTTCCTCACTTTTATTGAGCTAAGGCTTATTTTACAGTACACACATTAAGATAAAAAAAATAAAAGATAAAATAGTATACATAATTACATGTATTTTGAAATAAAGATGACGATGTCATCCCACTGAGGGATGAACGTTTGTGACGCCAGCAAAAGTGGATTTCATGTCAGGGTTCGTCAAGGTCTGTGTTTAACTAAACGTGCTAATCGTTCTCTAACCAGTCTTAAAGACCATTAAGACAGTTTAGAGGACATTTAGAAAATGCCGCGACTTCTAACAAACCCTGACGTGAAATCAACACGCAAATGTTCGCCCTTCAGTGGAATACGCGGGCTCGAGTATGAATAAATCATCTGGGCCTGTCTTTCATTTATATTATGTCTTTCATAGTTTTCAGATCAATTAAGTGTAATTGGGATTATTTCTCAGGGAAATATGACTGATCAGGGACTCTTATTTTTTTTCTTTGTGTTTTAAGTGCTATTTTTGAAAAGTTTTATAGGTTAATATTAATTCTATAAAAAATACGTTTGGCTTTGAATAAATGAAAATTCTGCCAAGGGATTTTATGACAACTGTAAATATTGGATGTAGAAAAAGCACAGTATTAAGATTATGTGGCCTTAAATCTATCCAACTACTGTAGAAATCCAAATGAGCACACATTCCATCCATTCATTTTTTATGGCCTTTATCCTCATTTGGGTTACGGGTGAGATGAAGCCGGTCCAAGCTGACTTTGGCAAAAGGTAGGGTGAACCCTGGACTGGTCTCAACCATTCGCACCTTTTGAGGTGAAAAATATGCAATAGAAGACCTGAGCCAAGATTCAAACCCAGAACATCTCCAGGCAGATATGCCGCTACTACTAATGCACATATTTATTTTAACAAGTCACAATTTCAAAATGTCTTGACTGAATCCAAAACAATCCAATTTAACTTGCTGCAAAACATTTGGTAGTAGAACTGGCGGACGAGTGAGAGAGACAACTAGCCACAGGTTAGTCAACAAGTTGAAAATGGCAACTTTTATTTTGGTGAAAAATACAGGCAACAATTGACTGGCACGTGCGCCCCAAACAATAGAGTCAAAGGACCGAGCCACGTGTAGGTGAGTAAAAATAGAACTGAGCTAACTGTTAAATTGAATTTACATCAACTTGACCGACCCCACCTGAACACAACCATTATTAACTCATTCACTGCCATTGACGGCTATAAACGTCAAAAATTCATTTGAACTATTTCTATTAGTTTAACATTTTTTCCACTTTTGTTAACAATAGTATGAAACCTAGAATTTTTTTTATTGTATTTAGAACAGATATGACATTTGTGATTAAGTTAACTAGTGAAGTCATGCAATTAATTACGATTAAAAACTTTACATCCAACATCCTGATGCCCCGAATTTTTAATAATCTTTTATTTATTTTTTATTTTATTTTTTATCCATTCAGTCATTGACGGCTATAAACGTCCAAAATTCATTTAAACTATTTCTATTAGTTTAACATTTTTTTCTCCACTTGTTAACAAGAGTATGAAAACCTAGATTTTTTTAATTGTAAATTAAAACAGATGTAAAATTTGTGATTAATCGTGAGTTAACTCGTGAAGTCATGCGATTAATTACAATTAAAAATTGTAATCGCCTCTTGCCAGTAATCTTTAATAATCTTTTCTCTTTAAATTAATTTATGGCAGTGAATGAGTTAAATTAGTGACCAAGTCATCATGTTTCCCAAATACTCTGGTCAAGTAATAAGCAAACTTTCTATAATTACAGTTTAAACACGCCTCTATTTGGTCATTGGCAGCAAAGAAATAAAGTGCTTCTTATTCAACGATTGATCATTTATTCAAGTCATTGTGAATTGACTGATCTATCTATCTCTATCTCTCTCTCTCTCACTCTCCCTCACATTTATAAAGTTCTACAAAATATTTGTAACCTGGCACAAAGTGAACTGCGAAAGGAACCTCAACCTTTCCAGTCCCATGGGATGCAAAGGTCTCCGTCCTGCATAACTGAGTAGAAGTGAGAAGCACAAATATGGAGGCCCAGCATGAGGGGCGAACGCTGCTCCGACAACCTTTCACAGCAAAGGATCATCTGGCCGGAGGTGACACTGGGCTCCTTGGAGAGACCCCGAAGAGAAAGACTCTGGAGACACATCTTCATCACGGCCGCCTCTTCTGCCTGCATCCTGCACGGACGAACACAAAATCGGCCATTAATGAACCTAATGAAAAAAAGTTGTGCTCTATTTATGTAACATATAAAAACGGGGAAAGGAAATCCCGCTGAGAGGCGTTTCCTCACAGTTTTTTACGTTGCGTTCGTTGCCTGGCATTGGGTGCCTGACTCTGGAGGAAAGCCTGCAGCTTGGGCGGGTCACAGTTGTTAGGTATGATGAAGTGTCCCATCTCATGAAGACTGGGACTCGAGCGGCTCCTGTCAATGATACAAAAGACAAATCATGTCTTCTTCATCGAGAAGGTCCTCGCTAACCTGAAGTGACAAATGGCACCGCGTACTTCTCCAGTATCATGTTGAGCCCCTCAAGACTTCTGGGGTGCAGACAAAGCCTCTGCGTTATCAGATTGTTATGGAAGGCGTTAAGGGTGCCGTAGAGCTCTGCGAGCGGCTGCGCCGGTCCCAGCCCCTCGGCGTGAACCACCTGAATCCCACCCAGGAGGAGACTGATCCTCTCCTTCAGCCACTCGGTCCGCTGCTGCAGGACGCGGAAGGCGGGAAGTTGCTCAAACAGCTGCGAGGCATGCAAGCAGAGCAGGTGAGCACAGAGGGGGGCGGAGGGCGGGGGGTGGGGCTAACATGCTTCCAATGAGACGCAAGCGCATTACTTTGGTCCACTGATGATGAACATCCCTCGTTCCCAGCATGACATGCCCGGAGGCGTTCATCCCTGATTGGTCCGCGAACAAAACAGCGTGGCCTGGAGGGTAACAAGGAAATGATCTTGTTTCATGTTGGCCATTGGTTACATGAACAGTACATTTTCCTTTTCAAGTTGAGAGCAATTGGTATTCGGAACATGAAGCAACTTGTGGACTCCAGGCCATTTTGTTCATTGTAATTTACAACTAGTCACCCATCCCCACAAATACATATATTTTTAATCATATTTATAGTGACTCTGTTGCACAATGTTTGTATGTAAAATAAAGCCTAAATGTTTTTACCATCAATTGTATTACATTTTTTAAATGTCATTTAAGACCTTCATTTGTGCAAAATCCATTGAATGACTTTTAATGTTTTTTTTAAATGACCCTGTATACTACACAGGGTTTCCACTGTATACAGTTTACCATTTCGTAAAGTGCATATCTTAAAAGCAGACGGCATGAATTTCAACTCGCGCTATGACGGCCATTTCCCAAACAGATTGATAACATATGAAATAACAATAACAGTTTTTACCTTGTAGATTGCGCATGGCCTCTGGATTCTGCACGGCCAGTCGATTCAGACTCTGAAGCTGAGAGCACCTGTGGGCCACTCCCCAACTGCGCTGCCACCTGCACATTGGAGCTGATGTTAAACTTGCTCAAGGCTGAAGCGTACTCATTCTTTCTCCAAATTAATTGAATGCCATCTTTTCCAAAAATTGCCAGTTTGAGGTTTTTTGCATTCAAAATAAAATGTGAGTACAGGTCTGGACTGCTGGCAGGCCAGCCGAATGCATGCACTCTCACTATGAAGCCACGCTGTTTGAACACGCGCAGAATGTGGCTCGGCATTGTCTGGCGGAAATGGGCAGAAAAATCCCTGAAAATTATGTTGATTGGATGTCAGCACGTTGCTCCTTTCAGCATTAATGGTGCCTTCACACATGTGCAAGTTAACCACGCCATGGGCACCAACACGTGCTAAAATTGGCGACTTGAGTTTTTCTCTCGCTCTGAGTTTTCATGAGTGTACGTACCTGATGTCAACCAGGTCAAATGTGTAGCATAGTTCCTTCTTCAACCGTTTGAGTTCCTCTCTCCGAGGAAGGCTATCCTTGTGCTTCTTTGTAGCCTCTGCCTCATTGTTTTGAAGCCACATGCTGAAAAGAGAACATAAGGTACATTTTGATTGAAGTTAAGGCATGAGAGAGCGAAAGCAAAAGAGCGAGACTCCTTTGCAGGATGGGATTTATGTAAATTAGCCAATTGTCTAGATAAGAATTTCACTAGTAAAAAAAAAATACAGTAGACCCAAATACTAGGGGTGGGACTCTTTGAATGTATCACGATTCGATTTCGATTTTTGGGCCTGTGATTCGATTCAGAATCGATTAAGAACAATTTTGATTCAAAATGATTTTTGCTTCAATCTATAGATGTGCAAGGAATTGTAATGATCTACTCCAGTCTGACTCGCTAATGCTAATTAGCGCGCTACTCGCAGCACTTTTATCACTCAAAAGAACGGCTCCACATTGCAAAAAAACTTTTATTGGAATCATTTGATTGTGACTTTTTCCTTCTACCCTCTAATGTGGCTACAACTTAACAGTGTATTAGACCGCGTGGAACCACACTGCCCCAAAGTGGCCAAATTGGGTACAACATGAACAGCGCTCTAAATAAAGGCACACACACACAAAGGCAAGACAGTATCAAATAATTTAAATAAAATCGATTTTGGGACCTTTCAAATCGATTCTGAATCGTACTAAATGAGAATCGATTTTTTGGGGGCACACCCCTACCAAACACGTCCCCCTTAATCTACAGTCGATGGTGAAGTGTGAGCCCCGTGTAACTAACCTGAGAGTAGGCTCAACTCTTGTGGCCTGCTGCATCTCCTCCTCAGGGTCTCGGAAGCCAGTGAAGGTATAGTAGCTCTTATCCCACTTGATGGGTCTGTAGAAAGGAATGGCGGCTTCAGCTGGACTTTGGGGAGATTTGCCAAGTTCCTTCATGTGCTCCATGGGCAGACTGCAGGACTTTAACACATTCGTCACTGTGCTCAGGACATCGTTGGTACGCAAGACAAAGCTCACTGGACGGAACCCTTAAACCAAGTAAGAATGTTTCAAGCTTCTACAGTAACACGACAGATGGATATTGTGGTCAACATTACCGCGTGAAATCTGCACCTGAGGAAAGGAGGTCTTGCTGCACGTCACTGCTGTCTTTTGTGTCTCTCACATAAAAGGTGAGCTTCATTGGCTGAAGTGAACGTGATCCTGGTTTCAGGAGATTTTCCAAATAGCCATTTAAGCTCTTTAAGGAATTTTCATTCACTTCCTGTAAACCACATCAAAACCATGAATGCCTCATGATAGCTTGGCCATGCACACACTCATTGGACAAATCCTTCGGTACGGCTTTATTTCGAGGAACCAAATACAAACAACCTCATCACAGCTCTAACGCAAGCAATTTGTGGCTTTTTCCATCTTCCTGTTCAGTATAAACAGCAGTGTGGCAGAATGGATTAGGTCAGGGTGGTCAAACATAAGGACCGTGGGTCAGAACCGGCCTACCAGTGGGTCCAATGTGGCCCATGAGGAGAGAACACAAACTGCAGTTTTTCACTAAAATTAACTGTTGTTGCTAATTTTGTCTAGTGAAGGTCACACTGGCAACCACTTCAATGACATTCTGAAATGTGGCTGTTAAGTCAGGATTTGATTTAAAATAAAATAAAAATAAAACATTTTTGTTGAGAATTTTCAAATTAATCTGCAATAAGAAAAACAGGAAATATTTTTATCTTTCTTATTAGTCCATGAACATATTGGTCCTGCCCACTTGAGATCAAATACGGGTGAAAGTGGCCTCTGAAATAATATGAGTTTGACACCCCTGGCCTAAGTGGCAGCTGGCACAGACAGTGTGTTGATGAGCGACACAAAGTCTAAACTCGAGTCTCAAGTCAAAACTACAGCTTCAACATTGTGGAAATTTGTCAGTAAAGTTACAGAAACTTTCCAGTAAAATTCTGTAAAATTTAGAGTACATTTTCATTTCGGAAATACTCCCAATAGGAAACTATTCATGAGAATTCTGAGGAGGGACTGAAAATGGCTGGCACTGAAATAGTTTAACTAAAAATTGATGGTAATTCCATAAAAACGTATCGAATAATATCAAATCTGAAATATAAACGCAATTATAAATATTAAGATTTCTCATAAACTATCATCCAAATTGATTGCTCTCCTAATGAAGTCAATTCCATGAAAAGTTTGACAAGTGTTTTTCAGACTAATTCTCACCACCTGCGGGACTAAAGTGAAATTTTAAGTTTGCACAAGAAATTACTGAAAGAAATGCATAGAACATTGTGTTTTCTCTCTCCTCAATAGTAGTTAACCTTTTATTACAATCTTTGGCATAGCATCGTGGGGAGGGGCCAATATAAAGTTTGAGAACCACTGCATTCATTATCATATCAATATCATAGCTTGTCTAAGTCTATAAAGCAAATCACTATTGATTTGTTGCATGGTCAACCTTGTTGGTGTATGAACGGCTGACTTACCCGTTCCCTGGGATATTGACCAAAGAAATCAGGATGGACGGCAAAGTAAAATGGTCTGAGAGCATTGACAGCGTCTGCTCCGGACAGAGCTCTCTGCAGGAATAAATGGGTGGCTACATGTTTTCTTTCCAGCCTACAAAAAATAAAAAATAAAAATAACAGACATGTACAGAGCAACTTTTTCAACAAGTAGCATAGAAATACTGAACACACATTTTCTCTTTAGCTCTTCACATATTTTCTTTCTAGTACAATATAGACAAGAAGTACAGTATTATACATTAATGTGTCAACATCTCCAAAAGAAAGTGCTTTTCTGAGCAACATATTCTTTCACCTTGTGATGTCTTGAGTTTTATGATACCATAACATGAGCTCGCTCACTACATTGATCCATTTTTTTTTTTTTATAGTGCTTGGTGTCATAAGGTCACAGGTCATTGGAGCCCATCCCAGCTGACTTTGGATGAAACACGGCATACATCCTAGACATGACACCAGCTAATTGTGCAGCTCTTGCTCAATACACACAGTTGTAATGATAACCACATAGAACTTCATAAAGAGTCAGAATAATAATTGCATGCCTCTCACATTGCAAAGGGACGTTAAACAAATAAGGAGTAGAGACATTTAACTCATTCAAACCCAAAAATGTATAAATACATTTTTAATACTTTGTCCTTCACTCCCAAAACATATTTATACATTTGTTTACTTTTTGTGTGTGTGCAAGAGCATACAGAAGGCTCTGATGCAGCTTGTGACCTGAAGAGGTTGCAAAAAAAAAAACGGCCAGCAGATGGCAGCAGAGTACAAGGGATCAGCCAGGGCCATGTTGAAACAAGCCCTTTTCCCCAGTGTTTTCAACAGATTTGTGAATAATGATGAAACTTAGCTATATTCTAATGCTAATTGCTGCAAAACGGAAATAGATACAAATATACGTTTTTTTTCTCCCTGATGAAAGAAGAGACTCTAATCTTCTTTTGGTAGGTTCCATATCTTTATAGTAATAGAACACAATATTGCGTGAGCCTTGCAAAATCAGTCAAAATCCAGTAAAACACCCGGGAGCGAAGGGGGTTGCTTCAGTGAAAATGGCTGGGAGTGAATGAGTTAACTATCTCACTACTCTGTCACTCACTATCAAACACTGAACCCAAAATCTCAGTAGAAATAATGGATCGCTATTGTGTATTTTAAAATGAGCTGTATGCAATATATTGGTGAAACCTTACATCCAAGATTAAAGTCTACACTCAATCGTTTCTTGTTTTACTTCAAAAACATCCAAATGTATAAAATATATATCATCTTGACATAAGTGGTGTTCATGTGGCTCTGGTTTTAGTGAAGATGTATTGTTTTTTATTGTTTCAGTACTACAGCTGAGAAATCCAACACACCTGATGGTGCAGCGCAGGAGGCAGTGGACAGACATAGCTGATGCCGTGCGTTGGACAGATGAGCTTTAGCTCATGATCTCAGCAACCGCTCCATCAGCAGTCCTGCCGGCAGGAGCAACAGAACAGCGGCTATAAAAAGTCTACACAGAACCTGTTCAAACTCCAGTTTTACTTCCACAGCCTTAGAGGGATCTTATTGTGACAGGAATCAGGTAAGTGGTACAAAACAATTAAGGTATTATTATACCATCGAACACAGCAAAGTGGAGAGAGTCATCATCAAGTGGACAAAATATGGCATAACAGTACCATTAGCAACAACGGGTCGTCCTTCCAAAATAAATGAAAAGACGAGAAGAATACTGGTCAGGGAGGATGCCAGTAACACTCAAGGAGCTGCAGCAGAAATTTCTGGCAAGTACATGTGACAACAACCTCCTGTTTTCTTTATATGTTTGGATTATGGGGCAGGGTGGAAAGATAGAAGCCTTTATTTTAAAAAGAAAAACATCCAAGCATGCCACTGGTGTGCTCACGTGTTTTCCTATTGAAGACAAAGCATATCAAAGGACATCGACTAAATGCTCAAATTGCTTTCCTTATGAGTACATTGTTGACAGTAAGCAGTACAATTGTTCATTTGGGGGATCGAACCTATTGACTGTCACACTTAAGTCAAACCACCTTACCACAACAAAAGTATTCTTAGTTCTTAATAGCACACACAATGTTTAGTCACTTCAAAAAAAGATTTTGGAAGTAGAGAATGCTGTAATTAAATATGTCACCTGCGTGAAATTATGACATGTATTTACGAGGTGAGAGAAAAAACTACGTTTGACAATGACAAAGATGTAAAAAAACAAAACAAAAAAAACACATACATTGTCCAAATAAAGGCATATGATACATGACCGATATAAGTCCAGTCAAAACAACATTACGTAATGGAGCGACCGTCATAATGTGATTCCTGTTTGCTGAGAGTTAAACGCGCATTAAGTAAATCATGGCTCCTATGAGCGTCAATAACATTGCTAGCAGTGACAACATTAGAAAGCGTCATCCCTACTGCTGTTAATGTATAAGAAACATTTAATTGGTAGTACTAAATGGCAAGTGAAAGACTTGAGGAGGTTAAGTACTGTACTGTACTGTACTGTACTGTGTTGACTCCAGTTGATTGGAGTTTGCCTTGCCTGGTGCTCACTGCTCAAGTTAGCTGCCAGCTGGTTGGAGTCTTCAGTTGTCCCGCTTCTCTTCTTCGGAAAAATATTCGTTCGCCCTTTAGCGCCTCCCGCTGGACTGGGTCTGGAAGAGCCTCCGCCGTTGGACGCCTAAAATACCGTACTGATTGACATTTCTGAGGTCATCAAGTGAAAAGCATATGCACCGCAATTTATCACTATTATTATTATTTGCTTTAAGCCCACATGAAACAAGGGTGATTGGTCTACTGCAATGATACTACTGAACTACATGGAAGGAAAAAAAACTCCATTTTAATTTATTCATTTTATTTGGTAAATAAAACAAATACATTTGAACCATGAACAAAAAAAACAGCTATAGTACTGCATAGAAAATTGATGTTTCGGTGTTGGTCTTTTCTGGAGAATATAGTCATGTACAGTCATGTACATGTATAATCTTAGTGGATCAAATTCCATGAAATCCCGTAAAGTACAGGTGTCAAAAATTCATTCTCAACGCAGGCCACATCGCAGTAATGGTTTCCTTCAAAGGGCCATTATGGCTGTGAAAATCATAATAATTAACTCAACATATTGTTGCGAATACACTATGGAGCTAGGGGCCAAACAACTTTTAAATATCTTTAACAATTAAAAAAAAGAAAATAAATTCTACACCAGAATTTCTGCCAAAATGAAAAACACTGAAATCAATTTAGGAAGAGATACAAAGTTGACACACTTTATTTGATTAATGGGTCACATAAAATGATTCAGCAGGCCAAACCTGGCCCCGATGCTGTTAACGAAGGAATCTGTTGTGGATGCCACCACACATTAAAATAGATTTTTTTATTTTGAATCAATGAATTGCAGTAAATAAAGACATTACACCACAATATTGACAACAACAGGCAAGTTAAACATTTGTACATTTTATTCTGCAGCATACATTTGTTACATATCCTGAAACACACACACATATACTGAAACACACACACACTGAGGGGAAAAAAAAGCGTGAAACATTTCTGTAATAAAGGCAAACGCTGAATCAATAATCGGTGTTACATGATTGTTTGTGATGCTTTTTTCTCTCTTGTTTAGATGCATTTCACCAAGAACAACATTGAAACACTAATTTCCTGAGTAGCAGTAAAGGCAAATCCGAATGAGACACAAATCCTACATAACATCTATTTAGAAAATCAAAATGGCTTATTTTTTGTTATTCAGTCCAGGACATAATTGAACAAGATCGATCCAGAAGACCACTATGCACCATTGGTCTGGCAGTGGGATAACAGCTGGCGTTGAGCATATGTGCATTAGCAGCACACACAATTCTGTCTAACTACACGCTTTAAACATCAACTTTGGAGTGTACATTATTGTGAAAGCTTTAAGGTGGGAATGCCTTCTTACAAAACAAGATTTAATTTTTTTCATTATTATTCCACAAATTGAAACTGAACGTTTTTTCCAGCTTTCATCCTGACCTGAGTATTTGGGAATTGTACTGGAAATGATATGTGATTACTGACAATTTTCTCTACAAAATAATAATAATAATAATAATACTCAAGGGTCTAATCAAAAAAGTGGGTTTGTATAGTGCAATGGATGCTCATGTTGTTCATAAACCTTACTGCAGCAGACTGGCAAAGATGTTTGTATAGTTGTTTTATTCTTCCTGATATCCCTTGTAAAAATGCACAACACAATTCTGTAATAAAACAAGTAGAAAATATTTGTTATAAAAAGAAGTAAATACGTCTTACAAAAATTAAAAGCAAACCACAACTGCAGGTGCAATTTTGTTATACACGTTTCATATTAGGGATAGACCGATAATCGGCCCGGCATATAACCGGCGCCGATATTCAGCATTTTATGAATATCGGCATCGGCCTCTTTTTTTGTTTTGATGGCCGATATATTAAAAATGGTTATTTTTGATCAGATGGGTGCTTTTCTCCTCCGTCTGCTCTGAGTCAGCGGCTGTTGACTCCCTGCAGCATTAGCCAGCCCACAGTACCATCTGATTGGTTGCTCGTGCAGCGCTAACAGCCAATAAGCAGCAATTAGCGGCTACTAGCCCGCCAGCTAACGGCTAGCTTGCAGATATTAGGTTAGCCTGCGGCCAACCTAATAGCCGTTTTTTAGCGGCTATTTGGGAATTATCCCAGGGTTAGCGTGTTGGTGAACAGTTAGCCCGCGAGCTAACCGTTAGCTCGCAAATTAGCAGCTATTTGGGAGTTAGCGTGCGGGTCAATGGCTAGCCTGCGAGATAGCCGTTAGCTCGCGAATTAGCGGCTATTAGCCCGCGAGCTAGCCGGTTAGCTCGCAGGCTAACCTAATAGCCATTTTTTAGCGGCTATTTGGGAGTTATCCCGGAGTTAGCGTGTGTGTGTGAATTGTTAGCCCGTGAATTAGTGGCTATTTGGGAGTTGGCATTATAGTTGGTGCAAAAGCTGATGGCAAATAAAAAACCTTTAACATGTTGCAAATCGCAAAAGCTGTTTAACAAACATGTGCTTGAAGGCATTTAAGCAGTCAAGTGCTGGAGTTTTTATTATAAACATTTTTAACACCAACTTTTTTTCCCCTGTAAATGTATATCGGCTTCAAATATCGGTTATCGGCCTCCCTTGACTACCGATAATCGGTATCTGCCCTGAAAAAAGCATATCGGTCTATCTCTATTTCATATGTAGTCATGCTATTTTTTTCCCCACTGTTACAGAATTTATAGTCCTTCATCTTTGTATCAAAAAAGAAAGTATCCTTCATTTTAAGCTTAATAACGCTTGGGTAGTACACTGGAATACACATTACATACTATTTGCTCAAATTACAATGACCATCAACGGAGTTGACCATACTGATTTATGTCACTTGCCTTGTAGCGTAACAAAGAATAGAAATGATTATCACGGAAAAGTGCTGACTTCGGCATCCAGTTATCACATCACATGTGCTCGGGGTGGCTCTGCAGACAAGAGATCATCTCCTGGACTGGTTTCCCCTCAAAACAAATGTGATAGACCGCTGAGAAAAGAGGAAACCTGGAGAGAGGACAATAGAAGAAAAACAACAATGGTTGAATGACATTATAAAAAAAAACACTTTGACGCTTCAAAATCACTATGGTAAGCATGAAGCCGTGGCTGTCTGATGTGGAGCTGTGCCAAAAATTCAAACTGCCACAAAAATATTCAATCTTCTTAGGGTTTGGCATTTGACCAAAGAACTTAGTAAGAACCTTCCTGCAAACTGGTAATGCAATGATCATATTTGCGAGGGTCATGTCAATACAGATGATCAATACAGAAAAAAAGCTGCACACTAACTTGTCCACCAGGCCCTTCTGCTTGAGTATGTGGTAAACCTCAGCTGAGGTCGCAGGACCTTGGAGCTTCTGACCATTCAGCATCTCCTTCTCCAGTTCCTCAATGGTCTTGGTTGGTGCCATCGGTGAGGGGCACACAAATTAAAGTCACTCATTGTTCTCATTTCAAACACCCGCCATTTTTATGCCGTCATACCGTACCTTCCCCGTCGTGGCAAAGGCCTCCGCCACCCGTCGATTTCGGCCGCCGTAGCAGGTCGTGATGAGGTCGGCTACGCCGCAGCTCTCCAGGAAGGTCGCCGTGGAAACGGTGTCATCCTTGGAGAAGAGTTTGGCGAAAGCGATCATTTCCATCAGGCCCAGACGAATCACGGCCGCCTTGGTGTTGTCACCGCAACGCAGCCCGTCGCAGAACCCTGCACCCACTGCCACAATGTTCTGACCCAGACAAGAAGATAAAATATATATTTTTTTGTGTTATTCATGAGCATCTGCATATAATTAAAAAAAAATACCTTTATAAAAAATGTAATTAAAAAAACAGCCTGTGATCTCCTTTGTTTCCACTTTGGGTTTGAGTGTGATTCCGAATCCACTTGTGTTTGTTCTCCATGTATTTAAAAAAAAAAATCTAATTAATTGGAATTTGGCTTCCCTTTATGTTTTGCAGTGTAAAAAAAATAAAGCGTTCCAGGTTAGGTATGAGCTAGTCGCTGCTGAAAAGTATATATGATGCTTCGTTAGCTTATCGTCCAGCAATTTGTCAAGCGTAAATGAATGACTTTTTGAATGGAGGGCTGATGCAACGTGTGCCCGGTGTCACACTGGATAGGGTCCAGCTATAAGATAATGGATGGACAGAGAGTGGGAAACACTAAAGCCGCTGTCACATTTCTCATCTTCCAAACAAACTCAAAGCCATTCGTCAGCAGATGTGAACACTGCAAAACAACAGACCCCTAAAGACCCCTCGGGAATGAGGCGGTACGGTCATGCTCCGCTTGATCCAAGTCATTACTTTTACATATAACTGAATGAATGAGAACTTCTTCTTCTTTTTTAACAACTATTATTGTGTGTACCTTCAAAGCTCCGCACAACTCCACAGTATCTGCATCATCCACCACTGTGATCCGGAAGTTGGGAGTCTGCAGGAGCTCTTTGAATAGTAGGCCGTTCTCCAGAATTTTACTGCCTGCATATACAGTATACACAAACGCATACTGGCATCAACTGGCTAGAAAAGTATGCATTAACTCATTCACTGCCATTGACGGCTATAGACGTCAGATATTCATTTTAACTATTTCTATTAGGTTAACATTTTTCCCCCACTTTTGTTAAGAAGAGTTTGAAATTCTATAATTGTTTTATTGTACATTTAGAACAGAAATAAAATTTGTGATTAATCATGAGTTAACTGTGAAGTAATTAATCGCATGACTTCAATCGTTAACTCATGATTAAACATACATTTTATATCTGTTCTAAATGTACAATAAAAAACATTTCTAGGTTTTTATACTCTTGTTAACAAAAGTGGGGAAAAAATGGTAAACTAATAGAAATAGTTCTAATGATTTTTTGACGTCAATAGCCGTCAATGGCAGTGAATGAGTTAATCATGAAATTTGTTTTTGAAAAACCACAAGACAAGATGAGGTATTTCGAAGACGTGTCTTCTATCTTTTGGATCATTTCTTCTGCTTACCAATGGTGGTTTCGCAGAACTTCTCAGCTGCCACCTCATTGGCGATGTTCGCACCCATGAGGACGCTGACATCAATGCCCATCTTCTCTCTGATGATGTCAGAGATCAGCTTGAGGCCCTCAGGACCTTCATCTATCCCCTGAGAGAAAAGCATAATGGAAGGAACACATGTCATATGCAGTGTTGGGAACATTACTTTATAAAAGTACTGGTAATTGGTTATAGTTACTTGCTCAAAAAAGTAACTGAAGTGAGTAATTGAATTACTTCAAAATAAAAGTAAGTCATTACCAGGCGAAGTAACTATTTTCACTACTTTAAAAATGTTTTGTATCAAATAATTTAGATTTTTTTTATTTGTATTATTATTATTTTACATACAAGGAATTCAATTTAGGTCCAAGCTATAAAGGGTGTTTTCATTTATTTTTGCTTGTTTTTTATTTCACACCATAATGACAGATATCATAATATGTTCTACCACTGCCAAGCGATGTAACGATATCCAAACATCACGATACGATATTATCACGATATGAAGGTCACGGTACGATAATTATCACAATATTGTGGGGAGGTTGGCGATACAAAAAAGGTCACAATATTGTAAAAAAGAAAAGAAAAGGGCTCATACTAAAAAAACAAAAAACAATATTGTGCTTTAGTACATTACAGCAATGAAAAATATTATAAAAATTACATATAAAAAATATGTAAATATATATATTGAGACACTTACTTACTGATGCAAGCACACATTGAGTTCCTCCACATATTGATATATTATGTCCCCCTTCATTTGACCATTAGCATGGATTTTAAACATAGAAGGGCCAAAACGTGCCTTGTGAAAATTAAAATGCACTAAAAAACTAGCCACCAGAGGGTGCTAGAACTGCACAAATGGAAATCAACCCGACTTTTTCAACAGATGTGCGTGCTTCTAATATCGTGACATGACGACGACGATATATTGTGGCAGTTGTAATATTGCGATATCATGATATTGCCGTTATCGTTACATCCCTAATTACTACAGCAATTAGAATCTAAAAAATACTGGTGGATATATGGTGATTTGTGGCACATATGTCCCCCAAATATATGTAATTTGCGCGCAGTAGTCGGTTAAGAGAAATACAATTGTTGGTGCTATTAATTACTTGGGATGTAACGATATCCAAACATCACGATACAATATTATCACGTTACGATAAGTTTAAACACCATTATTCCCAACACTTGTCATATCGGACAAATTGAGCTATGTAACGTAATTTTCCTTGTTGAGAAGGATTTTTAAAAAGTTGGTATATTATGTGCTACATGAGCCAAAATACAGCTTTGTCCTAGTGTTGGTGTTGCACAGTCGTGCAGCACCTACTGTAAATAATCACACTACAAATCTGCCTCTCAAATGAATGAGTCTGTCCACATTTTTTAATCAGATTTTTAACCAGTGGATAGTGTGAAGAATTCTCTCTCTTGCGTGCACACACAAACCTTGTTTGGCTAAGTGTTGCCTTGGCTTTCATCTCAGTCATCAGTGAAAATGGAGATAATAGCTCAAACAAGTCCCTGATCAAAATGGAGGCAGCCTGTCACGTCAGAGAGGAATTTGTCTCTTTGTAAAGCATAAAGATTTATATGCACGTTGAACACAACAATATCTGATGAATGGCATTTCATGACCTTAATTAGATATTATGGAATAAGTAGCTACTATTTAGTGTTAAGATTTCTTCATCAATTTGGAATTTTCTTTGGGTTCTTAACTCATTCACTACCATTGACGGCTATAAACGTCAAAAATTAATTTGAACTATTTCTATTAGTTTAACATTTTTTCCACTTTTGTTAACAATAGTATGAAACCTATAATTCTTTTTTATTGTACATTTAGAACAGATATGAAATTTGTGATTAATCGTGAGTTAACTAGTGAAGTCATGCAATTAATTACGATTAAAAACTTAGATTGCCTTATGCCCCGAATTTTTAATAATCTTTTATTTTTTATCCATTCAGTCATTGACGGCTATAAATGTCAAAAATTCATTTTAACTATTCATATTAGTTTAACATTCTTTCCACTTTTGTTAACAATAGTATGAAAACCTAGAATTTTTTTATTGTACATTTAGAACAGATGTCAAATTTGTGATTAATCTAGTGAAGTCATGCGATTAATTATAATTAAAAAAAAATTATCGCCTCTTGCCTTGAATTTGTAATAATCATTTATTTTCTTTTTTTATGAATTTATGGTAGTAAATTAGTTCATGTTGCTCTGCATGTGTCCACATCATCTGTGACAGCATCAGGATTTGTCCGGCAGCGTAAGAAATTAACACTCGCTCACTGGAATGTGTCAATCTCACACATCATGCAACACTCCAGGTGTGTGGGTGTGTGCGTGTGTGGGTGTGGGGGGGGGGGCGATGTTTGAGCCAGTCAGTGCGAGGGCTAATATTAAATTACCTTAATTAGTGTGATTCCCCGAGCTTTGGTCGGAACACAGCCCACCAACTCGTCACACAGTTTCCTGATGAACTGGTGGGGCACCACAAACACCAGAAGGTCTGCTCCCTCAGCAGCATCACGGAGTTGAGGAACAGCCACCTGTCAACATAGAAAATATGCATATTAAGAGGAATGCTGTGATTTAATTAGCTGATTTGGAGCTGAAAAATCTGGCGATTTATGATCAGTGCAAATGCAAGGAGCTGAAGCAAGGAATCACACTTTTGCTTAAGCGTGATTTTGTAGTTAGGGTAGGAGTAGAGGCTCTCTGGGGAGAGATGACATTGTATGTGATTGAGAGAAATACTGTAGCTGTGTGTGTGATACATTGATTTTAAGTTGCAAGGACAGTCTAAAAGTGGTAAAAGTCTTACCACATTATCAGGCAGTTTGTATCCAGGCAGGTACTTAACATTCTCATGCTCAGTGTTTATAATGTCCGTGAGCTTTCGACCATTAATATTTTCTTCAAAAACCCACATCTTCACTGTGGTCGCAAAATGCTGCAATGACCTGGCATTATTTCCAATGATCCTAGCAATGGCTGAGCCCCTAGAAACAAAGCAGAGGACATTGCCATTGGTTTAGTCCATAACTCATTTCCACTCACTACTTTGGCAAAGAATGACTGCCTAATACATCATGTATTAATACAGAATGTAGCAAAAGCCATCAGCTAAAAGGTACTTGTGCACTTATTATACTTGAGCCCTCTTCCCGTCAGTGTTGTAATGATGATAACGCAATACAATACATTCTACCGTAAACTGCCCATTTACTTCTGCTAGCACATATGAGGAACATACATTACATATTATGACAAGTCCACGTATATAATTTAAGAAACGTAACTCTTAACCACCCTGATCCTAATAGTTTTATCATCATCGCTATATCGTGTGATTCTCAAGATCTTAACTCACCAGTTTCCGGATCCGACTATGCAAACTTTGAGCGGAGACGCCATGGGTGACACGTGTTGTGTTTAGCCACCCTTTTAAGGTCTTTTTTTTAAGTTAACGTGTTTGTTTTTGAAACACTAAATGAGCCTAGCGCCAAGGCGACGACAGTTATCCAGCAGCTACAGCAGCGCCAGTTGGTTGCAATCGAGCAGCAAGGCAATGGTCACGTGACTGACACATCCCCGTGCTGCTCTAGCATTGTTGACTGTAGGTGCTAGCACAACGAATGCTAACGTTTTAGCGGCTGTATGAAGCCTCCACAGTCAATGCATTTGAATACATCATGACAATCACCCACGCAGTTGATTCATTTCATTTAAGTGAACTAAACAACTTCAGGAGGTGGAATAGGTAAATTACTTGCTTAGAAGGGGAGCTAGAAAAATGAACTTTGTTTGCTAGCACGACCACTTGCAAATAAAGAAGCGAGAGGGTAGTTTATATGCCATGTCGTCCTAGCTATAAATTTCGAGTAGTTAATGACTACCACGGGTAAAAGACGTTATTCAGGCTTGGCAACAGAATCATTGCGGTTGCATTTTGTACAAGGTTTGAAGTTTGCCGTCAAACGGTGAATTAAGAAAGCGAATAAATACGACGACCACTACTGTATTATTTTTTTTACTGTACGTCCGTCGTCCTGCGGCTAAAATACGGTGTCATGAGTCAGCGGCTCTTTTTGATGACGTCACACTCAGTCATCACACACAATATTACATAACAATGGCAGATGAGCAATAACTGGACATACTAACAACTTGCTGTACAAAAATGCTTAAAACTTCACAGTGACACATTTCTAAATAAAACGTGGAGTCCCCCCACCCTCGTAGTTTCTCCCCCGCCTCACCCCACCGACCAAGTACAAATCCAGCCTGCGATACCGTAATGTTGTGATGAATAATTCATATCTAGTGACTGTAGAGGGGGAGTATTCCGGGCTGGGGGGAGTGACCAACCCGGGATTTCCAAATTGAAAAAAAACAACACAATAACGTCACCACAGAAGGAGGAGGAGGACAGCTCCGCAGTAAATAAGTCAGTATCTATTCAGTGTCAACACTGTCAGGAAGCAGTAAAGCTCCACTTGTAGAATTAGTCTCGTTTTCTCATTATCACTGCATCAATCGCTCAAAGCTGCGGCGAATCGATGAGGAGCAATATTTTTGACGCTTCTTGCCCGTCTCTTTATAAACACTTAAAGATAATCGTGAACAGACAGAATTAATCATCAGCATCATGAACCGGTCCGTTTGCCAAGAGAATCCCGCCAGATATCCCGACAAGAGGCAAGACCAGCGAGTTGGACCACCTACTTCCGAGTCCGGGCATAGTGGTGCAGGGTCATCGCCGCATAAAACAACCCGCAACAAACAGCATCTGGAGGGGGTCCTGAGGAAATACACTAATCTGTTGCAGGGCTGGCAGAATAGGTAAGGGAAATACAGAATCGTTTTGTAAACTTTTTTTTGCATAACATTGATATTTGTTTAAATGGTATGCCTACTTTATTTTTGTTGCTATGTGTGTAAATGCCATTGCTTCCTTTCTATAGTGTTGCAGGGTTAACGAGATGTGAAATGACCATTGCCAAGAGCCTTTAACTCTGCTTGATATCAAATGGCTGCTTGAGAATTTTAAAGGAAAGAATTTGAGGTTTTGGCATCAATCAATTCAAAAAATCTAGGATTTTGTTTTGTTTCATAACAATGAAATATTCAAACTTCATTCATTTTCATTCATTCCATTAAATACGATATTAGCCATGATGACCCAGAAGAGGATAAGCAGTATGGAAAATAGATGACGAAGGCAATGTTATGCGGTTCCGCAAACTCCACAAACATTAAACTCCAAATAAAATTTAGCAGAGGCAGTAACTTTAGTTTATTTATGAAAGTAACACATGTTATAATCACTTAAGTGTTACACAAACATTAACATCATCAAGGATGAGGATGAGATGAAAATATTTTCACAATTCTAATTCAATAATTGCAAATCTAAATTACAAATATTCTGAAATGAAAGTGCAATAAGTCAAGTCTTGATAATGATAAATGTAAGAAAATACTTTATTTTTATATTTTAAGAAAACGGTAAGATACAAAAAATTCAGCCTTTAAAATTATATTTATGGGGAAAAGAGATATTGAAATAATTGACTCATGGCTTTCAGAAACAATATCAGGTTTGAAAAGGAAAATCGATTCGATATCGATTATTTGATTTTTTTAATAACCCAATCCTACTATTGGAGGGAAAAAAAGGATAAGTTTCTCTGTAACTGAAGAAGGGAAACATACAAACAGGATTTTAAATTCAAAATGTGTAAAGGAAAATGTGCAAGAAGAGTCTACTCAACGTGGTGTCTGTTCTACGTAAACAAGTAATTTACTTAGTACAACTTGCAAGAAATAAACTTAAAACGCAACTCTTGGGGTTTTTCAGTTAATGGTACGTATGGCGTAGTGAAACATATTTTTAATTTGATGTAGTTATATTTCATTGAGGCATCGATTGTATCACATAGCATTATCATTATTTTTGCTCCATTCTACTATTGCACTTTTATGGGTGACAGTAGTGAATATAATCACTCGCCGAATCAGATTCAAATATATTTTCTATTAAAAATGATGAGCTCAGTGTTTCCATCGGTGTAGTGCTCATGCCGTTGTGGATGACTGACGTGCACTGCAGTGTGTGCTTTAAATCTCATCACAGCCAACTTTCTTCATTTCCTCCCGCCTACTGACTGCATTGCTGTATGTCATATTTGTAAGCCTTTCATTTGTTCACGCGTGCTTCCATTCATTCATTTGCAGCTTGTTTTCGAAACATTGCTGAGAGGAGTTGTGTGGGTGGGTGTCCCAGAAATACTGAATGAGTCATCCAGGAAAGTCCTGCACTTGTTTCCTCTCCGGCATCATCTCTCCCTCCCCAACTCCAACTCTCTTCCTCTCTATTGTAAATTGTCCAGCTGGATCGATAGAACCATTCAAATGTGTAATGAGCGCCATGATCACACTTTGACAATGTGATATATGCTTAATTACAAGCACGCGCACACACAAGTTCAAAGTTTGGTGCAATTTGAGAGGTGTTCACCAATCATTTTGGTTGGATTGCAAATTGTACAATGTCACTGTCACATCCTTTTGCATGTTATTATATTTTTTTTGCTCATTCTCATCCCCAACATCAGTGGGCTCTCATTTGCAATCCTCGAGAGATTGCTTCGTGACTGTTGTGTATTTTCATCTTTCATTCGGAAGTTGTTCATGATGTCAATAGTAAAATGAATTCAGTTTGTTCTTTCCTCCCCATTGGAGATTACTGACTGAGCGTTATCACACTAACATATTGGTGTTCTCTGCATTTGGTATTGCCAGTGTTGTGGGTACAGTACATTCGTTTGTTGACATAGTATCATTCAATTAACTCATTCACTGCCATTGATGGCTATAGATGTCAAAAATTCATTTGAACTATTTTTATTAGTTTACCATTTTTCCCACTTTTGTTAACAAGAGTATGAAAACCTAGATTTTTTTTATTGTATTAGTACAGATATAAAATGTGTGATTAATCGTGAGTGAAGTCATGCGATTAATTATGATGAAAAAATTGGAATTGCCTGGCGCCCCTAATTTTTTAAATAATCTTTTCTTAAAAAATAAATAAAAAAAAGATTATTCAAAATTAAACAAAAAATGTAAAAAAAAGAAAGAAAAGATTATTAAAAATTAGGGGCATCAGGCGTTTAAAATTTGTAATCGTAATTAATCGCATGACTTCACTAGTTAACTCACGGTTAATCACAAATTTTATATCTGTTCTAAATGTACAAAAAAATCTAAGTTTTCATACTCTTGTTAACAAAAATGCAAAAAAAATGTTAAACTAATAGAAATAGTTAAAATGTTTTTTTAAAGTCTATAGCTGTGAATGAGTTAAACAAACATAACCGTATTCTGAGTTTCCTCTGCCGTTCTTCTGCCTTCTCTCCTTCTTGCAGGTATTTTGTTCTTGACCCCAAGGTTAGCCAGCTTGACTACTATCGAAATGAACACAGCAAAAGCCAGCGGCCCCCACGAGGTTCCCTCTCTTTACTCGGAGCATTGGTTGTGTCTTGCAGTGACTTTCCTTACATGTTTGCTGTTCAGTCCCCGGCTGGTGAATCCTATAAACTTAGAGGTAAGTGTGACATGACATGTAAGACTGGTTTTAGCAAAAATATTCTAGAAATAAAGACATGCACACAAACAATTTAAGTCTTGGAACACCATTAAATTTGTTATATTTAAATGCTATAATGACCATATTCTGTATTATTATGTCACAACATCAAGGCGAAATGGTCATTTATACATTTGTTAGCTGCCTGGTTGATGATGGTTGATGACATAAATGAAATACAATTCTTTTAACCTTTATCCAGATCATCACTTAAAAGGAAAGTCAACCCCGACATTTTCTTGTCAATAATATGTTGCTGTTGTTGTATTATGTTGTTATATATTTGCCCCCACTAATCTAAAGACGGCATTGTGATTAACTAATTCACTCCCAGCCATTTTCACTGAAGCAACCCCCTTCACTCCCGGCTGTTTTATTGGATTTGGACTGATTTTTCAAGGCCCACAGAATATTGTGTTCTATTGCTATAAACATGGATTCTATTGCTATAACATGGAACCTACCAAAAGGAAGATTAGACTCTCTTCTTTCAACAGGAAAAAAAAAATCTGTTTTGGAGCAATTAGCATTAGAATATAGCTAAGTTTCATCATTATTCACAAATCTATTTAGAAATGTGAGTAATGAGCGTTTTTCCAACATGGCCCCTGGTTGATCTATTTTGCTCTGCTGCCACCTGCTGGCCGTTTGTGTAATAACTACAATTTCTTCAACCGTTTTTTGCAGTTGAGAGGCTGCATCAAAGTCTTCTGTATGCTCTAGCATAAAAATGTTTTAAAAAACGTATAAATACGTGGTTGGGACACTTAAAACATTTAAAACAGAACGTATTTATATGTTTTTGGGAGCAAATGAGTTAATATTGCATTTGTGAAATGTGAATGAAGCAGCAAAATCACCCGTTTTTAATCCATCTCCGGGGGCAGCCATTTTGCCACTTTCTGTCGACTGAAAATGACATCACAGTTGCTCAGGTGGCTCAGTTTAGGAACATCACATGAGCAAACTCAGAAAACAGCTCAGTCTTGATTGGTTGTTATCTGAGCAACTGTGATGTCATTTTTCAGTCCACAGCAGGTGGCAAAATGGCTGCCCCCTAAGATTGTTAAAAAATGGGGCGCTTTTGATGCTTCATTGATAATCCACAAATGCAATATTAATCAGTATGTTGCGTTTAGACGACCGGAGGTGGGGCTGCATAGAACACATTATTATTATTTTTTGGGGTTAACTTACCTTTTAAACTGCTTTCTTGAAAACTTTGTAGAAGGGTGGTGTATGCCTCCCTTTTCTAATATTTTCTGGAAAGCAGTTTTGTCAGTATTTTATGCATATCCCTATCTGTCCCACTGTTTTACTATGTCAAAATGACTTTATAAACATTGGTCAATCATAGGGCACATGCATTATAGCCTGCATTGAAATCTGGCAATTCAACCACTATGTAGTCATTGTTTAGTGAAACAAAACAGCACAAACAAAGCTAAGTGGTGGCATCTTGCTCAGTATGTATATTAACGGTGTTTTTTCAAATCTCTTCAATACTGAACTCGATATAGTCCAAAGGTCTTTCGTTCATTCATTGTTTAAATTCTCAAACCAGCATTTTTATTTGGCAACTACAAAGTGTTTTTCAAGGCAGTCTACATTGGAACAGCTTTTAAACACAGACAGCTCAAAGCCGCTTTATTGTTACACCAGCTGGCCTTGTTTGCACAAATTGTTCACCGATTGCAAATTGCAAAAAAAAAAAAAAAAAACTTTTAACAGCTTTTGGAAAAAGTTATTTTGATATTCAAGCATGAATTCTTTCTTACACTATGAATGCAGGACGGCAGTTACAGTAGCCTTCCTTGTTTCTTTCAGCTTCAAATGCAGAGGAGCAGGAGCTATGGATGACGCAGCTACAGCTATGTTCTCGATGCCACTCTGACAATGGGGCCAAGGTACACACACACATACACGCACACACGCGCACATGCAGCCATTTAAACCACTGGTTGAATTCTGCATTGATCACGAAACGACAGTGCTCGATCAACCCACTTCTCTTCCCTGCTTCCTTATTGGATTAGCACTACTCCAAACACCAGAGAGTTTAGATTTCGAGACACACTGGAACCATATTGGATTTCTACCCTGCTATTGCACTTGTAAGATATAGTTTGTTTGAGTCAGCCTCTTAGCGCTTCCACATCTCGTCCACTCAGGCATGTGAAGCAGATGTCTCATCTCTCTAATGGTTTACCCCCCCCTGGCCACAATTTCACTATCACAGGTGTGTTAAAAGCAATGCGGGTTCAGGATTGTGATGTATAATGTGACCTGCTGTCACTATAAATGGGCAACCAAAAATGATCCAAGCGCTTTGATGTTGTTGCTTTATTTTCCACCTTCACCAAATGACTTAATGACATTTTGTTTTTCATCTCACCGTTAAAAGCCTCCCATCTGCTCAGTCTTCTCCGCACACAGCCGTAGCAGGCGGCTGATGTATTTAAGCACATCTTAGTGTGGTTCATTTGCTAAAGTGCTGTGTGAGCACGCACGTGTACTGTCTTTAAATTAATAACCATGTGACTATTATCTAATCATTTGCGCTTATCGTTCATCATGTCTTGTAACCAGGTGCTTTACTAGTACACTGTTATAAACTTATAGAAATAGTTCAAATTAATTTTTTACGTCTATAGCCGTCAATGGCAGTGAATTAGTTAATATTACATTTGTAGAATATGAATTATGCTGTAAAATACAGCCATTTTTATCCATCTCAGGTAGCGGCCATTTTGCCACTTGCTGTCGACTAAAGATAAACATCACAGTTGCTCAGGGCTCAGGTAAAGTCCAATCACAGCTCACCTGTTTTCTGAAGCTGAGATGTGATTGGTTGTTATCTGAGACCTGAGCAAAGTGATGTCATTTTCACTCGACAGCAAGTGGCAAAATGGCCGCCTTTGGATATTGATAGAAACTGCTGGAATATTCCACTAACACAATATTAACCAGAATACTGTATTTAGACGAGAGCTGCATAGAACATATTATTGTCAAGACATTTTTAGAGTGTTGACTTCCACTTTAATATTTGAAGTTGTAATGAATAAACTTTACGTTTCTTCAATTAAAAATATCCTGTCAAATTGTCTTCCATTATAATCGTAATTGCTGAAAAATGTTGGGTTAAATGATTGCAAGTTTTCCTCTTTCATTACCTAGATTAACTAGTATCTTCCAAGTAAACTCAACTAATCTGGGTTTACAGTGTCTGACTAATGTGAGTTTCTGGATCCGAGCAATATTTTGTGGGCATTTGTGTGACGTTTCACACCAATCCAATTACAGACCCCAAAACATCCTTCCCTCTCACTTTTAGGCAGAGTTGAGGAATCCAGATCCAGAAAGTAAAAACTCTGAAATAATTTGGCTTTTTATTGAATTATTTTTGCTCTTCCCTATTGACTGTTTCACCATGAAATAATCATAAGGTTTTTGAGGGACTGTCACGGTTGACGTGTCTTCAAGATAGCATGCTACTTGGGGAATGTGACGTCTTGTCATTGTCTGTCACGCTTCCCGCATGGGAAATTTGATGTGGCATGACAAAGGTCTGGATTAGTTGGCTGATGGTGAAGAGCAGTTAAGGAAGAAGGTGCAGCCTAACTTTTTACTTCTTAACTCATTCACTGCCATTGACGGCTATAAACGTCAAAAATTCATTTGAACTATTTCTATTAGTTTAACATTTTTCCCCCACTTTTGTTAACAAGAGTATGAAAACCTAGAAATGTTTTTATTGTTCATTTAGAACAGGTATAACATTTGTGATTAATCGTGAGTTAGCTATTGAGGTAAAGCGATTCATTAATATTAAAAATTTTAATCGCCGATTTAAAAAAACAAAAGAAAAAAATATAAAAAATGAAGGGCATCAGACGATTAAAATTTGTAATCGTAATTGATCGCATGACTTCAGTAGTTAACTCACGATTAATCACAAATGTTATATCTGTTCTAAATGTACAATAAAAAATTATAGGTTTTCATACACTAGTTGACAAAAGTGTGGGGGGGATGTTAAACTAATAGAAATAGTTCAAATGGATTTTTGACGTCTATTGCCGTCATTGGCAGTGAATGAGTTAATGTCATCAGAAAGCACTGCATTAGGACTAAAGGGCAAAATTATCCTTACTTCAGCAAAGGACTGAGAAAGCAGTAGCGGAAGGTCTGAAAACTGCCTGTTGAGGTCGGCTGCAGGGGCTTTGCTGGGCATTTACTTTGGAATGTACTTTGAAAACTGCTACCTGAAAGTGCAGCCAGGAAGCGTAAACAGCATCCTGATTTGGATTTGGTGGATCCGACCTTGCGAAGGAGGATGCTGGAACTGCCAACACGCCATCCCATCTCTCAGCTTGTTATTTATACCTTTTCCCCATTACAAACATGTCTTTCTACTCGCGTCCCTTTTCGTAATGGGCTAATAATTTGCATCCAATTCTCCCGCTGTTGCGTGCGTTTAAGTCTTGTGATGGCAGCAGTGTAGCCTGAAGGTGCAGTGGGTGCAAAGGCAGAAAGGAATTAGGTTACCGACTGCCTCTCATCTTACTTCTCGCGCACGTCCTCTACTTTCTTTGGCTGCTGCTGTCTCTTAAAGATCTCACAGGGTACTATTCGAGCTAGCAAATATAACTGCTCATTAGATTTATGAAGAGAAAAAGAGGACTTGAAAACTTTTGATGAACAGAGGTAACTGTAAGTCAGGGAAGGAGAAGAAAAGGTGGGATATGGTGGATGGTGATGTTATATAAAGTCCTGACTATAAGGGTGATTAGCAAACAAGAGATTGTGGTGTGAAAAAGAAAGTGAGAAATGAGTGAAGGGGGGAAATGAGAAAATGATGTGTGAAAGCCGCTGAGAAAAATTGAAAGGTGTTGAGAGGAACAAAGGCAAAGCAAAGATATTAAGAACTTTTCCAAATCTTTAAATAAAACCAATAGACAATTTCTAGCAGTGGTTCTTAACTTGTTGAAGGCACTGAACCCTACCAGTTTCCTATCTGCACTCATCGAACACTTCTTTATTGAAAAATAACATGATTTTTTTCCTCTTATTCATAACATAGGTATAATGTTTACTGGTGGACAAAATAAACAGGAAGAATCAAATTAGGCTCTCATCACATTGAATTCAGAAAACGTTGACATCAGCTGACGACTAGCGCGATCACCTGCAGCCAATGATGGCCAAGCATAGCATATAATCATCAATCAAATGATGAACCCCTGAAACTGACTCATCGAACCCCTGGGCTTCAATCGAACCCAGGTAAAGAACCACTGCTTTATAGTATAATCAGTTTGTCTCTTTTTTTTTTTTGTCTATTTAATTAATTAATTAATTAATTGTGTGATTTATATTAATTTATTTTCAAATTGTTTCAGTGACATAATGGGGTTTCTTTCTTTACATTTTGTCCACACATCTTTTTTTTTTTTTTTTTTGCACTGATGAAAATAACCTGTTAGGGTGTGATAAATCCAAGTCTATATTTGGGTACATCAGGACTTTAAACTGTGAAAGTGTCTTAACATCTTTCCTTCGCCGTCAGAGGAGTGATGACTCACCCTCCCCTGAGAACGACACGTGTTGTGTGAAGCTGTGTGAGAGCGCGTGACAGTGTATGAAAAGACCTACTTCGACTTTGCCTCTGCCTTATCCAACCGACATTTCATGTTTAATGGTAGTTCTTGTCTCTGTTCTATGCAAGAGAGGACCTCCATGTGCATAAAGCTTTTTCTTTTGTTGCTTTACAGGTCAAATCTTATTTTACTTTTAGACTTTTTTTGGTATGTAAGTAAAGAAGCCCATTCATTTTGTCTACAGTTATATTTTGAAGATCAAATTTGGCCTAATTATAATTGTATTTGAGCTCTCAACGTGTACCAAGAGTGTTATTAGGACCCCTTAAGTTGGGTCATGGTCAAAATTTAAATTTGTAAATGTAAATTTTTTTTAAATCATAGAAACAACAATCGCTATGATGTGAATGAAAAAAAAAAAGCTCTGCTACTGAACAGCAGGTTTAAAAATAAAACCACAGATCTTGATTGAAGTGTGAGTGAGCTGAAAGTGACGTCATGCTCAAATATATCTCTAGACAGATGCCTGGCCATGTAGTGCACTATAAATAAGTATTGAATGGAATTCTGAGAGGAGCATATCTGTGTTTACATGAAAGCACTTTCAAGAGGTTTGCATCTCAGCAGTGTCTTTCTAAAACATAAGAGATGGAAGTTACAATATTTTAGATGACATCTAAAACTGTTCCACCGTTGTCATTTATATAAAAATATTTCTCTGGGGAATGAACTCTTTGACCGCCAAAAACGTTTAATGACGCATGCTAAAATCCTAATGAATGCCGCCAACAACGTCAATTGATGTCAACTACGTTTTTTTTCTCAATGAGCAGTGCAACGTCTTGTGCAGCACTGCCTTGTCATTGGGGTTGTAAAATCCTAAAACAGCCACTAACTACGGCCAGCAGATGGCAGCATTGTTTCTCTTTTCAATGGGCTCCCGGTGTATAGAATTACAATGAAACATGACGAATCTGATGAAATTGAATGTTTTCAAGGATGACATGAATGATCAAAGACTTTGTCACATTAAATCTAATTCACAGAGTGTCACTAAACAAAAAATATTAGTGTCAAAGTCACTGTTGTGCAGAAAATGTATGTTTTCACCAAAAACTCGTTTTCTCCTTATCTTTTCAATTTTCTCTCAATGTCACTCAAATTACCTATCTTCAAATGGTAATCACTAAAGAACAGAATAAGGTAGAAAGATATTTTTTTTTCTAATGAAGGAATGGAACCCACCATATGTATATGTAGTCAAAACACACAATATTCTGTTTGCCTTGAAAGATGAGTTAAAATACTCTAAATCGGCTGGCATTGTCGGGGTTGTTTTTTGGATAACGTTTGGCTGTCAAAGAGTTAAAAATAAATAATACACTATTGTAATTACTAACGTACTGATTGCAGTGATTTGTGTGTCACTACAGTGAATAGCATTACAGTGATAGAGAAAGAGGGTTTAAACTCTTCTTTCTGCTAAATTGTTGTCATCACTGTTGAAATAATTTGTGATTAATATTCATCACAGTTCATCTCACATATTCGTTAAATAAGCTGATGTCCCAGTTGTGGTACTCGGAAGGCAATGCCACTCCTAATTACAGTCAAGGGTCACACGAAGCACTCATTATCTCTCTTCTCACACGAGTCATCCTCATTGTCAATTACATTTGTCTGCAAGGGTTCGCCATTGAGGGAATGGAAATATTTCTTCTATTGTATTACCTTCACTATGTAAAAAAACTTGAAAGAAAGAAAATCTCTGTTTGGATCACTGTTTGTTTGTTAGTTAGAAACACAAATTTATAAGTAAAAAATTCACCTGCTATTTTTGTGCTCAGGCCAAAGCTCGGCTAATTTAAATAGTTGTCCTTTGGCGCCATCTAGTGGCTTCTTGATGCCAAGGAACTACGTTGAAGTGAGTTTTGCCACTATCGATGATTATAGACCTTTTGGGCTGTGGGTAGAGGGTCAATTACTCGCTATTTAATGTAATAGTCATTCCCTACCTTTTGCGAATAGCGGAGGAACACTGTACTGTATATTAAGTATAATTACAACACGTCTGTGCAAAAAAAGAAATGAATAACCCAACCCAAATTGGTTTATTTTTAACTCCGCTGCTGGGTTATAGCACCATCCCAACAGTTGTTAACTCATTCACTGCCATTGACGGCTATGGACATCGAAAATTCATTTGAACTATTTCTATTAGTTTAACATTTTTCTACTTTTGTTAACAAGAGTATGAAAACCTAGATTTTTTTTGGGTACATTTAGAACAGATATAAAATTTGTGATTGATCGTGAGTTAACTATTGAACTATTGAAGTCATGCAATTGATTACAGTTAAAATTTTGAAATGCCTGACGCAATAAAAAAAAAGATTTTAAAAATTAGGGGCGTCAGGCAATTTAATTAATTAATTAATCACATTACTTCACTAGTTAATCACAAATTGTATATCTGTTCTAAATGTACAATAAAAAAATTCTAGGTTTTCATACTCTTGTTAAGAAAAGTGGAAACAAATGTTAAACTAATAGAAATAGCTCAAATGAATTTTTGACATCTATAGCCGTCAATGGCAGTGAATGAGTTAATTTGACCCAGCAGAATGGATTGGCCAATTTAACCCAACAGATGAGTTATTCTGGGTTGTTTCAACTTCATATTTTTGTCATTTGCTATCCCCAAATGCTGGGTCAGATTAAATACAATTCTGGGTTATTTCACACACCATACTTTTTTTTTGTGTTCAATAATCTATGCAAATACTTGATCACATTAAACAGTATGAAAAATGTATTCTAATACCTTAAATACAATCTCTATGAATATTAATTGCATTAGATTACCAACGCCATTAAAATTGTTCAACTTCAAACCTATAACAAAATATATGTTAGATTTGGACACTCAAACCATATATTATTCTATAAACACTAAAAAATAAAAAATAAAATGCATGTGGCCCACCTATCTGACCAACACAGCTGGGTTAGGTGGTCAGATAGGTGGGCTGGAAATGCTTTTTAGATTTAGAAGATTTATTTCGAGTCAACCTCATAAAATCAGGTCCAAATGGGTTACAATATAAAAGTGTCAGCCTTCTTGTAAATGTTTTTTTCTGCACTTTGTTGCGGCGCTCTTTAGAGCCAATTATTGCATCAGCGCAGTGTGGTATGGAGGTGATCACTCTCGAGCCAGAAGCCCTGGATACTTTGATGGTGACCACTGACCAGTGCGTTGTAAGCTTGTAAATCGGCTAAATGGATAAAATTCTCCTTAAATCTGCAGAAGGACTTTCGTGCTTATTGTTGATGTAGGCCAAGCTGCGTTTTTGAACTTCATAGACGGGTGTAAGCAAAGCTGGCAGCTGTCTGTCTCGGTGCGAGTTCCCCAACTTCATTTGTAAAAAGATAGGCCGGGTACACAAAGTCAATCAGGCTGTTTATGTCTCGAGTTTGCCCCTTCTCAACTATCTTATGTCTTATAAGATTGTCCTATAAGTAGGGTGTCGGTGACCAGATGTCACGATTTAACCGGGACTCAGATTTGAGCCTTATGTCCCTGGTCCCGGCCATGTGTATAGCAATTACACAGTTGTCATATGGCCTATTCATACAATAAACCAATTAAAAAGGAAGTTAACTTTTATATTCCTTCCTATTTATGTACTTTCACATTGAAATGTACATTCTCATTCTCATCAGCATCTAATAGCTAGCAGGCGTATTTTCGTCAACTACAGGAACTATAGGCCTACTAGCCTAATGATGCGGTCACTGGTCCGACACACCACTCGCTAAGCTTTTCTGACAGCATATTTCTAAAGTTAAAATGCGGATCTGTCTCGAAGTAAACAGCACAGCCAGCTTCCAATAGCTGCCGGGACGAAGCAAAAAAGGTTGGATAAAGGTATGTGTATTTAGCGCTGTTGAACTGTCATCCAAGATAGCACTTAGCATTCGCTGAAGTAATAACTTAACCACCCGTCACCAGATTGACTGGTGATTAAATTTGTAGAACTTTTGGTATATTTGATTTTCAGCGAAATTGCAGTTGTCCCGGTTTTTAATTTTTGAAATTCTGGTCAGCCTACCTATAACATTATCCGTGTGTTAAAGTGGAAGTCAACCCCCTGAAAAAAAATCTTTACAATTCTATGCAACCCTACTAATCTAAAAACAGTATTCTGTTTAAATTCCACCCATTTGTATCCATCTGCGTAATACACATGTAAATTGTGCTAGCTATAGCCTTTTAGGAAACTAAGTAAGTAAGTAGCAAGCTCCCTGCCTGTCAAATTAGTTAGCAAGCTAACGAACCAAACCAGCTAGCCTAGTGGGTGAGCTCAAAATAACGTGAACACAGGTATTGTATACAAGTTCCAAGAATTGATTTAATAAATGGCTGAGGCGGATTGAATATCAGTGCGTGCTTCAGTGATAATTGCTAGATGGGATACTTCGTTGTTAGCCAAACTTACTAACAAGCCTGGACACTCACACGCAACACAGACAATGTGAATGACTGTATTTACGTAGTGAGCATAAGTTCTCCCAGTGGTAATTTGCACTCTCACAGAGCCTGGACTGGCTAGATGTGAAGATTTCGGTGTGATGACATCATGATGTTCCACTTCCAAGTAATACAACCTATCTGTTGAGTCAGCACTCGATGCAAATAATCCAATGAGTGAAACATTTCTTAACCCAGCAGTTGAGAAGAAAACAACCCATCTTGGATTGAGAGATTTTGTCCAAGTTCAAAAATAACCCAACAGGGTTCAAATATAACCCAGCACTAGGATAGATGAAACAACCCAACATTTCTTCGTGTGTAATTTTTTTTTGTCCGTCCTTCACAGCAGTCTGTGGAATGGTAATCTTCTCGATGGTATGTCTGTGCTTGTTCCTGCAAACATGGCCACCTTTTATTTCAATCAACAATCAGATTTTCGTCCCAACACATTCCAAACGATGCTCGCAGCTAGCAATGATTGTAACGCGTCTTATCCTTTCTGTTGGTTTGTGTGTAGGGGATGACTGAGGCAAAACCAGAACAGAAGATCCTGGTCAACTCCAGTGAATCTCTGCCCCCAAGAGCTGGACCCCTTTCCTCTCTGAATGAGGTAATAACACAGACAACACTTCAAACACATTAATTGTGTTATGTTAAAAAAATGCCACATGTTTACAACAAGGAATGATGATTATTATCAGTTAGATGTACCAGAAAAGCTGCAAACATGCACATTTTCACGTTAGTTGTGTTCCGCTTTTTTGGTGGAAAATAAGAAAACGACTCCAAGCCTCTCACGCTCTGTTCCTTCCTCTTGCTCAAGGATTTACTCCTTTTAAAAGCTACTTCTGCAGCCACTTTAAGCTGCTTGGGTGAGTGCTTCACTTTGCTACACCACAACGTTCGGGCCCACAACCAGAACCAGAACCACCATTCAATGAGCTTGAGTGAGACGGCTTCCTCCGAGAGAGTCAAGTCCTGGAATCAGCGCTGCAGCTCAAGCGTGCACCAGGTGGAACCCGGTAGCCTCAAGTCGAGCAGTCCAAGCCCGATCCGCTCCGTCAACGAGAACCAAAGTCCCAAACACTGCAGCCACACTGGAAGACAAGAGAAGGACCACAACTACATTCAGAGTCATTCAGGTGAGCTGAGATATGGTGACCAGACTCTGCATGTTTATAGAGAATCAAGAAAAATATTGAATTTGAAATACTGTACAGCAGTGCATGATGTATATATGGAATCCAAGAGTCTGAAGTTTAGACTCCTGGATTATATATACGTCATGCACTTAGGTTGTAATTAGGTTGTTCTACCTGCACAATAACCTACCTCTAATTTAAGGCAGCAACAAGTACAAAATGAGTGAACTGAACTCATTTATAGATTTATTTATTTTTAATTTAGTTCATTTCCCAGAGGTGTAATGTTTTTCATATTTTTGTACTTAAACTCTTCTGTTTTAAGATGAAATAGTGAAAAACAAAATATTGTAAAACAATCAAATGTTATCTTTAATTCATATACTTGTTGTAAGCTCCGGAAAAATAGTTAATTTAGTAGTAAAAATGTTGTTGTTTTTTACAATTAATCGCTAATTGTTTTTTTTCTTCTGTTTTTCTGAGTATTTTTTCTGTGTTAAAAAAATATATATTTTTACCGTTTTTCTTAATTTTCTTCCTGTTTTTCGGAGTATTTTTATTTTATTTTTTTCCCCTGTTGTTCTGATTTTTAGAATTTTTTTTTTAAACTGTTTATGATTGTAATTTATCCAACACCACCTTCAGGCCAAGTATAATGACCTCAGTTATATTTGGGTCCAAGTCAGCCAGGTTCGAGCATCAGCTAAACAGTCATGCAACACCAACACGTTGCGAAAATCAGTTGATTTTACTGAAATGTACAACTGAGTGTCATCAGCCTAACAGTGAAAAACTATTCTATGATGACAAATAATAGATCTCCGAGGTAACCCATAAATACAAATTAAAATAGGCCCAGGTATTGAGCCTTGTGGTAAACCCAAAGTAAGATGCACAGATGAGGATAGATGAATTTTCTGTTTGACATATATAAAGAGAACCATTCTAGAACAGTCTCAGAGAGCCCGACCCAATTTCTCAGGCTATCAGCTGTGATGGCATGATGATGGCAGGTTGTGAGTCTCTCTCGCTCGCTCGCTCTCGCTCGCTCGCTCAGGTCCAACATCAGTGACGTGACTGCTAACCTCGCAAGTGTTTATTTGCCAACAATTCCCAGTTTCATTTAGTTGTTAATCATGCTTTATCGTATCTATAAAGCACTTGAAACTCCAACAGGCCAAATTGCTGTACAAAAAACTGTGAGGGAGGGAATACTGGTGGGTTTTAAGAAAGGACTTAAAAGGGAGGAGAGGTGAAAGGCAATGAATTTCACAGTTCAGTTCCGCCACCGGTAATCAGGCAGTACCGTGCACTACTATCAGTTTCCTAGTGACCCTGAACAGGATTAGTAATATAAAATCAACAAATGCTTCTTTTCATTTCCTTCATCTTTTAACATTTCAAGTACACTAACAGCCGTAATGTCTTCTTGAGTGTTGTGACAGTTGGCTACAGCTTGTAACATTCTACTGACATCTACAGGAAAAATACAGCACTACCATTATTTGTATTGATGACTTTTGTTGCTCAAACAGTGTAAACCAGGTATCCAGCCTGTTTTCCATGTTTCTCTCCACTAACACACCTGATTCACGACCAGGATCGTTATCAGGCTTCTGCAAAGCTTGCTGATTAGCGGATCATTAGATTCAGCTGTGCTGCAGGAGGGAAACATGGAAAACAGGCTGGATTGGGACTCTCGAGGACCAAACTTGAGCACCCCTAGTGTAAACTAAGTGTCCATTTTTAACCACGTTACTTCAGAATTCTAACCCTTTTACAACCCTTGAGTTTCACATTTCAGTGGGGCGTCATCTTCTTTTTCAGACAGTTTGACTGAATGGGCCAGATCTTCTCAGAAGCAGATGACACATGATGTATCAAAACTGGTCCCGTTCAGGAACCAGTCCCAGCATATTGAGGTATTTGCACATTCGCTTGCATTTTACTACGTCATAGTAACAACTATATTTTTGGGGGGGGTTGAGAGTGTGTGGTCTTGTTTTTGTTACATAGTGGGACTAACATTCTGGGATTTTACAGAGTTGTGGGGCCCACCCGTCCATGCAAGTTTAGACCTCTTTTTGAGGGTCAAGACTTGGTTTTAGAGTTTAGGTTTGAATTGGATTATGGTTAGGGCTTAGGGTTAGGCTAAGGAATAGGGGTAGGCAATCATTTTTGATGGACGGGGTTAGGGGAAGGGGCTAGGAAATGCATTATGTCAATGAGATGGCCCCACAAACATAGTAAAACTATCTACTAGTGTGTGTGTGAGCTGTATTTGAAATACCATACAAGCCAAAAAGGTTGTCATTTATGATACATTCATGTGTGATAATCTTATTTTAACTCTTTGACTGCCATAAACGTTATAAAACGTTTAGCATAAACCTAGGGAAGGGCGCCGAGGACGTTAAAAGACGTCCCCTATGTTTTTTTTTTTTTTTTCAAAAACGGGTGCAGGAAAGCCTTGGGCAGCTGTGCTGAAAGTATCAGGCAGATCTGATTAGTCAAAGACTCGTTTTGGCCCCTAGAGGGCAGCGATGACTCTCTTTGCACAAGGTTGGATGGGCCGCCCACCGTGGGCGTCAGTAGAAGACGTGAGGCGGAGCTAGAGTGTTGAGGAGACAATGGCTGATCCAAGCCACAATGGCTTGACCAAGCAACCGGTTACAAGCAGCTCACGCTTGAGCATTTTTTTCAAAGACGGAAAGCATCAATCAATACTAAAAAGCGCATTGATGTCAACGATGATGATGACAACGAGCTCTACGCCAAAGTTGGAAGCTTTGGCGTGACTGTTATGAACACGTAATAAGCCTCACCGGCTAAGCGCGGCTAGCGCGGCTAGCGCTGCTAAGGCCGGAAAACGCGCACAATAGCCGGCCGGGTACTTCTACACAATCGGACATTCGATCGGGCGATGGAGAGTTGGCATCGACCAATGCAGATTGATGATGATGATGAAGATGACTCCGAGCTCTACGCCAAAGTTGGAAGCTTTGGCGTGACTGTTATGAACACGTAGTAAGCCTCACCGGCAAAGCGCGGCTAGCGCGGCTAGCGCTGCTAAGGCCGGAAAACGCGGAGCTGCACAAGCGGACATTCGATCGGACAATGAAGAGTACCCCGAGTCCAATGCATATTCATCGGAGGAGCGGGTACAGTCTGATCACGGAGAAGACACTGTTTCTGGACTACGATGCCACCATGAATGGAGTGGATAAAATGGATCAGAACATCTCCTACCACCCGGTATAGCAACTGAAGGACACGGGGAAGCGAGACGTAACGAAACCGTAACGTAACCGTAGCATGATCCTGATATTAGACTTGATGACACACTGCAGTATATACTTGCTATTCCCCGGAAAAAAACGGCCGGCAAGAAAGTGGCGCACGCGAAGAGGCAATCTGTTGTGCAAATGCTGTTGCGTCTCTTTGCACGCAGGAGAGTGTTACAAAAAGAAAAACTGTCGTTGAAACATCCACATATTTGTAAATAGCACCACAGTTGCACACATTTGTAAATAGTTTGCCAAATTGTTGTCAAATTGTTACACTGTTGAATGTAAATAAACGTATTTTGCTATCAAAAAACACTTTTTCATTCTTGGTGGTAGTGTTTTATAGAAGTAAAGCACTATTTAGGTGTTTGTGGCATCATTCATGGACAAAAAGAAGTGTC